>NC_136685.1:97985579-98300823 GCF_903797595.1 Erithacus rubecula | reverse complement strand
TCTCCTCTCCTATCCCTCTCCTTCTCCTCTCTCCTCTCCTCTCCTCTCCTCTCCTCTCCTCTCCTCTCCTCTCCTCTCCTCCTCTCTCTCCTCTTTCTCTTCATGACAAGGGCCTGTTGTGTCACCATACCGTTCTGGTTTAGCTACAGAGGACGAGGCCTATCTACTATGAACTGTGACAATAATGTATTCTGTTTCTAATCACTCTTGCAGGGGAAAATAATTCTGATTTTAATAACCTTTCTGTAGGCCTTAAAACAAGTTCTTTGCCTTTATTATATATACCAGTTCTGAGAAAATTTGTTGCTGCTCATTGGCATCTATTTTCTGTTGGGAAGCTTTCTGCAACCATTCAACTCTGCTACCAAGACTTTCTGAAAACAGCATTTCCAACACTCACAATACCTAAACAATAAAACAGAAAAGGCTTCTTCCAGCACAACAGGGACAGCTTTGCCTGTGCAGAGACCTCGAGGTCAGAGTAGGAATTCTTATTTCACAGTTTTTCCAGGCATCACATATATGGATGGTTCTTAGACCCAGCCTGCAGTGCTTATTAGAAAACCATGATGTGTTTTAAGACAGGAGTATTCACTTCTGCTTAACAATTCAAATAGGCAGAACAAGGCTCAGGGATTACTTGTTTTGTCTGTTAACTCCCATGTGGGAAATTCCTATGGCATTTAACTGAAGAGAAGGTCGTTTGTACAGAATTAGTTAATCATCCTTAGTCTTCTGCCAGAGTTCTGGAGAAAAATTAAAGATTAAGGGAGTAGCCTTTGCTAATCATTAGACTACTTTAATTTCAATTAATTAAAATTTAAGTTGTGTAGAGGTTTCATCCTTCTTGTCACTGCAAAACACTCTCACAAGGAATGGAACAAGTCTCATGGCTGCATGAAACACTGTTCACCATCCTTCCTGGGAAAGAAGAAAAAGATGTATTCTGCCACATTTCTTGGACACAGCTTTTTCTCCTGTATGCTTTGATGCACCAAAAAAGGCAAGCAGGCCTAAGGCTGCAAGATAGCTAATTTACTCTTTGAGTATCAACTTCTTTAGAGCTTTGCTGAAAATGCTCTGAAGTCCAGAAAGGTAGGAGGATAGGGAGAAGAAGGGAGAATGGAGAAGCACAGTACTCTAAGAGAAATGAAATGCATCAACTTGGTCTTAGACATTAAATATGACTCACTGCATTAACAAGAAATCACTGGATGATTTTTAGGAGCTACATATGATTTTTTTTAAATGGATCAAAAGTATTTTGGGCTATTTCTACTCAATCATTCCACAAAAGATCACTTTTACATCATAAGGTATTAAAAAAAAAAAAAAAAGATGCTATGCAAAGATGTTCCCTCCCCATAGCTCAAGCAACAGCTCTCTATGATTTTCTAGTACCAAACATGCAAGAGTAGCACACTGAAAACATTTTGCCCAAGACTGCTGCCTCCACATGCTCCCAGCATTCCTCTACATACATTTCCCTCCTCCCTTCTGCCACCCCAAGAAAACTGAAACAAAACAAAAAAACCACAAATGTTAAAGCAGAGTATTTCTGTGGGATACAAATCCAAATAGCCCACAGCACAGTGAGAGAGGAAAGCAGTAAACTTCCTGAAGGTGACAAGCAGGATAATCCCTAGGAACTAGCTTTTATGCTTGAAACTGATCACCAAAGCACGGGAATCAGCATTATTGACTAAATTAACTAAACTAAATTAACTAAATTAACTAAATTAACACGGGGCCCAAGTTTCACAGCTGCACAACTCTTTCCAGCAATGGAAACTGCAGTAAAGCAGGCACACAAAGCATCATCTTTGCTCCTCCATCATCCCCTAGTGAGGTGAAGAACGTGGTCCCCATCTACCAGCTGCTATTATTACTCCTTTTTGTTCTTGGACTCCCTCCTCCCCCTCCCTCCCCCCCGAGACACTTACAAGCCTGACCAACAAAGCAAAAATGGCACTGGCTTCCTAGTCCCTGTGTGTTTCTATGTCTGCCTGCCTGGCTGTTAGGAATTGAAAAGGCTTCAAAAGTTTCAAAATACCCATGATACCATCAAGCCAAAACATTTAAGGAATCTAAATAAACCTCTAAGGTTCCCAAAATCAGCTTTGTAGTTGTGCCAGCCACAGGCTGCCAGCAAAGCCAGTCTTCATCAAAATCAGAAGAGCTGGAATCAACATTTACTGTGAGTGGGGAGCAGAATTAAAGCCAGTATTAACTGTTTATGTATCTGCCTTCAATAAATAATGTCAAAAGGATGCAGCTGAGTAGTTGTAGAGGAAAAGGAAAGTTGTTGTTTTGCCTGTTACAGAGTACTCAAAACCTTAACATAAAGAATTTTTTTCAACAAGTGAACAAACTTCACAGTATTTAGAAAGCACAGGGACTTGACAGCCAGGGGAAGTGTACCTGGAGAGAGATGCACTCACAGAACTGATAATCTGACTCAAAGTCACCTTTTAGGGCAGCAGGGGATGAGGAACAGAAAGTAATCTTGGGGCTTATCTTTACTTGACTACTTAAATGAGACACCTGTTTTTCTTCAAAGAGAAAAAAGAAAAGAGAGGGAGTATTGCTTTAGGAGAAGTATTGCTTTAGGTGCCAGTACAGTGTTGTCACCCTTGTGTGGAGCAAGCACTGGAGACTACTAAAGTTGGTCAAATCAACTTAACAAGTTGACAAGAAAGTGACTATGCCATCCCAGAATACTCATGTCTCTCTTAGTGCATCTCTTCCTGACAGAGGACAAAAGTCCTGATGTTACCTTGATCTAGATGCATTTATTTGAGAAAACAAGCAGACTGTGATTAGTTTAGGTTTTTTTAATATTTTATTTAGTCAGGCATGTGGCTGCAAAAGAAATGAAGCACTTACAGACTGAAAGTCTCTGTGTTTGTGTGGCATCACACAGACTACAAAGGTCATTCAGCTGTCAAGATTTTGTCATTCCTGATTTTAGAGGACAGTCTCCCTAGGAACATACTGGTTATCAGGCAAGTGGAGTCAATGCTACTTCATTCCTCTTAACAGAAGAGGCAATTTTGGGCAAAGCAAGATATTTCATCAGGTATAAATTTCCCTGGACAGGACTGATGAGAAAAATATCTGGATTTGTCAGGCTGCCACTTAAAGTATTCTTATGAGGAAGGAAGCTTTCAATACTAGGCATTTTTTCCTGAAGCTTTAGATCACCCAAATGAGGTTACAACTTCACCTGTAGTTTTAGAAGATGTGTTTCCAGCTGATGGCACCACAGGGACAAGTCTGAAGACAGGAAGCAAAAGTATTCTGGAAGTATTATTCAGTATTCAAAAAGGTTATAAACTACCTATTCCTCTTGCATTTTTGAGCAGACAAACTCTGGGTTTTGATTGCATAAGGCTGAGTAATACCAGCTACATTTGACTGAAAAATGCTGCAGTTTTAATATTTTCAGTTAGTCTCAAGAAAAAATTTAAAAAATCCTATTTTATATCTGGGAGCAACTTTGTACCATCATGGTGATGTCTAGCTTCCAGCATTAAAATGCAAAATTAATTGAAAATCAAAATCCCCACTGAAAATTGCATCACAGCAAAAAGAGAGATCCCAAAAAAAGTTTCCTATGAAAAGCACATTTTATTCTCCCAATTGAAACACAATTGAAGTCTAAAGGTGGTGGGTTTGGTTTTGGGCATTTTTTGGTAGATTGGTTGGTTTGTTTTGACTGATCCAGGGCTTCATCACTCAGTTCAGAACTGTGTT
This sequence comes from Erithacus rubecula, assembly GCF_903797595.1. Classification (NCBI taxonomy): domain Eukaryota; kingdom Metazoa; phylum Chordata; class Aves; order Passeriformes; family Muscicapidae; genus Erithacus; species Erithacus rubecula. Next base: position 98,297,067 of record NC_136685.1, on the reverse strand, counting down.
ACCTGTGGACACCTTATCCTCATACCTTCCCCTGCAGTAGGTCACTGCAATAAGGATGAACCTCATCAGAAGGCAGAACTCTCTTTCCCCTGCTCAGTCTTGACAGGATCAATTTTTCCTGGAGTAACAGCTTTCAAGATTAACAACTATTGAGCACTGCCAGAAATGTGGTGGTGCAGAGTGGAGACTGAGGCACCGAAGTTCTGAAAGGTCTGATCCTTATCCAGAGGATGAAATTGAGACATTCAGAAAATTCAAACACAGTAGGAGAGAGCAACCTTCAAATTATGATATTTGGCACTAAAGACAGACATCTTTTCCCGTAACATTACGGGCAATCACATTTTCTCATCATAGCAGAGCAAAGTGGTTCATTCAGATTCAAGTTTCTGATTATCTTGGAGTATTTAACTGAAGAATGAAGGTTGCAGCATGCAGTCATACCAGGACAAGAAAACATGTCATTTCTTTCTTTCCTTGCTACTGCAGTGGCCAAGAACTCTTTTTTTTTTTTTTCAGACTAGACTCTAGCAAAAGAAAAGTAAATATGCAAATTATTTTCATCCCTAGAGTTCCCTGACCTCTGAAAATATAAAGTGGATATGATCCCGTCAATGCAAAGGTCACACATACCCCGTTCTTAAATCAGACTGCTGGAAAACCCCTCAGCAATTGAGGAACTGAGGAATCCCTCAACATCCATGGCCACTGTAGCAAGTATGCTGAAATAGTAATTTCCCAGACTACTGCATATTCCTCTTTACCTTTTCCTGCTTCTTTTATATTCCTCCAGTCTTATCCTAATCTCAATTTTTCCATTGTGAAAGACCACAATCTTATCCCGTAGTTGGAAAATACCTCCTTCTTAGTCCATGTTTCCATATGACTAACATATCTTTCTGTTTTACCAGTTTAAATTCAATAGTTGAGCAACAGACAAGATTTTAAGTCACATTTCTGGTCATGAAGGGAAAGAAAAGAACATCAACCAAAGCACCATCATCTCTTTTTTTCCAGAACAAATTCATAAACCTGCAAAACACTTGCCAGCAGTTTGGAAAAGAATACATCCTGTAGTCCCTCTCTGTCCAAATATGCACACAGTCTTGTCTGTCAGTAGACAGGACAACAAAAGAGACAAGGAGATTGCACTGAAGGAGTTGCATGGCTGATTGAAAGAGTGATGTTTGCTCTTATTTTTTATAAAAATAAAGCTTAGATGGCCAACTTTGTCTGATGCTCCTTTTGAATGTGTTCCATCAATTGTATTATTGGCTCTATATTTTCCTGTTTTTCACAGAAGCACAAAATCATCGAGGTTAGATGAGACCTTCCAGATCATCAGGTTCCACCATCAACCCAGCAGCACCATAATCACTCCTAAACTGTATCCTCAAGTACCACATATGGATGCCTCTTGAACACTTCCCAAGGCAGTGACACCACTAGCTCCCCAGGCAACTCATTCCAATGCCAAATCACTCTTTCTGTGATCATTTCTCTTCTAATATTTAATCTGACCCTCCTCTGGCACAACTTTAGGCCATTTCCTCTCACTTGAGACATGGCAGAAGAGATCAACCCTCACCTCACTACAGCTTCCTTTCAGGGAGCTCTAGAGAGCAGTGATGTCCCCCCTGGATCTGTTTTTCTCCAGGCTAAACAACCCCAGCTCACTCAGCTGTTCCTCTTAGCACGTGTTTTGCAGATCCTTCACCATGTCCTTTGCTCTTCTCTGGACATGCTACAGCACCTCAATGTCCTTTTTGAAGTAAAAAGGCCCCAAACCAAACACAGGACTCAAAGTTCAGCCTCACCAGTGCTCAGTACAGTGGGACAACTCCTGTTTTTAAACAGCTGAAATTAGTATTTTACCCCTCCAATATGCAAAGAAAATTCAACCCTTACAGATAAAAGCCTCACCACTGGCTGCAGAATAGGCAGCTGATTGCAAATATGCAAGTTCTCTTCAGGCTTTTGTATCCTGCCTTGGGACCAAGGTGCCAATGTCCAGGGCTGGTGTGAATGAGGCATTACTGCTTGCACCAGAGCCTGGAATAAATATATTTTTTGTGAAATTAGTACAAAATATGGAATATGTAATATATACTTACCATTGGTTTACATGCATTCTACACCCCAAAGTACCTTGTTTGTGTTTGCAAAGGCTTGGCTGTGTTTCTAGCTCTGATTGCAAGACAGCTCATCTATCTTGCAATCAGACACCATCCTGCACTGCTAGTCCTGGGCTCTGGATTCCCCACATCTGGTCTGGCCTCTTAACCCCAGCAGTTCAGGCACTGCTAGCTGATGTCCCTGGCACAAATGCTTATTGTTTCGGATCCATATTTTGAGATGCTGCATCTACACTCTACCTACCATAATCAAGAAACGTGCTGTCAAATTCTCAATATTGTAAACATGTTCCAGTGAGCAATATCCCCATCAGATACCTCCACTTAGGGTTTAACTCTTCATGAATTAGGTGAAAAGAAGTATCTTAGAAATACACTTTGCTCAAAAACAAGGCACTAGTCATGAACCTGAGCAAGAAATGCCAGCTATTGACCTTTCCACTCCAGTGTCTAGAATGCACACAGTGTTTTTGGCTACACACCATGTCCTCCAAGTACCTTTCAACACCCCATTTCATTTTCTGAGTCAGATAAGTCTCATCCATTTTCTGAGCCTCTGGACAAGCATCTTGGCCTTTCTTGCCCACCAGACATGATCCTAAACAAGATGTAAAGTATAGCTAACAATCAAATGGGCAAAATTCACCGGAGCTGGCATACTGAAGTAGGCAGTACAGATACTCTACTAATTTTTCACAGCTTGTAACACAAAGTTGCAAAAATCCATAGCTTCAAGATGTGGCCTATATGCTCCCATCGTGCAGGCAATTCTCATTAAAGTTAATAGGAGCTGTGTGCCCATCATATGCAGAGTATAAACTCTGAAGAGTGGAATACATCATATATTTTAAAAAAACACCAAAAATTGATGCTAGTTCTCATTCTTCTGGGAAGCCATACAGGGCAGTGATGGCTGGACACAGGGCCTGAGCTCCTTTTTATACAGTGAGAACTCCTACTCATGCAGGTGGCTTATGTGTCCTGAAAAACCTCCAGGAGTTAATTACAAGTTCAGAAAATGAAAAGGGGAAGAAACCTCTGATGTTTGAGTTTCTTTCCCCCACATTTTTGTCTCCCACATAAGGACACCAAATCCTCCTATTTCTGTATCCAAAGCCAGAAAGTGTTGCATACTCAAAGTTATTTTCATTAAGGTAAGAAAACTTTAGAAGTGACAAGCTTTTAAAGTGACAAGAAAGTGGAGTTTTACTTCTGTTACTAGCACAACTGTGTTGATAAAAGCAAGAGTTCAGATTTCAGAGCCAGCAGAACCTTCAGTTCTAAGTGCATGCAAAAGAGGAGTTTGCAAGAGACAGTGATGAACCACTTTCTGGCAGTTTGGGGGGTTTTAAAGCCATTTAAGCTACAGCAGCAGCACTGAATCAAAGAGGCTGAGTTAGCATTAGCCACATGACTTATAGCCAGCACCTTGGGCAGAAAGCCGGCTGGGAAAACTTCTGCTGATTACTTCCAAAACTGAAATTCAAAGTACAAGATGAATCTATGGCCTTCAGAAAGGTCACTAGATATTTGCAACACAGCAGTTCTGCCTGCTACTTCCTTGGTTTTCTGTTTCTTTGTGGGATACCAACTCCTATGGAATACAAAACACTCCCATTGTGTTACAGCCTTGTGGACAACATTTCCTGCAATTAATAGGACCAAATTATATCATCTAAATGTGAAAGAAGCTGGAAAGATGTCAGGTACAATGGAGAAACTTAAGGCCCATTGCAGAGTTTGGGAAATACTTCTGTCATTACTACTTATCAGAACACCAGGTATTAGGCAGCATTTCATTATTATTTACATGTTTGTAGCTCATACTGTTCAGCACTCCGTTGAGTGGGTGAAAAATTACATGAATGGTCAACAAACCACTTCAGGTAAATATTAAGCCTTCTCCTTCTTTCAAAATAATAATAACAAAATGGTTTAATCAGGTTTTAGGCCTGCTTCCAACACTGATAAATAGCTTTTTCATTCTCAGCCTGTCAACCAGACATATTGATGTCAAACCAATATAGAGGACAATTCAGTGAAAACTTAACGCCTTTATAAACTTTTGCCTGTACAGAAAAGTGGGAAGAAACTAGTATTGTATCTCTGAGTACATGTAGCAAATGACTTTGATATTTTAAGTTTATTTTACAGAAAACAAGGGAAAGTCTGTATTTCTGTGAGCACATACATAACATACAGTCTTCTGTACATATCTAGGTTTGGTACAGATCTCATTAAAAAGTCAGCTTTTACTGCATTCCCATTGTTGGTACAGAATAATAGCACAGTCTGCAAAATAGTCTGCAAAATCCTCTCAATTTTCCCTCCTTTGAGGCAACCAAGTACTCATTGACACAAATCAGTGACAACAATTCTAGAAGCCAAAGAAAGGGCATCTCTTTAGTGCTTTACCCTTGAATTTATCATAATCAATTCCTTGCTGTTAGGAAAAAGAGGCAAGTTTTCTGCCCCTGTACCATCTCCTGTTTCCTCAACAAAGATTTTTCCTTGCCCTACCCTACAGACTGGGCTTGTAGTATTTAACTAGAAGTCATGAATGAGCATGATGATCCTTTGCTGGACCAAGTCTTCAATATCCTGGTAGAATAGGTACATGTTATGTACCTTCTTCACCTCAAGCAGAATCCTCTCAGATGCATCCAATGAACCAGAAGAATGGCCCATATCTCCTCCAGGGCAGCAGCAGAGTACTGAGTGGAGCAGGTGAAGTTCTGGGACTCTAACACAGGCATAACCTATTTCAGCAGTGCTTACAGAAATTCCCAGAGACTATGGGAAGCCTGTGTCATTATAGGCCAGCAAGTCAAACCCACAAACCCAGCTGATGGGTTTTCATCAGCCTTTTATATCAGTCTTACCATGCTCTGACTTATTATAATTTATTTTTTCCTTCTTCAGCTGGAGCTATAATTGATCATGTCAACTACAGTGATCACCCACTCATGAGGTGGGGAACAGATGTTGTCTCTGGGGAGTGGAACTGAGATAAGTCCACTTAAGTTTTGGGGGGAAAAACAGTTTCATAAATTTAAAACAACATCTAGAAGGTAGAAGTGTGATAGCACTTTTTCCATGTAAATAATGTCATACATGTGAGGAGAGGGCCTTCAGTAATACTTAATGAATAGGCTCATTGTATTGCACCTGACCTACAGACAATTCAGTTGTCTTTTTGCTTTATTATTTTTCTTATTTACTTTTGGTTTATATGCTGTATATAATCAAATGTTTTATGATGCTAAGTCCTGTTAAGATGTTACACTGTGCAGAGACATAATGTCAGTAAGGTTAATCAATCTACATTTTCTGTACAGAAAGATCCTGCTGTGACATTTGATCATCATGTGATGCTCCAAGGAGGAAAGAAGGACTCTATCCACAGATATTTTCAGAGCTGTACATCAAAATCTTCAGAATAACTTAAGGTTTGCTTACAGTGTCATCACCATCTTTTTACAAATAGAAAAGTAAGAATTGCATTAGTAGGAGTAGGCCTGACTCCAGATGGAGGCCCTGTGGAAGAATATGCACACAGTCCAGCTTAGCTCAGATTCGTATTGGCCTCCAAGAAAAACATTCAGGAGAAATATTACATCATCTGAAGGGAAATACTAATATATTCATGAATGGAAACTGATTATTAATTATTTTTCTCTCTCTTTCTCTGAATTTTGTATATTTAATGTAAAATGCCATGCAAAGCTTGACATTGATAAAAATGGCAGGAAATGTTCCTTGCTCAATTAAATTACCACAAAGACCAGCTTAACATCTGCTTGGCAAATCCTTCGTAAATGCATGGCATTAATATTTAATAAAAATATCTATAGCTTTGGTTGGTCCTGGAGACATTTCACACTTTGTTCACACATGGTGTTTCATATAATTATTCTCTAAAGGCTGCCACTTTAGTCCTTTAGCAAAATAAAAGTTCCAAGGATGATTAAATATAGCACACATATCTTCTGTAACAAAATCTTCCTCCAGGAGAACATTTCTACTGACCCTTGTGTTATAAGGAAGAAGTGCAGAAAGGAGAAAGTGGAAATGATTAGAGGAAAATAGATCTCAGTACTATTGTCAATGCAGTTGGAACACAGAGTTGGTATGTTCAAGAAAGCAGAGTTCATTCACAGCAAAACAAGTGAAAGTAATTCCTTAGCACAGTTTAGTCAAAGCACAGCATCTACTTGCAGAGAGGCATACCTAAAACCTTATCAATAAATCTACTCCATTTACTTGATTTATTCCCCTAATAATTTTCACAAAGTCACTGCATAGCTGGTACAGCACCTCAAAGATATCCAAATCCTTGTCACCCTGCCTGCAGTCAGCTAAATTTCCTAATCCTAGAGACGACCCTATAGGAAAGCCAAGCTGGAGCTGGATGCTTCATGAAGGTGAGAGAACAACAGTGTTACATGCACATCCCAGTCCCAGATGGGGCTGAGTGCAGAGACCAAAAAAGGCCACACTCAGCACTAAAAAGACCTAAATCCTTCTAAATAACACTCTGAAAAACATCTTTGTCATTTCTATTCCTTTCCAGATACACTGATGTCAGTCTCATTAAAGAAGAATAAAATCTCGCTTTGAATGAAACAGACATCAGTATTGTTTTGAAAGTTGTTTATATATAGAAATTTTTTTAAAATTTATTGAGGGGGAAATAAAAAGCAAAGAAAACAGTAAACCTAGTCCTCCAGGCTTCCTTCCATCATCTCAGACATTTGGGGCATTCACTAAAAGTCCTGCAGTAGAATCTAGTACTTAAAATAATCAGTTGAATGATTGTGTGTGTCTGTATGTGTGTGTGTGTCTGTGTCTGTGAAGCACCTCCATCTATTAACACTTCTCAACTCTTGCTAGAAAGAGAGGAACAAGAAAGAAATTTCCTTAAACACTGGAAATGGAGAAGCTTCATCTTGAGTCAAGACTTTCTCCCAAAGAAAAAAGGGATTTTTCTTGTAATAAGAAAGATTTTGTATCAGTTGGCTCGTGGAAGTATAACTAACTAGAAGTGATGGGATGAAACTGCTTATGGGGCAGGGGAAGACATGGCTATCTGGAAGCATTTAGCAAAATGGCTAAATGTTAGCCATTAGGCTGTGGAATAGTCTCTCGAGGGAAACAGCTGAGCCCCATTGATTGCATCTTTCTGAAACTGCCTCGACAAAGGATGGGGAAAAATTCACTATAGTACAATCCTCCATCTGCAAAGAGTAGAAAAGATGGTTTTCAGTAAGCCCACCAATAATTTTGATGGCCCCAAATTTTGCAGAGCTCTCTGTTGATGGAAAATTAGTTCTATTTGACAGTTTGTATCTGGGGTGAAGGGGGCATTCCATGACCCCATGATGAAATGCTCTGGCAATGTGGAAGACTTAAACTCTCTCCACCACATTGTCCAGATGGAGCAAAGCAGCAAATAGGCTTCACTGAACTCAAACAATCTTGCTATGAGTAAAGGGTCAAGAAGTTGAGACAGAGTTCAAAGAATAATATGAATGAATAATGTATTTAGACTGGTTTTCTTCCCTTAATTGTTTATTGGTAAGTATGGACCTTACTGCCCCACGAAAAAGGCTATAGGAGAATACAGAGTGCAAAACCATGGGAAAAAAATTATCAGATGGGAGCTTGCCCTAAGGATCTGTGTAATTATGAAAACATCCCTAAAAAAATCCACCAAGGAGTAACAGAAAACTTAGACAAGCTTTAAAGACAAAAGTTACAGGCTACAGTCTTGACCCAAACAGATCAACATGGCTTTCTCTAGCCAGTGGAACCACTAGGATTTATATCATTAAAAGTTGGATCCCAGTCCTGGAGTTGGCTCTGGCAGTACAACAACCTTTGTGATCTGAAAGTAAGCAGACCTGCCCTGAGCATAGGACTTAGTATCACAATTTTACTTTTTATTTTTTTAAGTGACATCTGGTCAAAATAAAGTTGTGAATTCTGTGAAGTCCAAATTGAATTTTTTGTGGGATGGGCAAGATTTATCCTTGGTTCTTATATTCCTTCATAGTTACCTGCCAATGTCTAACACTGAAAGCCCAATTACGTGAACTTTTGAGTCTCTTGCAGTATAATCATCTTTTTCTTAGTTATGATCACTTTGGGGCACTGACAGTCAAATTTTTGGTTAGTATTTCATGTAGACTCACAATGAAGGAAAGATAGTGACAGAGAAGAGTACTGAAAATGCACCTTAAACCCAACCCTTCCTCAGAAGAAATTAAAGCAGAAAAAAAGTCTCTTTTTCATGAAAAGTTGTTATGATCACAGAGTTACATTAGAGTACACTAATTTTATGCAAAATTTGTCTAGAGATCCCTCAAAATGGAGACAACCTACAACAGTTACTGTTCATTAAAACTGCATTTTGTAAGCCTGAGTGCCTAGCTCAGGCTTATGGCTATTTTTCACTCACCTTTTCTGTTTTTCCAACTGCATTTCCAATGTTTTGCATATGGCTACATCAAAGCTAAGCCTAAATAAAAAGTTAACATCCAAAGAGACATTACATCCTCTAACAGTGTGCTTGTAAAATGCATGTAAATAAAAAGTGACCTTTTGTTTAAAGTTTATGATTTCAGCTCGGCAGCTTTAAAAAAAATTATTGTTTTTAATCACAATCAAATTGTGTTAAAACAGAAATTGATAGGAAAATGTTTACAGTCAGAGCTCCAAGTTCTCATTTTTGTGCTTTAAGTGACCAATTCTCTTGGAAAGTTGCTTTGAATTTGTTGTATTCCACAAGAATACTGTATGAAGCTAATTTTCCGAAGATTCTAGTTTGAACGAAGCAAATGGTGACAAATTCCCCAATTAAATGTTTAAGCAAGCCAGCTCATTCTTTCAATATCTATCTATCCACACCAATATCTCAAATTTTGGTCTTACCTGCTCCAAACCCATCTAAATCACTCAAGACTATTCTTAAGTGTTGTCTGGCACCAACTGACAAAGTTACTGAACAGTTTTTCTCAGCTCTAAGGAGGGTAAAACTCACATATTTGTGAGTTTTACTAAATACATTGTATTTAATAAATAAATTTTTATTTGTATTTACTAAATATTGTATTTACTAAATACAATTTTCTTTGTATTTAGTAAATCTGAAAAATTTCAATAGGTCCTTCCCTATATCTCTGTCAAAATACTATATATCATTAGTACCTTCAACCATTTTCTCACTGCTATCAGATATTTAGCAAAGTCTAGGAAAACAATATGCAATGTGATCTATTGGACAATCTCCCAACAAATATGTTTCTTCCCCACAGAGTTTTTCTGCCCTCCTGAAAATACCAGTATTCTATTCAAGTTATCATTTCCCCACCTTCTCCCTCCTGTTGCTTTTCATCTGAGTACTCAAAGAGAGATGCACACAGTATTCTTATTCAGGCAAAGAATTGTCCTGCTCTTCTTGCTGGCAAGTGGAATAATAAATATTCCTTTTAAAAACTCAAGCATTGCACATTTGAGAACAAGTTGCAGTAAAATTGCAGCAGAGCAGACAGACATCACTGATGCTCTTGCTCTTTGGCCCACACCTCTCAAGGCAGAATTTGACACAGAGAAAACAGAACACAAGCAGCAACACAAGATGTTTTTAGGGAACACAGACCTGGTCACCTGGGAGAGGGGCTGTACAAACACATGCTAATGTATAATAGCACAACATATTGAAATGGTGAAGACAGGACTGTCTGGGGCATCATGCTTCTGTTTCTCAATGGTAATAGATTATGTGGAAATGCTAATGTTTGCATATAGTCCCTCTCAGCAATATTTTGCAGCCTGAAGAACTCTTTATTTTGATTTGTTTAATTAGTTAATGAGGTTGGGGTCCATCTTAAGGAACATTAGTCAAGGCTTTAAGACATGGAGACTGAAGAAATTACTGTCTGAGGAAGTAGCAACACTTCCCACTTGCCAGCAAAACACATAATTACACCATGTACATGAGCTGCACCACCAGCATTTCTGGGTGGGTCCTGATGTCCAGTTCTGGGCCAGGCAGGGTGCAGGTACATAACCTGAGACAAGTACTTGTGACTTCTTACAGCAGTCCCCCCTGCAGCTCAAAGCCACGACAACAAAGCAGTGATAACAGAGAGGGAACCAGCACATCTCAGCAGGCAGATCTGATTAGCAGATTAGACTCTTTGAGGTCCTTAAGAGAGGAAATCTCCTCACAGGGGTTTAACCATTGTATCTAAAATTCAAACGTGTTTTTAAGCATAGGAAATGCTATTTTGCATTAACAGAGAGATACAAAAATTAGGTGAGAAACTTTGGACTAGTTAAGTGTAGAATCTAGTTTTGCTTAGTAATAGAACTAACAGAAGCAACAACAATAAAATAAAATTAAAAACCAATTTGATATTTTCCATGTCTCTTCTCAACTTGGACCAATTTTTCTCTTATGCCAGTATAACAACATGACAGTCTTGCAAAGAAGAGTGGAAGGCAGAGACAGGGAGATAACTCCAAAACACAAGATTAAGCTATCCAAGTGTGAGGTGTATATGAACATATGGTTACTTATTCCTTAGATACCTATATAGAGTCTGTTGCAGGCCAAGCTGTTTATACCTGTTACACTCTTAGTTATTAACTTTTTACAAACTATAAACAAGTAGAACTTTAATATAAAGTGCAGAACTAAACTCCATTGCAAGAACAAATGTACTGTTACAGGAGACCTGTTACTGCAAGAGTTTAATATAATGTGAATCTGCAGTTTTTCTAAAGCAACCAGCTTTAAGTCTGTACTTGACACACATAAAAATATGCAACTGCTTTTCTTTTGCTACCATCAGCTAAAAGCAACCAGTGTGTGCTGAATTCCCACATGTTGCTTGTATGAACAGACATGCCCAGGTAGGTGCCTTAAACAGAGACACAGCTCACATGCTGAACTACAGACAGCACAAGAAGCAGGAGTTATCTAAACTCTGCTACCATGAGGACTGAGTAGGTAGCAGGGATGCTCCACCAAAAACTCCCAGGAAAACACAATGAAGATTAGCTGGAAATGAACTCAAGAAAAAGAAGAAAGTGATTGGGGAAGAAAACTCTTGACAAAGCAACTTGAAAAGCATCTCAGGTTTCTTGCACTGCAGAAGTGCAGTGAGATTCAATACTGGCATTTCATTCAATGTCTTTTTTTTCCCAAAACAGATCTGATTGGAGAATTAAACTTTTGTCTATGCTAGAATACAAAACTATTGCAGTGAAGGTCAAAGAAGGAACTAACAACTGCCTGTCACCTCTGTTTTGCTAAAGTCAGATTACAGCATGCTGAAGTCTCTGTAAAAGTATATTCTTTCTTTTGGAAGCCTCATCTTTATTTTGTTACCTAACTAAACTCTAAAAGCCTCACTATATAAGCATCTCTTCAAAGATTCAGATAAAAATCTGGCCTCAGCCCACCATTCTTCCACTCCAACTAAGATGCATTTCACATAGAATCAAGAAAGCTTTAAACTTCTTGAGGAAAACAGTGTTTCTGGAAATTATTTTAATATTGGGCTACATTTTTGTCTCTTTCTCTCATTTCTACTCTGAGAAGTGAGAAGAAACTCAAACTTATCCCAGCTTTAATATCTTCATACCTCCAGCAGTGGTCCCTGGTGTCTCTGCTCCAAGTCCTAAATTTCCTTTCTGGCCCATAATATCATTTCTTATGCTACCAGTTCTTCCCAGAAAGCTGCTTCCTTAACAAAGTGACTCAGGACAACATCTTTACAGTGCTGAAAAAAATCAGGAAATACAGATGTCCAGTTTTGTTTTTTTCTCTCCAGCTTTCAGAAGCCTTACAGAAAAAAACCTCCTTGCAGAATGCTAGTAGAGGAAAGAGCTAAGCAGTAAAATGCCAGGTCATTATCACTTGTGGGGATGAGGAGGTATAAAAACTGCTATATTGCAAGCAAATTTCTTAACTGCTACCATAAGAGTAAGAAACAAAGATATTTCTGGTGCTTTCAACACTATCAGAAAAATCTCTCTATGGTATTTACCTTAAGGTTTGGGGCACTATACTTCTGGAATAGAAGTCAAATTTACCTGCAGGCTAACTGGAAGCAAGATCCACTAGCCTCATTCACACCAAAGTATGCTTTGGTTACTGCCCTACTGAAATAATTGCTATTATCAAAAGGAGTTCTTACTCAAAATTAAAACTGAAAATAAATTCAACCCTGAAAGTGCATTTCCCATATGTGCCTATTTTTGTGACTGCTTCATGCTTTGTTCTCTGGACAAAAATACAATAATCAGAAAGATCAGCTGGCTTAGACACAATTTCAGTTTGGTTTTGATGTAACTTTGGCAAGTGTCCTGAATCAAAGAGCTGCTTTTTCTGTACTTTGGCTGGTGGACATATGTCTCTCAGGGTTTTAACTACAATTGTTGTGTTCAATATTAACAATTATGGTTTTAAACAGACAGAAAACCAAACCAAACACACACACACACAAAAAAAAAGCCTTACTCTCTCAGCACATCTTAGTTGTGATAAGTAGAATACATTTGATTTCCTACAACAGCAAAACAGCACTTTAAGTACAATTCAGTAGAAACTGAATAAACTATTTAGCTGAAAAGTTTCAGGTAGTTTATAACACAGAAACAGAAAATGCTGTTTACATTTTAACAACATTATACTTTCAATGACATTTGTGTCTGGGAATTTTGATCAGCACAGGGACCTCATTAGGTAATGTGAGTAGATGTAACTACAGAAGAAATGCTACAGAATTTAGGATAAAAAAAATTGAATTATGCTATCCTTCCACAGTTTTCATTTGATTCTGAATGAAGCATTTTGTCTTCCACAAAGCAAATCACATATCTTTTGCAAAATATTTTTCAGAAGACTATTTCCCCAACAAAATGTCAGATGGCATTGTGTGAATAATTTATTTTCAATTTGGATGCTGAATTAAAACTAAGAACAAAAGATAAAACTCTTCCATTCGTGCTGAACCAAATTTGAATAGGTTTAGGTTTTATCTTATGGGGCCAACAAAACCCAGACTTCAAAAAAGCCCACACCATTCCATTTGACACAGATACTTCTATTAATAAAATGAAATCAGATATAAAGAAGACTGAAACTACTCATTTATTTTGTGGCCCAGAAGACAACATCTGGAGAGGAGATAGAAAGTCTCAGTCATGCTTTCTCCCATGGAAATTGCAGTCCATACCTCACTTCTCCACCAATACAATACATCATGGCAAAATACCTACAGATAGAAGTATTATTCTCACTTTGTTCAAATGATACTATTTAATGACAATATTATAATATCAAAAGTTAAATATTGCCTAGAGCCTAGGCAAGAAAGAAATTCTCCTACACACTAACTTCAATAAACTCACAGAAGCCATTCCCTTCACCAATGCAGATTTCTTTCAACACAAAGTAAACTCCACCAAGAGGCAAGTGAGATCAAGGAGAACACACATGGTGCTGTCAGGCTCCTGAGGGTACTGATGAGCCTTCATTTCCCATTTCCCTAGCTGGGACCACAAAACCACCTTGCCCTTGTCCCTCGTGGATGTCCTGCTGGCAGCTCTCAGCCTGTCTCTGCCATAGCTTTTCCCAAGCTGTGTGCCATAGGGCAAAGCCTCACAGCTTCCCTGCTGGGCTGGGCCACCCCCAGCTCCTACAGGGTGCACCCTTTCACTCTGCCAGACCCTGCTTCACAGGTCCATGGGAGTAACCAGCTGCTGCAGGAGAGCATGGCCCACGAAGGAGAAGAAAAGGATGGTTTACACCATGACGGCAGAATATTGTATTAAGAAAAAAAAAAAAAAAAAGTTAGAAAAAAAGCTTCCACTCTACAGAAATTATATTCAGCAAGTTTCCTCTCTTCAATTTGATTAGGAAGTTCAAAAGGTCACAACAGACCACAGAATATGCATCCTGGAAATAAGTTGGTCTTCAGAGTATAGTGTTGGAATGCTTTGCTGAAGCAGGCTGTTCTTGCAACTAAGATATTGAAACTATAGGCTGACACATGGAATTTTATGTCTGTGAAACACTTTCTGAGCTAGCATAATTATATTTGAAGTTTTTGGATGATATAAACTGCTTTTAAACCCCATAAAAAGCTCGTGGTGGTCTGCACAACAAACCTCTCTAGTGCTATAAGTCAGATATCAGTCAAGAAAAATGTTTAGTTTTAACCTTTTTCATCAAACACTCAGAAATTTACCCAAAATCACTCATTTCCATATGCATTTTTAATGTTGTGGACACATCACAAGTCATGGGGAAAAATTCACTGCCACAAATTGCAACTAGCTCTGGTAAAGAGGTATTTCTCTAGGAACAAGGGCCCCAACACTGCTGGGGAAAAAAAACATGTGCAACAGTGAAATTTGCTCCTATTACTTCAGACTCCTGGGATCAAGACACCAAGTTAGTCATAAATGCTGTGTGACATTAAGTTTTCCAAAGATACCAAAACTTTGACTAGTAAACCATAAATTTATGAACACTAGAGAACCTCAGTAGGCAAAATTGAATCTTTAGGTTAGCAGAGGCAATTCCAGTGATACACTTTCATTAGCCCCTACTAGTCCACAGCATCTAAACAAAAGCAGTATCTCCACATCAGACAGGATTTTGTAAGGCACTACATGAGCAATGCAATAAACATAGATTATGCAAAGCTCAGTGCAATAAACTGAACAATTTCTTTCTTTTCTGCAACTGTAGGTACTGCTACTACAGGAGTGTCAAACCCCATGATGCATTTCTGAAAAGGAAAGGCTTCTCTCCATCCCAGTCTGCCAAGCCAAGCTTCTATTTGCCTAGTGCCCCAGGGGTTGCCTGCATGAGATTCCAACACCCTGCAATAGGTTGCCCTGCCTCATTTTCAGGAAAAACCTTCTGTGGGAAAACTCCAGTTGGAGCTCACAGCCAGCAGCATGGCTCTCACTTGCATGATAGCCACGCTCTAAAGGAACTGTACTGCAGATATGGGGGAAAGGGGATTCTCACAACGGAGAGTACCTGTCCAAGGTCCCACTCTGCCACTACTCCAAGGAAGCACCCCACCCCACAGCTTCCCAGGATCAACTCCATGTCTTTGAAAGAGGGTCACTAAATAAAGATACTATCAGACCAGAAGTTAACAACCAGCATGTTAGCTAATAGCCTGAGGGAATCCAAGGGCATTTTATGCTCTAATACTCTGTTCATTAACTGTAGTAACAACCAATTTCAAAGTGATTATTACCATTTTAAGCTATGATAAATTTTTTTATTTTTTAACACGTTTCCATTTTTATCCAGCTTAAATCTGGTGCAATAGAGCAAGGGGAGCAGCTGTGTTGTGAATTAGACTTTTCCCCAGATTAGTATCTGATTTTCCATCAAAGAGAATGCAGGACACATTCTGTTAGGTTTCTAATTGTTTCTACCATAAAACTCCACCACACTGAAACATGATCTCTAATAATTTTTAGTTTGAACTTCCTGCATATAATCCATCTGACTAGATGGTCCTCAGCAAAAGCCGTTAAAGCAATTTGTTTCACTTACGTAGAGGAATAAATCAGCACTTAATTAGCTGTGCTTTATTATTAACAGCACTGGTGAGCTGACCATATGCCATGACTTCATCCTCTCACACAGAAAAATGAGAATATACTGATTGTTTTTATTATGCCTTTCAACACTCAGCCGGGGTTCCAACGAAATGAAGATGGAGAGTTTTGTAAAGTTACTCAATGATAAATAATAATAACCTACATCTCTTAATAATAATCTCATAATAATATCCTACAATCCTTTACCCTGGCTTTCAGGATTCACCTTTATATGCTCTTCCACTGGAAGCACTTATTAGCATCTCTCACAGCAGAAGAAGATATAAATATATTTTAGATTGTTTCCAGAAGATATATTATACATAGCATACTACATTTCTTTGTGGGACTTCAAATATACTGGCTTCAAAACATGGCATATGTTCAACTCCAGAATACTTGAGAAACAGTGTGCATTTAATGTAAGGACCAGAAAGACACACCTTCCTAATTTTTAGACTTAATTGAGTCCGTCCTGCAAATCCTTATGAAGTCAGTACAGTACCAAATAACACAGGGTTTGATCCTCTGCCAGGACAGCCTTAAACTCTTCAATAGACTCAGAGGCAAAATAGAACTTTCTTGAAAATATTAAAGATTGATGAACTGCTTTGGAACAAATTCAGCAGCACAGACTTTCTCCACTCTGGATAGACTCAAAATTAAAGGTCCTTTGAGATGCAGACCTATGAACCATGGTGGCAGATGCAGACACAACCTCAGCAAATAGCAGGTGGTTTATATTTGTCAAAACAGGCACAGAGAGCCTTCAAATCCAAAGGCAGCTGTAAAGTTGTTACCTCTTTGGATAAGGAAAAGACTGTCCTGGATCTGATATGTTTCTGGGGAGAGGTGGAGTTGGTCACCATGAGCAATGAGCAATTCTTAAATATCTTTAACCAAAGATCTGTCTGGATCTGGCAGCAGGTGAATTAGAGGATTCTCTCTGCTTTGCTCTGGTGTGACCCCACCTGCAGTGTTGCATCCAGATTTGTGGTTTCACCTTAAGAAGGACATGAGACTGCTGAGGCAAGTCCAGAGTAGGCCACCAAAGTAATCAGAGGCATGCAACACTTCTTTTATTGAAACAGATAGCAAGAGTTGGGGCTCTTCAGCCTGGAGAAGTCTCTGGGGAGAGCTTATACCAGCCATTCCATTACTTAAAGGGCTACAAGAGAGCTGGAGAGGGGCTTTTTACAAGGGCATGGATTGACAAGACAAGGTGAAATGGTTTTATACTAAAAGAGGGCAGGTTTACCCTAGGTAGAAATTCTTTCATGTGAGGGTGGTGAGGCACTGGAGCAGGTTGTCCAGAGGAACTGTGGATGCCCCATCCCTGGAAGTGTTCAAGGCCAGGCTAGATGGTGCTCTGAGCAATCTCTTCTAGTGGAAGGCTCCCTGCCCATGGCAGTGGGATTGGAACAAGATTATATTTGGGGTCCCTTCCAACCCAAACCATTTCTCGATTCAAAGCCACATGCAGGCTTCAAGTGGAAATCTTAGACATGCTGAGAAGAGTCACTGTGCCCATCAACCAAAAGGGTCAAGGAAATAAGCATGCACTAACTCCATTGCAAAAGCCAGTATCAAGAGGAATGGGCACCATGGTCTTTTTCACTAACACATTCAGGCTTCCCATCCCACAGCACAGAGATGTGCTGGCAGAAACTATGGCATCGCTAGTAGATCATTCCCTTTGCATAATCCAAAAGTTTCTCCATATCCCTTACATGATGTGTGTTTCATGACTAAATCTCCCCCACGTCTGGAACTGCACTGAGACCATCTGCTCTTTCCTCACAAGGGCAGGGTAATGACTTTGGTCAGCCTGACTCAGCGCCGAAAGGAGTTACTCTCCTTGTTAATACAGGTGTGCAGGGGGAGAGAAAGTAGGCCAAAAATTAGGACTGTTTTTACAGCTAAGACTCCTCCAAAGAATTGTTGGTTTCTCCCTTTCTCCTCCTCCTTGAAACACCAGGCTCACTGTCAGCTGACAGCCTCCTCAGAGGAGGTACCACTGAACTTTGGTTGTTTTCAGATCTGAAGTGACTATGTTATGTCTCTAGACAGGATTATCTGAATTAATAAATTCTCTGAGGAGGAGTGAATGCACCAAATTTCCTCTTACTTTTTCAGGACTCTTAAACTCTTAGCACGCAGTACTGTAATTTTAATGTACCTGTCATCACAGGCTGGTTTTAGGTACAGAGCACTGCAAAAGTCAGTGGCAAAGGGCTGTTCCAGGAACATAATGGAGACAGGAGATGAACAGGGATTTACAATTACCAACAGTAGCTGGTCTTATGCTCAGCCACATTTTTTTCCCATTACTTCATTTTCACACTCTGATCAGGGATATCTTAGTTTTTCTCATCCTTGGAAAAATAAAATCCAAATTAGTCCATGCAGCCCAGGAGCCTTGAACCAGACCTATTAAATCAGCATTGTAGTCAGGACACATATGGGCAGTCATGTGCGTTGACATCCTTCATCTGCGTTACCTTCAGCCTGTTGGCTGTCACAAGTCATTCATTTGAGGCTTCTATGGAGATTGAAGAGCTATTTGAGACTTGCTTAATTGACTCAGGAAAAACTCTCTGCTGCCCCAGCAAGTCTAGTCTTGTGGCAAGGGGGGGAACAAGCTACAGATCACAGAAAGTTAGTCTCGTCTCTAGGCATGGCTTTATTTTCAGAAAGGAAGGGAAGAAGTCACACAAACTCATGGCCTGAGTAGCCACAGATCTGAACTTGGAGGAAACTGGGAATCCATTAATCCTTTCAGTCTGATGAAAAGATTTCACTTGAAAGAAGGCCACAATTCAACACTTGTAAAATGTAATTTGAACAGTGCTGTTTCTCCACGGACCTCAAAGGGCAAATGAATGGAAATGACACACAACACACCAAGGCATGGTCCCCACAGGAAACACTGCAAACATGGTGAGACAATAAAATGAAGTTGCACCATCACATCGCTCCCCTCAAGTCACTGGAGTTCCAGGAAAAGCATCCAGTTCCCTGGTCCAGCAAAGCACTTGAGCACATGTGCAACTTGAAACTGAAAGCTACAACACTGTTATAAGTGAGATAACATCACTTTAAATATAATGTCACTTGTAGGAGAATATCCTTATTTTTCTAAGCAGTCTGGATGGAGGCCTTAGAAGTCTGCCCCTTAGTAACTGTTCTAAATAAATTTCCTCTAAATATAGGCATTATGAACAGAGCTGGTTCAGCAAAGGGGGAAAGGATCTCTGTTTGGCACAAAGTCTCATTGGCCAGTGTCAGGTGCGTGGTTTGGGTTTTTTTAATGTCAGCTGAATGGAAAGGAAAGGATCGTCCCTTCCAAAAACTGTCCAATACCCATTACTGTTAAATACTTGCTGATCTTGTAATCATCACATTCTTCAGTTGCTGAATGTCATCTCATACTTTCCATGGCTTTTGGCACTGCTGTGTGGTACTACTGATTAATGGCAGCAGCATATTGATCTTTAGCTGCCAAGTGCTGCTGGCCAGCACCCTAAATTTTCAGTACTTCTTCATCCCAGCAGAAAGAACTGTTTCCAGTGTACTCAGGACATCCATGAGCAAGGTAAAAAGAGACATGGAGATTTTTAACACATACATCTATAGAAGTGATATATCAGCAGTTACAAAGTGCCTATGCCAGTTCCTCAGCTGATGCAAATCACTCCATCAGCAGAGAAGCCCACAAAGGCTGTGTGATCCATGGCAGCCTGAGATCTGGTCGTCGTTTTCCTCAGCCCTGCTTCCATGATTTACACTTGTGCTGATCAATTGACACAGGGTGACAAACTGCTATCAAGCTGATTGATACAGTAAACAAGGACTAGATGCGCACAAAATGCAAAGATAGTGAAGAATTGGGCACTGTGTGTTCATGAACAGGCCTGTTTCCCATAGGATACACTGTTCCTGTGTGGAGTACACTTCCCATGAGTTGATACACTGCTCCTGACTTCCAAGTAATGGAAGCAGCTCTGTCAACTCTGCTCCTGCTGACGCTCCCAAGGGGCTTTGAGTTTGTTGCTCCTCCTCTCAGCCCACAAAATGGGCTTCTTAGCTCCTCTTAGCCCCTTACATTCCTGCCCACAAAATGATATTTTACAGGGGTATCTTCCAAATCTACCTGTAAATACATCAGACTAAATCCTGTCCCTAATTAAGCCTTTGCCAGTGTTTGTAACCAGATTTCACCTGCTTCTGTACAGAGAGAACATGTGTGAAGATGGTCTGTGGCATATCTTAGCAAAGCCCTGTGATTTGTGAGAGGATCTGCCAGTCCAAAGGAAAACCACATCTGGTTTTAAAAATGCCTTACCCAGTGAATTCAGCATGCCTACAGTGAAGTCAGTGAAGATGGAGACATTTATTCCAGACATTTATCTGATCCTTGGCAATCATGTATCCACGGATTCCTCTACTGTTTTCTAATTATGTTCTGATCAACCTACTTGGAGCTTTTTTATTCCTACAGTAAAGCTTGCTGAAAGTGCTTCTGCTTTGGGGACTCTTTTGAAATATGTCTTAGTTTCCAAGGGTAATGAACTCTTTTATAATAAACGCCTAGCTATAATATGAACAATACTTGGCTTCCAGGAACTGCCTTATAATTACATGGCTCAGTATTGCATGTCAGAGGTTTGCTTCATCTTTAATATTTTATGAAGAAGTTCAGATTCTGACAGTAAAAGTATTTAACCCACAGAACCTGGAACCCTGACTGTTATTGTGCAAAGTAACCATCCAGCTACACTTTTGGGCACCACCATTATCCCTGGTGCATACTCACACTGTTTGATACTCTCTAAGTAGACACAACCACATGCTGTCCAGATGGAAACCTGGCTGTATCATTACTTTATATTGAAATAACCCAATACCACCTGTTTCTGCTGGGGTTTCTGCCAACATTTTCCCATAAAACATTTATTTTACTAATATTTTAGTTGGTCACCTCAGGAGGACACTTGAAATTAAAGATTTACTCTGTGTGCAGCCATGAGGAAACCCCTCAAAAAAAAAAAAAAAGCTAATGCTAAGAATAGCTAATGCTTATTGTTTAAAAGGTGGATGTTCACCTAGGCACAAGGCATTAACACTCTGCAGGGACACAAAACCAAACACAGGTTTTTGGCAGTGTACATCAAGTGAATTATCTTAACTTTCTTGGTACTCACCTCTCATATAATTTTCAAAAAACTTACATGCATGGAGTGGGGCTAATATACAATAATATAATGAAAACTCATTGGGGTTTTTTTTTTCTTGTTTTTTATTAACCTGGATCTGTCATGTTATAAAACCCCCAGCCTCCTTTCTCTCCTCCTCTGCAGATAAAAAAGCTTATCCTCAATGAGTCTGTATAAATGAGAAAAGCCTTAAAAGTCATAGCCAACTTGACATGTTTAAAGTATTTATTAGATACCTTCTACAGCAGCAATAGGATTTTTTTTAAATTTAGATTTTATATTTTTAGACACATTTTCCTTAAAAAAACCCTACCTTATCAAAAACATTTGATAAAAATTTTCCTAACATGTCATCACTTGGGTATGTACCTTATACTCAGTGTTGATCTCTGTACAAAAGTCCAACCCGTAGCTGGACTTCACAGACTTTTTTCTCCCATATAAATATTTTCCTTGAGGAACAGCAAAGGTTATTTACAATCCACTACTCTCAGTATATTTTCTGGGTATCAGTTATTACTATTCAATCTTAAAAGCTGTTCTCCTAAGGGAGAGGTAACAATTCCATATAAAGTGACCAACAGAACCCCAAAAAGACCCAGCAGTGTTTCTTGAAATACAGTAGATCAAACACACATGAATTTTTTGACAAATACATGCACATCAGTAGAAAAAAAGGATGTGGTTCAAAACTAAAATCCAGAAATAGTAAAAATGTTTATACTAAGGAAGCAATCCCTAGTTACAAATGAGAAAGTCTTCAACTGTTAGAAAACTATCTTACAAGAGCAGGAAAACAGTTGAAAAAATAAAAATGTGATTTTTTTTTTCTGCATGTTTTGTTTGAATATATTTAAGATACCCCCAATTCTATTAACCCACAAAATTAACCAATAAAAATTCACCAGGAAAACATAACAGTAATTATTAAAAAGATTAAAATAAAAATAAAAATAAAAATAGGAAGAAAATAGTGTCTAAAACAGCCCCAAGTTCTCTTCCTTGGATTGTTCTAAGGCATTTTTATCATGTCACAGAATACTTTTATATCTTGCAAGAGGACAGTATGAGAATTGAAAGGAAAGAGAAGGGGACGAGTCATAAGTTTAGGCTATTTTGTTCCTTTCTCCTTTTCATCTTCATTCCACATTCCATTCCCAATAAAATCACCTATTTATAACCAAATCCATGGCTGTTGGCATGAAAGTAATTTAATTTTTTGCCTATTTTTAAAAGCCAACTTATAGCCTGAAACCATTATAGTAACTGATTATCTATGACAAGCAAAGCAAAGTATCTATTTGACAGATCCTACTCATGGTCACATCCCTTCCCTGCAGACAGGTAGTTAGATAATTAAGCAATCAATTTCAGTGCATATGTTCTATACACAAAAGCAACTGACACACAATGAATCTTGCTAAGCTTTTGTTCAACATATGAAATACTGGATAATCATTTTTTCTTATGAAAGCACTTGACCTTTAAATTGATATCCCCCCCAAAAAAGATGGCAATCGATACTCAAAGAGATACTGAGTGCTCTACAGCTAATCCAGAAGATCATTGCCCATTAGTCATTATTAGATTTTTTTAACCTAAAGGTATTTGATTATTACAAAGAGAAAAAGAAAATACTATTTAGGTTGCTGTGAATGCCTATACTCTCCTCTTTGTAAATCACAGTGACAATCAGAGACTACCTGCAACATGAATATGATTTGCACATCTGATCCCTACTCAGAGAGCAGCTTCATAAGCTTTGAATAACAGCAAGTGAGATCACTGGTGACAGTAATTTTAAATACTGCATATGTTGCATGTATCACAAGTATTTTTCCTTTAGCAGCTGATGAGTACTGCATCACTAATCATATGCTGCATCCTAGAAATTATATTTCAGCTACAAGGACAACTACATTGTACAACACTGGCTGGATGACCTTGCTCAGAAGGAAGTGGTTATGGGATCATACTCTACCCAGAGTCTAGTGTGTGCTGGTTCACATCCTCATCAGTGACCAGGAAAAGACGGAGAGCACTCTTCACAAGTTTGCAATGACCAGACTGGTGTCCCCAGATTGGGGGATCTATTAATACATTCTCTGATTAAGGATGGAATTCAAAGGGACACCGACAGGAAAGGGCACATAGAGACTTTGTGAAATTCAGCAAGAACAAACACAAAATCCTTCCCCAGGACATGGTACAGGCTTGGGACAGGCTGAGTCTGTAGATAAGGTGACTAGTACATGTTTCCTCCTACAAAGAAACAAACAAGCAAACAAATAAATAAATAAAATGAAAAGCAGATCAGAAACAGCCTTCTTACAGTAAAAAGCTTCTCTGAGCACAAAATTGAAAAGTTTTCATGAAGAAGAAAGGCCACAGTATGCTTTTACACTTGTTTATTCTAAGCCTTTTAAACTTCATGGCTAGTTCACCAAGCTATGTGTGGCAGATTACATACCAGTATTTTGCATTAGCAGTTACTTAGTATTATTTAATACTCTTGGACTTGAAGCAAAAATAATTAGGAAATCCTTTTCATGTAAGAAGATAATCTAGACAGAATTAAAGGTCTGGCCATCAGATTTAGTAATCTGACATTTTCAAGCAGTCCCTTTCCAGTGAAATGCTCCCAATATTCTTCATGATTGTTCTACCAACACGAGTATCCAGACACATATATGCCAGTCCAGCACAACTCAGTCTGACCCTCTTTCACATTTACACATTAGACCTGACATATACCTTGTTGGTATATGTAAATCACAATGCAGAGGACACAGCACATTCAAATTTGCTTTGTTTTTTCTCCAGGATATGTTTCGTTCCACTTGTCCCATAAGTTGCTTTTAGGATGTATGGAAATGTTCCCTGCCACTACGTCTCTTTTTGTTGGCATAGTGATGCCTTTTCAGGACTCCTTAAAAACAGAATCCAGACAAAAATAAGGGAATAATAAGTGGTTTCATTTATTGAAAGGCCTTCATGTACATTTTGGGCAGATGAAGCTCTCCCCAGGGGCTACAGCCAAAAATGGATGACAGGTGTCATCCCCCCTACCAGTGTCTCCCTGAGATGAATGGGATCAATGGGAAGAAATTCACTAAGAAACCTAAACCCACCACACTCACCAAATAATGTCACAGCAAAACTGATTCAAATTAGAGATAGTAATTGAATTAATTACTAACAAAATCAGAGCTTTTTTTTATAATGGTAATGCTAATGGATATGAGATAATGAGAAGTAAAACGAGACCTTAAAAAAGCATTCCCTTTCCCCACTCCTTCCCAGCTCTACCTCTTAACCCAGTGGTGCAGAAAGATGGGAATGGGATTATGATCAGTTCATCACACTGTTGTTCCTGCTGCTGCTCAGGGAGAGTAATCCTTCCCCTGCTCCAGCACGGGGTCTTCCACGGCCTGTGGGTGGATCTCTGCATCCCCATGGATCTCCACGGGCTGCAGGGCACAGCTGCCTCACCACGGTCTGCAGGGAAAGCTCAGCTCTGGCACCAGGAGCACCTCCCATCCCTCCTCCAGGGTCCTGAGTATCTGCAGAGCTGTTCCTCTCACATGTTCTCATGTCACTCTTCTCTGGCCACAATGGCATCTGTGCAATAACTGTCTCTTCTTAAATATGATATCACAGAAACATGACCACCATTCCTGATTGGTCCAGCCTTGGCAAGTAGTGGGTCTATCCTGAAGCCAGGTAGCATTGGCTCTGCCAGACATGCAGGAAGCTTCCAGCAGCTTCTACAGAAGCCATGCCTGTAGCCTAACCTCCCACCCCCTCACCAAAAAAAATGGCCATACAAGTGCAATACAGCTGGCTAAAGTGTCAGCCTCAGCCAGAGGCAAATCCCTTCGCAGCTGTTGGTGGTTGCAGAGGATCACCTTTGACCCTGGACCTGCTCCAGTGAGTAGAGGGAGGTGGGCTCTGCCAGAGGATCAGCCTGTCCACTGTAGGGGACCCCGCAAATATCTCTTACCACTGAAGGTGGAAACTACATCTGGGTCAGCCATATCCCATTAACCAGGCAACATCCAGCAATACTTTCCCAGAGTAGTCCTACCACACAGGCTTTTTAATGCTAACCCAGAATTTTATTCCTTGCCTTTCACAAGAAATGACAATCAACACATAGACAGGTTTCCTAAATGAAGTTCATGCACTGTGTCTGTAAGAGCAAATTCCTATAAATCATTAAGGTAGACACTGAATGCCTAAGGACAAAGTTGTGACTCCAAATAATACTAGATATCTTCCAAATAGAACTGAAAGATTCCCCTTGTATCTAAAGCTCTGCATCTGGCTGTCTATAAGGCCATCCCCAGTTAAAACCGCTCAAAAACTCTCTGGAAGCTCTAGAAAAAAAAAAAACAAAAACTAGCAGACATATTTTTCCGCATTTGTAATGATAATTTGCTGCATGAAAGATAATCAATATCTCTAGATCCAAAAAGCACCTGGCATCATTGTGGTTAAGAATTCACCTTCAGAATAAAGCCTAAGGTGAAAGACCTCACCATCACTACAGAATGACAAATACTTGTTGCATCATTACTTCACAATAATAATCATTACATCTATAATAATTACTTTGATTTTTTTCACTCTTACTCTCCTAAGCAACAGGGCTTTGTCCTGCCTTGCCCAAGCTCCTAATGTCAAAAGGTTTCTTGGCTACCTCCTTCCTCTCAATTACTGTCTAAAATTTATTGTGTTGAAAATTACTGTTCTATAGACTCAGGAGCAGCTGATCAAGTGATTTCTGTGACCTTACTGTACCAATAAATAAATAAATAAATCCCTAATCTTATTTCATTTGTCACTCCATTGTATCAAGATCTCCATGATTAAAAAAAAATTCTTTAGCAAGTAGTGTCACTGTTTATTTAGCACATAAACTGAAATGCAAACAAAATATTAGCACCCCTATTATTTATTGCTTGCCGTAGCTTATGCTTCTCATTTTATATACATCCGGGCTTGTTTTGCTCAAAACACAAGCAGAATTTTTCATCTATAGTGCAGTATGAAAAGATCTTGGAGAGAGAGCAAAGGTGATTTGTGTGTTGGTTTTGTACAGCCTCGTTTTTGGTAGCAGGGGGCACAGAAGTGGCTTCTGTGAGAAGCTGCAAGAAGCTTCCACCATGTCCAGCAGAAGCAATCCCTGATGGATGTGAAGATGGACATGCTGCTGGCCAACCCTGGGCCAATTAGAGAGGTTGGTAATGCCTCTGTGATATCACAGCAGTTGTGGGAGGGCTGTGTGCCTGGGAGAGGGACAGTTTGCAGCAGGTGCAGTGTGGCTGCTGCTCACAAGAGTGGACCCACTCTGGGGAAGTTAATGGAGAACTGTCTCCTATGGGACCCCACAGTCTCATAGGGGAAGGACTCCTCTCCTGGAGCAGCAGAAGAACATCTCAGTGATGGTCTGACCAAAACTCCCATGCCCTGACTCACTGCATTGTCAGTGGGAAGGAGGGAGGGGTTGGGGGAAGAAAAGGTGTTTTTAAGGGCTTATTTTACTTCTCATTATCCTCCTCTGATTTGTAAGTAATAAATTCACTTTATATCTCTAAGTTGAGCCTGTTTTGCCCTTGGAGTGTTTCTTTCCAGTCCTTAATTCATCAACTGTTTGCTAAATTTTTCTCTCCTCTGCCCAGCTGTGGCAGGGGAGGGTGAGTGAGGAACTTTCCTGGGTTGCCTGGCATTTGACCAGTTTCTAACCTTGACACCTTGTGAAAGAAAAAATAAGGAGAGTCTGTATCAGGATTTTAATTGATTAATTCCTGCAACAGATGATTCTGCATTTCATCATTTTATCCATAATATTTAGGTTTACCCTAACTTATTTCCTTCACTCTTAAACTGCTTTTCTTTAGACCCCACCTGAACTCACTGAAGTCAGACCCCTTCCAGCCCATACCAACAAATATAAATCGAGTTGTGTGCACTGAAAACAAGAAATGCAGGTGTGGAAATAGTCACAGTAGGAAACACTCATTAAATTATTCTGAGAGATCTACTCTGATGATGAATGCAGTCAAAAACGTGGGAGTCTTTTTCTATTAAAGAAAATCAGCAGTATTGGACATAATAATGATTTTTTAAATGAGAACTACATATATCTGTGAATATACCTGGGATGTTTGGGGAGTTTTTTTACTGTACCTCTAGCAACTGAAATATAAAACTACATGCCTATGATAGGAAGTCATGTGAAATGCAGTCATTTCATCTTCAAAATACTGAGTCACTAAAATTGTTGTACCATGATAATTCATCAGGTTATTCAGATGTTTGTTTGTAGGAAAGAGAATTTAAACATAGCCATATTTTGATACTAAAAAAATTTAAAAGTTAATTGAAATTAATTGAAGGAATCAAATCAATTCCTAGTATAAATTCTGATATCAAAATTGCTTTGGTTTAAAATCAGATCTGTGCCAAATATTTCCCTGTGTCTGCAGAAGGCCTGATGGTGCTGTTAAGGGGAGATTTGCCAATTTTGAGGAATAAAGTCTTGCACTTCAGATGTGCCAAACACTTTCATTTTCTTCCTACATCTAATTCACTATTCTATAAAAAAATTGTCTCCATAAAAATTACTCTCAAAACCTTCATACTCTAAATACTTATCTGCAGATGGGACTAATTTTTTGGAGTTGCTGCTACTCCTTGCACTAACCAGAGAGAGTCAAACCAATTTGCTTAGACAACTTTTAAGTAGAAAAAGCTGGAGCTATTAATCCCACCCAGAACTGAAGAAAAGGTCAAATCCAACTAGTGACCAATGACAGCAGCATCATCAATACAAATAAACACAATTAAAAAAAAAAAAAGAAAGAAAAAAAAGAAAAAAAAAATATATGTGTGCCAACATGGAATGTCATTATGCACTCTGTTCATACTGCCCCCAGGCTATTCTATTTCAGCATTTAAACCCCAAATAGATGGCTGCAGGAAATCTTACTTTTGTGGTTGGACAACAGGGGAAAAGAGCAAGGGGATGTTTTCAAAGGCAAAACCAGGAGTTAAACTGGTTTGGTTTCTTTTTCCCAGCAGCTTCCAACAAGAGCAGAGCTTCTCACTGGGACTGAGAAAGGCTTGACTGGAGACATCCAAAAGAGTGACTGCAGGACCCAGTCCCCCACAACACATATGCACAAAAAAACCCAGCAGAGATCAAGGGCATCCTTGTCCTCCTCTGGAAAATAGTGAACAAGTTGTTCTTTTTAAATCCCTCACAAAAGAGTCTGCCAAAGGAAATGTCTAAGAGCAAGAAAATAAACTAGTTCTCCCCTGCTCTACTACAAGGTCTTATTTACCATATCATCACCCTTCATTCCTCTCCACACCCTCCTTATTTGGTTACTTTTCTCACAATTATATTGCGAGTTTTAATTCCAAACCATGGAAACTCTGAAGATATGTCTGTGTGCATATGTATAACACTTGTACATCCAGTCCTGTACTAAAAACCCAGCCAATTTCATGTAATAATTAAGAGTTATCAAAAGGTACAGCTGCTTCAAGTGGTAAATAATGCTGATAACCTCAACCCTACTTTGGTAACTCTGCTGATAAAAATAATTTCCCCAGCTTCAGTGATCCAGTCCATAATTCCTTGCAAGACAACAGCAATTAAGAAAGAAAGTAAAAAACATAGAAGACACTAAAACAGTTTTAGAGGCCTGAGGAAAACAGAAGTGGCAATCACATGTGTCTTTTCATCATCAGATTAATCAAACTCGGTAAAAAAAAAAGTTACAGAAACATGACTCTTACATTATGCTTTTGGGATGCAGACCTTCCCACAGAAGAAGCTGAATTAAGTCCAGAGAAGACTATATGATTATTATTATTATTATTGTTATGTTATTGCTATTGTTATTATTGTTATTATTTTGGTTAATATGATAGTTTTCTACTGCCTGTAGGAAATAGCAGCTGAGCTGACTATGCCATTATCAAAGTCAGTGCCATTCACAGAATGTGGGGTAGGCACAGTGGGATATAGGATTTGGTGCCCCACCTGGAACAGATGATGGTCAGTAAAGGTTAATGCAATAAACAAGAGGCAAAAAAGACAGCTGAGGGTAAAGAAGTTCTGTAGGAAATAGAGCAGGAAACAGTCATTACAGGAAATTTTCTGGTTACAATATGAAATGTTTACCTTTCTGGTTCTTCTCATGTGTCTGTGTCTGTATAGCTCTGGACCAGCACCCTTTGGTTTAGATACTATTTAGTGCACAGTGGTAAAAGCAGCTGGTGTAAACTCTATTAGCCTTAAAAAAACAGTTATTACATGTAACCAGTTAAAAACATGGCATTTAAAAAAGAGGCAGAGTAAGACTGTTAAAGGCAAAGTCTAACTAGACATGGTTTGAAAACTGTTTCATGTTTGTGATGTCACTGGAGATATTAATGCAATAATGTTAATATAAGAGTCATTAGTGACTGCTGACTGAAAGTACACAGCCGTGTGTTCTCCTCCTTCTGCCAAGGCAATTGCAGCTGAAGGAGGTCCTTTCCTGCTACACACACAGTTCCTGGCTGCAGATGGAAAAGCAGCCACACAGGACCTAATTTATGTGACCTTTTTGGAAGATTTTTAGTGATAACATTTTCTAGGGCCTGATCTAGCCTCTAAATACACAGTAAGTAATTACCAAAGGACACTGGAAAATAGAGGGCCTTACATGTGGTTATAAATGTATTTTCATAAATCAAAGCACACTCTGAATATCTTGGTCCTTTAGCAATGGTTTTGAATGAAAAGCCAAGGCTTCCCCAGGTGTCAGCACATTCATCATTTGTGTTGAGTTTGAACTGACATTACTACATATGTATGAACAGATATACTTAGAGAGAGTCCCATTTCTGACTCTATTTTCTTTACTACACGGGAAAAAATTCTTCCCTTAGTGATGCTGGTGTAACACTGAAGTGCCTCAATCAGCTGCAATGGGCACGTACTGTTGTTATTATCAGTACAATGCAGGGAAAATATATTGGGAAATGCTAGAGAATTTATTAGTTTATTTATTGGTGTACTAGCTAGGGAACCCAAGAGTATCATGAGTGCTTGTATGGAGTCAACACCCTTCCATAACAGCATGGTGAACAAGGAAACTGCTGGTTGTTAAACAGCCTGCAGCTGCAATAGCAGACTGAAACAATCTCTCAAGTATATGTATTCCTTGCTCCAAAAAGGCAGATTTCACATCCAGTTAATCAATTGTCTTCACTCTCCAGACACAAACAATGGTGTCCTACACTCATGTGCAGTAGCTTTAATCCAAGATAACGCCACCAAGTCAGTTGAGGTGTGCCAGATTTACACTGGTGTGAGAGCATTTGGCACCCAGTACCTATGCTTATAGATCCTCAGCTGCTGGAGATGATCACAATTCTTTCAAGTCAATGCCTCTGAAATTAATGTAGTTATGCTGATTTACAACAGGTGAGGATCTGCCTTGTGGTTTCTGGCTTTAAATTCTCTTCCTGTAAGCCATCTCATTTCAAAATGGTTTCAATAGACAGCTCCTAGCCAGAATTTCCTCTGCTATTTATAGAATTATTTCAAGAGTTTCTACGATAATCCCCATATTTCCATCTTTATATCAGAGCCTTTTTCAGGATTGTATTACAGCCAAACTGTTCACATATCCAGATGACACCATTCCTTCCTCCTCTTTTCCCTTCCCTATTTGGGATGATTATACAAAGGGGAAATATCTTTCATGGTCAGATCTTCAGCTGGCATAAATCAGCATAAAATTGACATTAGTGATTTACATCATTTAGCAATATAGAAGAAAAGACAAAAAGAAAAAAGAAAAAAAATAGTTTTTACCAATGCAGTTTAAAATTAGTAACAGGTCTTTAATATTGAAAGAATATTAAAATGTAACCCATATGTACACCTTTGATGTGTGTTTTATGGGCTCAGCTAGGCATCATTTACAGCTTGGAATGACAAAGCTTCTTGCTGTTTTGTTCCATAAAATCCTCAGCAATTCTGCCCCTAAATACTCCATACTTATTCAACATATTTCACCTCAAGTGTAATTAAAACACACCACCTAGGACTTTCACAAACAAAACTTGTCCTGTTGGTTTCACACGTTCTTTTCATCCAGCTAAATGTTAAATTCAACTTGTTGAAATAGGTCAGGTTTAACAGAATTTAGATGTGCTTTACAAAAGTGCCACAAGGAGTTTATAGACCTCAATTGTCACTGACACTCCAGAAATCTTACAGTAAATAATTTACCATACAATTTGCCATTGATCCATACAGACTTCTCTTTTCTGTAATTTCCTGGTATCTGTGTCCACTTAGAAATACTTTTATTTCTCTTTTGGAGAACTAGATTTCCTCTTACGCTACACGCTTGTAAACTGCTCACCTGTGATACTCTACTCAAAGATCTTAATTAACAAAACAATCCAGATTAGAAGAGAGCAGGATACACAGCAGAGAGAGTTGAAAAATCGAATTCCCTGAAGAGACAGATTTAGAGTCTCAAAATCCTTCTGAGAATCAAAGTAATCTGCATCACAAGAACATTTTCCCAGTACAGAAGTGATTGCAGGAACCGGCAGTTTCTACAAGTATATAAGTAAAAACAAAAAAGGTAAATCTGACTATTGTAGTTTCTACTTGTTAGACTAGATGTCTTGACATAGTCTTCTGGGGGAGATCTGATAGCCAGTGGCAGAGACTACATATATAGGAGAAGTTGTGCTCTTCAATCCAGCTCTCACAGGTTGACAAATAAAAGTCTTTCTCCCTCCATCACCACCCACACACTTTTTTTCCCCAGGGTCAAAAGGGTCAGAGTAACATCAGGCACTCCTGGCCTGGAAATTGGTTGTTACATGTTTGTGGGGGTGAGGCGTTGGCAGAAGGGCAGATCTTATTTCAAATAAACGTTTCCTCCTTTCATTTCCCTTCACCTTCCATATGAGATAGCAAAAGGATATCAGTATTCAAAGTCAATGTCAAAGATTTAATTTTATACAGTTCATACTACTTGAAATTAGGTTATTGCTTTACCTTTATGGAGATGAATCCAAATTGAAAACAGAGAAACTGGAGGAACTGTGTGGATGCCAGATTCACAACTGCAGGCATTTAAGTGAAAATAACATGCTTTCATTCTCTTAGTTTCTTATTCTGCCTAAGGAGCAGTAAGTCAGTACATGCAGAAGTCCAATGAGTGTGATAAGCAATGGCTACTAAATTCCTATAGGAAAGGCAACCATCTTCCACCTTTCTGCTACTCCATAACAGGCATAAATTCATTTCACTTAACTGGGATAAAAGTCACTCATTCTGTTGACCTGGCTAGAATTAGACCAGGAATATTTTGGCTATAAATAAGGAATGACACACAGTAGGGTTTTTTCAGAGTGTAACTTCTGGCTGTGATTGCTTTTTAAAAAATCTGTAAGACTAGACAGCAATAACAACACTAAATTAAATCTCATTTCAGGTAAAGTAATGAAACACAATACTGTATGAGATATACATACTTTGTTTACAAGCTGGGGTTTATCTACTCCTCAGATACAGCCATGTAGCTGTAACCTCTAATTTAGTTAATGAGATATTAAAGATCCAATAAGGAAGATAGGGGTAATATTACTATGCTGCCCTCTACAGTGTTTCAGTCAAAACAGCTAGCCAGGGAAGAGATCTCCAAGAAGCCCTATGAATTATAATAAATTTAGCTTGGTAAGAGTCTCGGCTGAAATTTGTGAAATTTATCTAATTTTGATATAACATCCTATGTCTGAAAACATTGGAGGTGAAATCTTGTTCCTGATTAAGTTAAACAGACACTGATGTCAGTGGAGTGAAGACTTCATCTCATGATTAAAACCAGAGATAAGCCAGTAAGCAAATCTGTTAAAATCCCATTCATAAAGTTCAAGAATCAAGTAAAAACTTTCCTCTCTATTAATCTAGATCTATTCCTTGGAAATACACATGGAATGACTAGGTAGAATAAGAATTCATTTTCTATCACTGTGTGCATAATTCCTAACAAATAATAAATCTGTTTAAAGCTGGCTGTTTCTCCCTACTGGTGATAAAAAGCTGTCTGCAAGTGTTCAGTTCCTGCCACTTATTCTGGCAGGAGGCAACTGCAGATGAAAAGTACATGGTATTCTTTCTGCTCTCTGACTGAATAAGCAGGTAAGCACCTTAACACAAAACCTGAATCTAAATGAGATACTCAGAACTGACCTCTCCATTCATTAAACATGGAGCCTGGGACAATCAGCCTTTGACTTTTGGTACTGCAAGATTTCTGTTGGAGCTTAAGGAAAATTTATCCTGCTATTCTTTGCTGAACAGAAAAAGGGGTGTGGACAGAACAGCAGCTGAAGTGAACTATGAAATTGATGCTCCAGATTTTTAAACTCCATGCCCAAAAGCAGTAAGTAGAGTAACTTATTCCTCAACAGATGCACAGAGAGGTAACGCTGAATAGGAGTTAGATACATTCAACAGCTTTTGCACTCAAAACACTTAGAAGAATATTTGCACCACTTACTACAAGTGCATAGTAGAGGTCACAGTCCCCAAGGATGAACACAATCCTGCATGACCAGATTGATATTGTCACCAAACTTAAAAATTTCAGTCCCTGCACCACAGGTGTACTAGGATTCAGCAGGATGCAGCAAAAAATTCTCTTTTTTTCCTCAAATTTTCACACCTAGTAGATTTATCAGCAATAAGTTCCTGAAATGTGTACTACTTGATTGGGGCTCTTTTGTCTCAAATTAGAGGTTTGGATTACTGAGTGACCAATAGGTTGCACCCAAGCTAAGGAAATGAGTCCATTACTTGTGCAACAAGTATTTACACACATCTCTGAGTACACAGGATTCCTATTAGGCAGGCTTTGAGATAAACACTGAAATTAC
The DNA here is from genome assembly GCF_903797595.1 of Erithacus rubecula. Taxonomy (NCBI): domain Eukaryota; kingdom Metazoa; phylum Chordata; class Aves; order Passeriformes; family Muscicapidae; genus Erithacus; species Erithacus rubecula. Next base: position 98,263,103 of record NC_136685.1, on the reverse strand, counting down.
TTCTGACTTCAAACTGATTCACATGAATGATTTAGCCAAGATCACCCCATCATATGCAGCTCCTCAGACTACTTAATTGCCTGTCCCAGTGACCAGATAATAAGTGTGATCAAAGTGGCCCATAATAGCTTCCCTCAAACTTTCTTACCATTTATGTAATTGAGAAATGCACAGAAATTTTGCTAATTATGTAAATCCAAACTTTATTACCAATGTTCCTGTCAGAGAAAAACACAATTATCCCACAACAACCACTGAAATATCCAAAGAAAATTATACCAAAAGGCACTTCCATTCTAGCAAAATATTAAGAATTTCAGATTAAAAGATTAAAATATCTGTAAATATGATCTGAAGAAGCAAAAGTGGAAAAGAAGGAATTCCTGTTATTTTAAACTGGTATAGACATTAACACAAGAAGCATACAGACACTAAGAAAACATAACCAAAATAGCAGGATTTGGTAGAAATTAATTATGCTTAAGGCTTCTGGAGGCTTGAAGTAAAAGGTATTTCTGTACCAATTTGTAAAATGCAATGAAAAACAAAATAAAAACAACACCTGAAAAAATCAGCTTGTCCCCACAAAGTGCCCAGAGGGATGTAAACATAAACAATCTTGGCCTGACTGCTTTGCAAATGAAGAGGCTGAGGGTCTCTTAATTCCCTCAGGCAGCAAAACCTGAGGAAGTGAAACAACAGCTCTGCACTGGCCAGAGAAGCAGGCTGGCTCAAACATCACCAGTTTCTACAGGCTATTTGTTAATACTAATTACATTTGGAATTCCCTTGTGAATTTCTTCTGGACAGCTAAAAATGTAAATGTCCAGTGCTTGAATTTAATGTCCAGGGTGATCAGCCAGTGCTGCAGCTCTCATGACATCATTACATTAACCTGCATAAAAACTGCATTACAAAGCAATTCAAGTATTCCTGCAAAGAAGAAATGGCACTGACATGCTAAGAAAAATAATTTCTAAGTAGGACTGGTCAGGATTTTTTTTTTGTTCCAGTGCACTTTTTTTCTTTTTCTTTATTCCTTTTTAATTTTCCATGGAAAAGTGACAGTCCACATGTTGAATTATTTTTCATTTGGGTTTTTGTTTTTCACCACTGCTTTGATGAAAAGCCTTTTTCATTAAAGAAGACATGTCAGCTTTCTTGAAAAAAAAAAAGAAAAATTCAACTTGGAAGAAGTATTTTTTAACATAATGCTATCTTGTGATCATTGTAATATCTGATTACAAGTCTAAAGTAATCAAACTACCATGGTATACATCTCAAATAATGCAAATGAATACACAAAGTATTTTGTTTTTCACATATATTACTGCAAATAGTACTCAGTTATTCATGTGGGTGCAACGTGAGCACAAAAGCAAATTTTTGGCTGCTATCAATCAGTACAATTTCAGTAAAGTTTATGGAGCTACACACATTTAGACTAGATTAAAATCTGCCCTCAAGGTTGAACACAGGCAAATCAAAATATGTGCTTTTTTAATTCAGTTACCCTGAAGAGAAAAAGTATTTCCTCCCTTTGATCCTATTAAGTAAATGTGGTCCAAAAGAACAGAATATTACATTCTTCAGCAGAAAGTTTCACTGATTAAATAACACTGGAGTCAGAGCTGAAGCTCTCACTGACTTTGCAACTCCAAAGTGGCCATTTTTAACCTTTTAGAATATCTACTTAGCTGTCACATCACTAGCCCTTTGTTATCCGTACAGAATATAAGCAAAAGAGAAGAAAATAAAATAAACAGAGTACTGGCTGAAACAAAAGGCAGTTAAGAATTCAGCCTTCAGTTCTTGGTGTTACTGGGCTTGTCAGGAAATTAAAGCATTGGTACAGGAATTAAAGGGGTGAATATACAGAGAGAGGGGTCAAGGTTTGGGTGGCTTCCTCTTCCTTGGCACTGGAAAGCCAGAAAAACCATGTATCACTGATCCAGCTCCTGATGCTGGGTAAGTAGCTGGTAATGGATAGAAACATAAGAGAAAACAGCATTTCCTATCAGGAATCTAGAGAAAATATCACCAAAACATCATTATTTTGGGTGATCCACATATATATTTTATAGAAAAATTTCCAAGTGAAGAAAAATTGCCTCCTTATAATCCATTTATTTAAATTACCTGCAATCAAACACGAGATTGGGAAACTTCAGGAAAGGTTAATGTTATGAGTCAACCACAGACCAATTCACAAATGCACACACGTACACCAATAAATAAAACATACTTAATGCCATGAAAAGATGAAAAAATATATCCTTAGCTAGGATAAAATCATTCTCATAAATCTATGGGAACAAAGTCAAATCGCGAAAATGACTGAAGGAAATATGAAATAGATTCATGCTATAACACACAGCTGCTGATCAGAGACCCAGGCACCCAAGTCCATGTGTTTTAGTCATTTCCTTGGCTCTGATCCCACAGTGGGACTGGGTCGAACAGACAACTGTCAGCAGGTAAATGAGAGCTACACAGCCTGGCATGACACAGCCACCACAGTTCTCTCCTGCTTAAGCAGAAAAAGCTTCTTCCTCTACAGGTACCCTTACAGAATTTAGCCACATCCTAACTTCTGGAAATGCAATGAGACTACATCCTTTTCCACTCCTTTCCAGGATCGGACACGCAGCTGGCTTTGCAGGACACTTGTATCCGGGATCTAAGAGCAAGGCTGGAATCCAAAGGAAGTAGGATGCAACATGGGTCTCTGAGACCTGCAGAAGGCAAATCCAATGATCTCACATTGGCTCCCAGTTTAATATTTGACACTCCAATATCATTCCTCTTGAGCCTTCCAGAGCAACTTCCATTCAGGACTTCATTCTTTCACTTTGAATTTTTCTTGGGCTCACACGTCACCAACTTTTCCTTTTCTTTTCCCACTATCTTTTTCCGTTCTCTCCATTGGGAAGACCAGGAGCAAGTCCTCCTTTCTCTCCATCCCACCAGGTTCATATAGCCCATCCAAAAGGGAGGACATGACATGCTGCCCACATGTCTAACACAGGGGCTTTCTGTAGCTGCCCAACAACTGCCTGCAGTCCAAGCAGCAAGATTTATATGAAAATAGTGAAAATAATTTGGTATATATTGAAATAACATCCAGAGGATACTTTGAGATATAATATCAAATGAGAGAACTCTGTCTCTATTAACATAAAATAACATACCCCATCTTTAGAACTTGTCCATTTCTTTAATGCTAGTGTCCCACTACCCCTTCTTGTTTCTGCAGAACAGCAGCAAATGCTTGTGCTGTAAACCACAGTGGAAAAGCACTTCATGGACATCACAGATCCCAGGGGAGACAACAACAGCAAAAGGCTGATTTATTACTAGGACATGTTTGGTCATAAAGAGGGTTAGTTTTAAAAGGAGAATAAAAGCAATCTTGGACAGGAATCACTAGTATAGGTGGCTCAAATCTTTGTACTGCTACAGTTGACCAAAACATGCTTCAGAAAAATAACCTTATCATCCCCCATCTCAGTCACCTTGCTGTCACATGGAAATAACAATCCCTCCCATATCTGATCTAGACAGAGGCTTCTAAATGTTGCTGTAAGAAAGCCCAGACAGCTCGTTGTGAGTATCTTGACTCGTGTCCATATTGTAACCTGTTTTCCCCTATGAGAAGTGCTGGCACTCTAGCAGACCATGTCTTCAAAGCACAAACCTGAAAAGTTCATCTACATTCGAATTTTCGAACTGCAACAGTTATTGCTTAATTAAAGAGGGTCCTTACTGCTCCTTCCTGGGATGCATATTCCTAAACAAGCTCCACAGAAAATCCCTGTTGCTAGCAGCAATATGGAATTCTGCTACATGAAGGTTTACTGCCTTTAAAAATTTGGCAAAATGAACACAGACATCTCTATAATCAGGAACTTTTTTTTCTTCCCTTCTTATTCTAGTTTTCTGTGTAAAAGCAATTGCAAAGTAGAAATCTCAGTGATGGTTTTACTGATCAGCTAGAGAAATTTAGATAAATTTGGCTTTCCATGGACTACAGCTGTTGTTCTTTTTCAGTGCCTTAATGCAATTAATCATTCCAATGTGCTGGCTTAGGAATGCTACTCCAGTATTTCTCTACCTTCTATCATTAATCCTAACAGTATGAATCCAATTGCAATTGTTTGTTTCTTCTATAGCAACCCACTTTTCTCCCTTCTGGTGGCTGCAGTGGTAGGGAGCTCTGATATGGAATCAGCTGTCATCTTTCTGCAGCTTTCACATGCTTTCCACAACAAACTGAAGATTTTTCCCCATCTTGGCCAAAAGGTTTCTGGGATGAACAGTGTCAAGGCAGAGCATCCAACTGACAGCAGACACTTTGGCTACATGTTGTGAATGACCCACAATATAAGGGAAAGAGACCAAATCCAAACCTGGCAATAAAAGCCACACTCCCTCCCAACCCCCCCTCTCCCCCCCCCCCCCCCCAAAAATCAGCAAAACCCAACCAAAGAAACAACAGTAAAATTTTAAAGCTCAATTAGAAAAGAGTGGCCCGAGAGTCAAAAGCCAACAAATGAAATAGAATTTTAATGAACTTGTTCATAATTGAGGGTACGAAGGAGAAAAAATATCTGGTAAAATGGCACTGCCTCATCCAAATTCAGCAATAATTCATTATTAAAGATGATATTTAATGACCATCTAGACAAACCTATACGGAATAAAAGTAAAGGCCAAATTCCTCCAAGAGTTTGTGATAGCATTTTATTTCCTGTCATGTGATTAACTTGGGTCACTATGTGTCATTGCACAGTTTCATACCCATCTGAGAACTTTTATTATTCTCAGAACTGCAGCTCTTGATGTGGACAAACTAGGCTCTATTTTCTTTTCTGTAGAACCTGATAGTTGCAACCAGTTTACAAAATCTTCACAGATTTGTGTGTAATCACAAGGCAAATATTTGTGGCTTTTCTAAAATACTAGCCTAATATCCCCCTAACTGTAATCCCCATACATTGGTAGAATTTTTATCTTCTCAAAGTAAAATTTGGGTCTTTATTGAGCACAGGAATATTATGAAGATTGTGCTTTTAGCCTCCAAGTCTTTCCAAGTTTCACCATGATAGGCAGAACAAGCCTTAAATGATTTTTTAAGTTTCAAAATTCAAGTCTAGATTTGGACTTGGAAAGAACTTCCTGTAGATTTAAAAATAATTTTAAAAATTTTTTTGTCTCATTATCTTAACAAACTCACACACTAATTCCCAAGAAGAAGAAATACAGACACACTTAAAATAGGCTGTTCTCAAGGTGCTACTGGCCCAGACAGATGCAGAAGGAAAAGAAATTTCATTGGAAAGTTTGAGGTTTTTTGAGAAGATGTGAAAGGAGAAATTCGGATAGTTTGGATCAGATTCAGATAAAAATTAATTAGGTGAGACGAAGCACAGGGAAAAAAAACTCTCTTAACACACAGGAGTGATATGAAGGAAAGCTCCCCAATATTAACAGAGCCTGGTATGTGAAGTCCACCTTTCTATCTATTCAATCCAGCTGAAGGCATGTGGACTTCTGAGTGCTAAACATGGAACACAGTTTTTCAAGTTTTTCAGGATTCTCCCTCACCTTCTTCTGCCTCTGATGATCCTTGTGAGTCCCTTACAACTCAGGATATTCTGTGATTTTATAATTTAGTCCATTCCAGGAAGCCCGGATGCAATATAGTTTGAACTAGTTAACTCCACAGTTCTCATGGATTTAATGTTTAGACTAATGCTGCTATTAGCATCAGCTACTTTATTCTCCAAATAATAATAATAATAGAGAAATAAATAAATATCTGTGAGCAACAGAATGTGTGAAATCTGGTTTTCTCTGGGTTTATCATGGTCAGGTTTCCTTGTGTTTTGAAATATGTATGCTTTGATAAGAGTTCCTTCCAGTTTGGGGTATTATTGAAGGTTCTTCCATGTGGAGCCTCTGGGATTTCACAGTGAGCTCATACTGCAGCTTTTTCCCCAGCAGAGACACATATAAGGTCTCTCTTCTCTAATTCACTGCCTATTTTCTACAAGACATGTAGGTAACTTTGAGACTTCTTTCTGCCACATTTAAATGGAATTGCTTACTAGGCATTTAACTGGAGGACAGAAAGAGGTACATGTTCTGAGACAGCTAGTCTTGGATCTTCAAGACAGGACCAAGCTGTAGTCAGAGGCTGACACATTTCAAAATGCCCTTCCTGAAGGGACACTGAGCAAGACAAACTGGTTGTGGATCAGAGACCGTGGCTTCAACCACTGCACTCCACTAACATTGAGACAGGCCCTAGGGAAAGCATGAATCCTGTGAAAACAGTCTTGAGTAAACTGTGTTTGCTCAGTCCTTCATCAACTGAAATATCTGACTCCCACCACAAAGACTGCAGTAAGTGCACACACAAATGGTCACAGCCCAGCTCACAGTTGGCAAGCTATTGCTCTCTACTTGTGCTCAAAAGCCAGCCTTCCCTTTGGAAACAAAGCCTGCAGCTTCACAGAAAAACTGAAATCCATCAATGGGACTTCTACCCAGGCAAGGGTTGCAGGCTTGTTGTGTGCCCTGTAGGTGAGTGATCCTACACCAGCTCCCTTCCAGCATCCCTGTTTCCAAGGCACATGAGTATGAAATGTGAAAACAAACCCTTGCAGCTGCTTTCCTCGTGTCTTCACTGCAGCTGCAGGGAGTGACTTTTTAGCTCTGTGTTGCTCTAGGAGCACTACATAAGGAGGCCACATGCACCTTTTGTTCATTTAAAATGTTCTCAGTGGCATTATTCAATCACCAGCTGAGAAGGTGCACAGACTATCAGTCAGACTGTGCCTTCTAAGCCTAGTCTTCAGTCTAAGTAGGATACCTTTTCCCCACGTGCTCTTATCCTAAATTCCAGATGCTATTTGTCTTTTTAATTAGTGTGAAATATTTCTAACAGTTTTTATTAAAAAATCTGTACCTATAGGTTGGGGTTAAGTTACACAATTGTTATATGTACAAAGGAAAGGTCTGATCACTGCATGCAAGAATTCAGCAATAGAGAAAAGCTTTAGCAGTACGATTATATGTCATTTACACATTGTTTGAGACCTTGTTTATGTCACCACTGATATAAAGGACCAAAACATACATAAATACTGATAGAATAGGAATCAGTCACATGAAGTTCTTCCAGACAGATTCTTAAATAATGGATGATGTCATTGGGACATTCTGGGGATAATAATTTCCCCAAGTCCTGGTGTTAGCCTATGTATCCTCAGAATACAAAAAATCCAACTACCAAACAACATCAGACTTTTGCAGTAGTAGAGACTGTGCTCGACTTTAATACTGAACTTTTTGGTTTCAGAACTTACTTAAAACATTAATTAAGAATAAAATATTGAGGGAGACAGCAGATTAAATCTCAGCCTCAATCAGCACCAAAGCCAATACTAACCAAGGATCTTCACAACATTGCCAAAACAAACCTTTCTGTGGCCAGAGAAGAAAGTGATCAAGCGTATATGATATGTGTGATAACCTCCACAAACAACAGCACAAAAATGCATTGCTAAGGGTATTTTTATTCACGGAGGGAGGGTAATTGAAATATGTAACCTCTGTTCAGCAGCGACTGGGGAGTGTTCATTCAAAGGACTGTCTAAAAGAAGATAAATGCAGCCACAGTTGCAATGTTTTCTTCACTAGGACCATTTCTTGTATTACCAACAGCTTGAGTTTATTTTCCAGTCAGGGTGCAGAGTATTAAATGCATTTGTTGCATGAACTAGACAAATCCAAACACAGGTCATAAAAAGCTACTCATCTGAGTAGAGATATTTTGAATAGAGCTCAGGATTTATGTCCTTAAATCATTAGATAAGTGTTTAGAAACAAGGAATACATTTGCAATTGTCAGGACCAGCTAAGAAATAGGAGGGGATTGTTAAATAAAATTATTTACTAGAAAAAAAATAAATTGATTGATCAGCTCTGATAATGACAAAGACGACCTTTTCCCCTTCTCAGTTGGGTTTGCTTTTTAAACTCTAAATAAAGATAGCTTCAGTTTTAGCAGGTAGGAAGGGGAAGTACAAAGTCTGGAAACTTATAATAATTCATTGTTTGTAACTTGCTCCTTACTCTAGAAAGATGGTAGACCTGTGCACATGTAACCAACTATACAGCTGATGGAGCAATGATTATCCACCTGGCACAGGGACAGGGGTGAGGTTTATCTTGTTAGCCTATGGAGATTGCTATGGGGAGAACTTGACTTGATTAGCATGAATGAAAACCACGGCAGTTCATTGTATTCAAAAAATACCTTTCAGTTGCTAAATTACTGAATAGAGTAAATAGTTCAATGATGCTTTAGATGTCTCTGCCAACAATCCAGTGCAGCCTGATTCTTATCATCAACTTGTCTTCATCATGCAGAACCTCCTTCTGTAAACAAAGGCAGGAAGGACTATCCAGAAGCTATTAGGAAAAGAGTTCACTGCTTTCTTGGTCATGAATAAGGTGCCTTGAAAATACATTTTGTCTATTCCAAACCCTCTTAGAGTTAACTGATTGTTTGTTAAGAGATGTGGATATACCTCAGCCAACACAATGCTTATGAGACATTTACTTGAGTGCCCTCCACTGAAGACCTATTGAAGCTCCTTGCACACTATGGTCATATAGGTAGACTGCTGTAGGTAGATCCTGAAGGAATGACTTAATTTGGGGTTTCATGTTTAATTTTATTTTATTTTCTGACAGAAAGGACAGCAAAGAAAGTCAGGTAGTAAAACAGTAAAACTCTTTTTTATGTGAGAAAACAGTTGTTTTTTGGTTTTTTTTCTGAGAACAGTGAACCTCTGCTTACTAAGTATGACAGAAAATGCCCAAAAGCAGTGAGGAACAAAGGGAACAACACAGTGACTAGCTCTAATACTCCTCTAGGGATTGACTAAGCATGTAGGACTTCAGTAGTTCTACTAAAAAACATGGGGATAAAGCACAGAATTATGTATTTTATGTTTCTGAGGACTCTAAAAGATAGCAAGGCACACAAATTAGATTCTTTCCTCTTTTTAAGATTAAAAAAAAAAAAACAACCAATAAATCTACCCCATTTCTATTGTAAGCCACAATGTTTCTCTCATTCATCATCCCTTTACAAAAGCACATGGAATACACAGGTCTGGTGGTAGATTGCAAAGCCTTCTGAATCGAGTCTAGTTTAAAATTCTCATTTCCACCAACGCTCATATTTAGTAAGATGACATCAAGCAGAAGGAGATGGGCCACATCTGAGCAATGCTCAAGGTTAAATGCATATATTTCAGAAGCCTACACCCAAAGGAAGGAAAAAAAGGAAACAAGGAAAAGAAAATAAAGGGGACCTCATGAGGAGTCAGAAGTAAACAGAAAGCAGGTAGGGGTTTACAGATACTTTAATACAGTGTAGGTAGGCACTGCGAAGCCATGTCCTGTATCAGCACAGTCTGCCTTGATTTAAAAGCAGGCAATGTTCACATTACCAGAGCAGAAAACATTCTTTTTCATGGGAAAAGTGATTGTTGATGCTGGCAATTGACTGAGGCTCACAGCCAAGGGTTTAACATGGCAGCATTCTTTTGCCTTAAGTGGATTCTTGGACCCCTACTCTGTTGCAAAAGATGTCCATGTGGAATATGTGATTTCCAGCCTAAAAACTGAGCCCTCCTCCCTCCTCTATCACAGATTGTACCACAGACTCTTGCTTAGCTGGTCTACTAGCTGGGCTACAGCTTAGGTCTCTATCAGAATTTGATCACCTGAAATGAAAGTGTTAACACATACTTGGAAGCAAGGCTTGCATTTTGTTATCTTTTTGCAAAGTGAATTCTTAGTTATGAACTGGATGTATTACAAAAAAGGAAAATGCCACTTGGCCTAATAAACTTTCCCCCTTTGGGGTTAGCTGGACAACACCTCCTTCAATCCTCTCCCATCTGTAGAAATAAAATATGTCTCCTTTTCTCCTGAACTCATTTATAAAAGCTTGATTTAAGGACCTAACTTGGCAACATGTTCCATATGTCTGTTATTCTAGGACATGCAGGCAATGGGCCAAACAGAGAGCTTTTGTGATGGGCACAATCCTCCCTGCCTGCTAATGGAGCTGTACCCCTTTTGCCTGTGTTTAATTTGCTCCGGTTTGCCCATGGTTACAGAAGAGGGCTGGGTATGAGGAAAGCTGAGTTGCATTCCCAGCTCTGCCAGAGGTTTGCCACAAGACCTAAGAGAAAACAACTTATTGGCTTTATTCTGCCTCAGTTTCCACAGGCTCTAAGCTACTCATGTCCTGCAAGGGAGTTCTGTGAAGCTGAATTAATAATGGCAACAACTAAGCTCTCCAGAAGACAGGCAAGAAGTACTCAGCATACTGTAAACAAATAGGCAGATTAAAATCAGGGCAGCTACATAAAAAACTGCCTTGCAGAGACTTATTAGAAAGGGGGGATATTTAAAATCAGATTAAGTTCTGGACCAGATTCTGCAGACTCAACTTATACTAGTACAAGCTGTTTCAATGAAATCCAGGAGAATACTAACACGTATAAGAATATGCCTATGCATGAAGGTGCTTACAGGGGCAGGCTCTGCATGACTGCTCCTGACTACCTAGAGTGCAATTACAGAAATCATAGTGCTAGAATCAGATCCTGAGAAGAAAACTGGGTAGTGGTGTGTTTATTAGAAGTTTTTTGGTCCTCTGATTAATGCAGAAAGCGGAGCAGCAAAAAACTCTACTGCCAGGAATTTCAGCATCTGACAGCACAGATCCTTTCCCCCAGCTCATCAATTCAGATGATGCTCTCTTAAAAAGGATTTCACACAGAAAAGGGAGGCTGGTTTGACACTGCTGTTATACCAGAGCCTGCTCCTTTTTGGCCAACAATATGGGACATTTCAGATGTGCCTACCAAGAGAGGAGCCACTGCACCAAGGAATTCACCTCCTGGTGATCCCACTGTTAGGCAGTCCTGTGGCCACCTTTAGCAGAGCCACAAATGACATGTGCCCTTATCTTGAAACACATAAAATCACCACTATGGCTAAACATAACCACTTTGGACATGGAGTGAAGCCCCAGCTCTCATACTTCACAGATGGTTAAAAGTATGGAAAAAAATGCTGAAGAGTTTCGCCAAGCTAAAAATTTGCTTTTTGGCCCTTCAAATAAGAGAAAGAATGTGTGCCCAGGTCCAGCACTTCCCTGGTTTGCACACTGTCTCCCCTTGCAGGGGGACCACATCCATCATTCTTGCTTGCTTTGGCAGCACCCTGCCTCAGGTGCTGGGATTTCTCTTGTCTAACTCACAGCACTGGCAACTAGTAAAATGGTGTTTGGACAACACCATCCCACTCAGTGTCACATCCATCCACAGTGTGGTGAAGTCAAACTCATTGTGAACAGACTAAAAGTCATTTCAACTGTCAGCAGGAAGATTTACACAACTCGTTTCTTTTGCTCAAATAGTGACTGCAGGGTAAAAACAGCTGTTCAGCCAGTAGCAGCATTAGCTCTTTCCAAACAGAGCAGGATGGGGGAAAGGAGGGGGTTAAAGAAGAATAAATACTATAAAGCATTTATTTTAGCTGAAGACAAATAGATATTTACAGTAAATCAGAGAGTCCAGCTTCCCTATTTTTCTCTTGCACTCCCCCCTACCAGAGCTCCATCCCCACAGGTGGCAGATATTGGACCCCACACACCTTCAGCAGCTGCAGCTGCAGCAGCCCATCACTGGCGGTCTCAGACTGCCCTCTACAGTCTACTCAGCCATCCAGCCACGCAGCTTATCTTCAAGCTAAAGACCTGCCAGATCTGTCAGAACTTGTGACATATTAAAGATACCAGAGTGCCTGCCACATATCAGGCAGATAAACCAGTAATACTGAGCCATCCACTCAGGGAAACTGATGGCTCAGAGAGGGTCTCTCCACTAGGACTTCTCCAGTACAAGAGATGATCTTGCAATCATTACTCATTACCATTTCTTCCATTGACGGGTTCCTCCTTCATCCTTAGAAAAGCTGGGGAAAAGAGCATAGATCACAGCTGACCTTGGTAAAGAAAAATGCCTTGAGAAGAAATAAGTCATGTCCTCACCATCCATTCCCACATCTGCGCCCCTCTGACATGTCTTTTCCCTACCTGCCTTGGACACAAGCACTGCTCATATTTTTCAAGCAAGTGTTTCTTCTGTCCCTAATTACACACCCAAATTCCTTCAGGATAAACTTGGTGTTTAAGAGATGGCAAACGTTTGCCTTGACCTTTAACACAGATGGCTTTGAAAAGACATTACCACGTCCCCAGATATTCTCTCCCATGCCTGCTTTCTTCAGTATCAGGCTATTGCTAGGTAGCACAGAGGGATGGTGGCAGATAAGAGAGGAAGGATGCCTGATGATTTTTCATTTTTAAGAAGAAGGGGGAAAGACCAGATATACTGCAACACAGATTTATTGCAGGCAACAAAATGTGCCCTAATTGGCACTCATGGAAATTTAGTGAGGAGAAAATCCTGTAAAACCAAGCCCAGATACCACAGGCCATAAGCAAAAGAAGGAAAAGAAAAAAAAACCAACACGTACGTGTGCATTTATGTGTGTATAAACATACACACCATGTCTTCATTAAACTCAGATAAAGTTTGTACACCTTCCCCATGGTGGTTGGCAAGAGCTCGTGTCCCAGAAGAATGGTTTTAATCTCATTTCAGACTCAATAATATAGTGCCAGATGTTCTTGGAAATCTATTTTGCCCCTGTACATTGTGCAATTAACCTTTCAGTTTCCCAGAGATCAAATTAGAGCTGTGGAAATGCTTCCAAAGCCCTCTCTTAACGAGAGAAGCATGGGGTGTTTGAACCATTTTCCTAGCCCTCTGCTCATTTGGACATGCCAGGAAGGATGTCAGATCAGCTAGAGATGCCATTGTTTCACTTGCAGGGGGAAAAAAATATGAATAGTTCAGGCAAAAAGAATTTTATTGAGTTTCTGGGGTGAGAGCTTGATATAAGAAATTAGCAACTTAGAAGATTACATTTCCTTTAATTATATAAAATTCCTACAAATTAAGGACATATATTTTCCAGAAATAAAACCACAGCATTTTACCCAGAGACAAAGATCCCCGTAAGCCCCTGGCCAAAATATTGACAACTTATCCAATGAGGAGATTTCTCTGTCTTCACAAATCTCTGCTGATACCATGACACAGAGACATGACAGTGTAGGTCCTAAGACCTGGGTGCCTAAGTTGGGACAAGTCATTTACCACATCTGTGGACCCATCCTAGGTGCTGAGCTGTCCAGTTATCTCAGTGTCCATTCAGAGCCTGAGTGGACTTTGAGTTAGCTGAGTTTTTGATTCAGCTTTGATTGAAGCTTTGATTTCTGTTTTACATAAGCCTTTTTCAACTCTAGAGTCACTTAGGTGCTTTTGTATCCTTTTTGAGCATGAAATTAGAAGGAATCTGCTAGAAATGATAAATGTAAATGGATTCAAAATTAAGTAAAACATTTTTTTCTACAATGCCCAGAAGCAAACATTGAACCTGAGATAAAAGAGATTTTAAAAACCCATAATAAGTACTTCTTAGGCAACCCAACACATTAAATCTCTCCATCATCTCCTTAATTCCATCCTCTGGCATTTGCAGCCAGCCACAGGAAAAGCTAGAGCAAACAGAAAAGTAGTAGTAGCTCAAGAGCACATAAAAGGTTGCTAGATCTCAGGGTTTTATTTACTCTCAGGTACTGGCAGGATGTTATCCCTGTATCTTGAGACAAGGAAAAGTGTTTGTTTGTTTTAGCACATATCTGTTGGTACTGGAATATTGACATAGCAGAGCCTGTTTAAATTAAAAGCTTTCACTGTAGGATGTATCAATAGAATATGATCTGTGCATTAAGCATAAAGAGAGAACTTTAAATTTAGCTCAAACCCAAAGTGAATTAGATAAAATAAAAGAGTTTGAGTAGGAGAAAACTTTTACTTTTCAATTACAAAATGGCTTTCAGGCATGTGTGCTCTTGTTTATTTATGAAGCTGCTACTATTGTTTTAATGTAAACAGAATTCAAAGTCCACTGGCAGCTAGAAGGGGCCAGTTGAAATTATTTGAAAGAAAGCTCCTTAGAAAAGTGCTATTCTATTCATGGAAGCAGCTCCTGCATCATGACTGAAGTGCTATTGAAAAATAAACAAATGTTTTTATTACAACATGATAAAAGAGTTTGAATAGAAAAGCTGGCCAGATATGAAAATAGACTTTCACATATAAGGGCTTTTGATACACATGACTTATTCTGATGACAACAGGCCATGCTGAGAAGTGCTGAAAGCTTATTAATATTACACAAAAGACTTTTGTTTATCATTTGCTGGCCTGCATGGGAGTTGCAACAAGCAAGCAGCAACATGGCTGGTGTCCTGTCTTTAGAGCTGCGTAACGAGGCAAGATTTAGAAAATACTGCTGGAGTGAACCATTGAAATAAAGCTCTCTTTCAAAGTCAAAGGAATAATGCTGCTCATGATACAAAGCTTAAAGGTTTGGCACTTTGAAGGTTCAGCTCATGTGCACCCAAGAGAGTCAATTTTAATTTCAACCCAGAGGAAACATTGCATTTCCCAGTTCAGAGCCCAGCTGTATTGATTTACTGCCGAACACACCTTTTCTGTCCCTTGTGCTCCTGCGGCAGAATTTAGTATCAAGTGATTCTCGTTTGAGAACTCAGAGAGCTCCATTTTAACTGAATGAGGATAAAGCCACTGCAGGGACGACTAACATGAGCTTCTCGTGTCCAAACTGGAAACAGGGTGTCTGTGCTTGCCCCACATATATCCCAGCCTGAGGATGTCATGGGCTAAAATCTCAAGTGGGTACAAGAAAGGATGGTGCCTTGGTGGATGCCCTCTTAGCTCTGGCCTCAGGCTTGTGTTCATCCATTTTCTATAAATGCAATTTTCAGGAAGAGATAACAGTTATGTTTCTATTTGGTCAAAAATAAGCCCTGCAGCAATAATTTCTAGAATCACAGGCTTCAGTTTACATTTTGATTACTGAAAAATTATTAATCATACTCTATAAGCTGTTTGGTTCCATGGGAGAGTGACACCAGCCTAGACACCGTAGTGCACACTGCAAAACTCAAAGCCACTTGAAATTAATCTCCTTTTATATTTGATAAAGCACTCAATAGGAATAGGAAACCTTCTGTCAACTAGAGCACTGGTGATAAAGTACAGCTTTACTTCTCTGCACCTTTCCCAGACAGAGAAAAAAACACTAGCAGGCTCTCACAAAGCATTTCTGTTCACAGCCCATAAAATTATGCTGATCTATTATTAATGGGAGATTCTTTTGCTAAATGTGATAAATATGTCAACTTCTAAGAATATTACAACCATTTCAAAGGGAGAGGAAGAGAACAAATAATTGAAAAATAAGGAAAACAGTCATATTCTGTGCAAGATGTGAAGTAATGCTGTGTCTCTGGCCATTGCTACATCCTGTCATGCAAGAGGCCAAAGTGGCTCATGAAGGGGGTCTCCTATCCAAAACTTCCCTGTCAGGGAAGCCATGTGTCTGTATGTCTTTAGCTGGCACAGACGTAGTAGAAAGGAGAGCTGGGGAGATTCAGACCATACCATGAAGGTGGCAGTGCTCATTAACAGAAGATGCTGAACTATGAATAATATGGGAATGATTATTCAGAAATGCCATGACACTAAGACTGGGTAGATTGTTCAGGAGAGCTGAGATACTTTCAATAGGGACTGGACCCAAAATTTGCTGCTATTAACAGAGATTTCTACTAGTTTTGTTGAACACCAGATCAGCTAAAGGAAAGCTTTTGTCAGTAAATAGGCAAGTTTAATTACAAGATTTCCCCATCTGCTTGAGAAATATATATTTGTACAAGGATCCAGGGCACCTGACTGACTCCTCCTATGCTAGGATTGTCTCCACATATGATGGTGATTTTCAAAGCTATTTAAAGAAATTGAACAAATAATGTCAAGTTGATAGACTCCTTGAACTAAGAAATTAGTTATTTTGAGAAATCCCAGCCTAAACAGATCAGATCCAGCACAGTGTATATAATGGAGATACATTTGCAGATACATTCACAGTACAACAGGAAAGCACCATGATTTTTCTCTTACACAGAAAATTTTTAAGATGTGGAACAAATTAGTTATATGTAAAGGATGTAAAACGCTAAAGAGCAGTTTAGAGGAAAAAAAAAAAAGAAAAAAACAAAAAGGAGGAAAAAGAGCACCCATTTACATATGCTTCAGTCCTGGGGCCACTGAAGTAACATTAAGTCTCATCCCTCTGAAAGGGATGGGGCCATCCAGTGCAGCAGATATTATTGGTAGTAACGTTTTTGAAGCATTGCTGCTAAATTCACCAAGATCAAGCTTCTAGACCCATCTTAGAGCTGCT
Source organism: Erithacus rubecula (assembly GCF_903797595.1). Classification (NCBI taxonomy): domain Eukaryota; kingdom Metazoa; phylum Chordata; class Aves; order Passeriformes; family Muscicapidae; genus Erithacus; species Erithacus rubecula. The sequence goes on along the minus strand of NC_136685.1, from coordinate 98,246,603 downwards.
ATCTGTCCTTAATTAACCATTAAGAATTGTAGTTAACAATTTCACTCCATGAATTACACCTCTTTTTATCTGTCCACAGGTAGATTACACAGGCATCACTCAACATTACAATTATTTATAACCTGGTAAATCAAAGAGTTTCCATCAAGATGCCTGACTACAGCTGGTAAGTAGTACATCTTTGTAAGTGTTTGACAATGGAAGTCTGACCAATTTTCACTAGATGCAAATACTCAGGTTAAAGATCTGAAGTTTTGTCCCTTTGAACAACTTTTGATATTCACTTAGATTTGCTGTTTCTGGGAATATTTAGCCAAATTCATCTCCTGGTAGGAGCAATCATCTGTATGATTATAAAAGGGGCTTAAACTAATGTCATTTGAGAATTCAGATAAGTATTTGTAGAATTTTTTTTTTTAATCTGAGTTTATGATATTCCTAAGAATGCTATTATTTGTTCTTGTTTGATTATGAAGTTCTGCAACCTCAGAGCAAAAGGAAATAGGGAACAAAATATTTGCATCAACTATTCAATAAACTACCAGATTCAACTGGTGTTTTATCAACTTTCTGTTGACATTTTTGTCTTTGTTTTTTGCAATGTCAATGAAAACAAACTGTAACTTCATAAAGAATAAACAAAAGTACAATCTGCTCTTGGTCATGAAGTCTCCAGGCAGGGGCCATGAGAGTAGAGGCGCCGTAGGTTGTTCCTCAGGAGCTGAAATCAGTTTGGAAGCAGTCTTTTTCTTCACTTACAGATAGGCTATGCAAATTTACCAGCTCAGGCCAATCATACAGGACCCTCTGCATTCTGTCTTGGTGATACTCCTTTCTGCAGTTACATTATTGCCCTAAGTAAGTGCCCATAGTTAAAGCTGCAGATGTGTATTGCACTGGACAGTTTTTCTTTATCTAGCTTATTCCAGCTCTTTCCTGCCCATCGCTCCCACTAACCAGGAGTTCAGCACACCTTGCTGAAAGTTTCATACCTTGCTTGAATTTACAAACAAGGAAACTGACTATAAAGATTCAAGCCATGCTGCCAAAAGCATCCAAGACCAAGACCCTGAGGACAGACCCAAAAGAAGACCATGACACTGTTCTTGTTCATCATGGTGGGAAAACCCTGCCTAGCCTCCAGCTGCACAAGCAAGCACAGTCTCCTCACACAACCTGAGTGCAATGCAAGGCCCAGAAGAAAAACTGGCTCCAGCAGGAGCACAGTTGTGGTTAGCTGAGTTTTGTCTGCTGTAAAAGTCATGAATCTGACCTTTCAGTAAGTTCTGTGCTCGAACTATAAGTCTTGAAGCCCATCCTTTTACAATTTTCTACTCCTTTCCAAAGAACATCTTGAATGTTTGTTACTCTTCCTTTGTATTTGTCCTGGGATGTCAGTTTACCACACTCTCATCCATTTCCTGAATAAGAGCATTCACTTCTTAATTAAGAGAAATGCAGTTTCTTATTCTCAGCAAAACACAAAGAGCCACATTCAGGATAACACAGTAATTTTCTTTTCTTTAAGCTTAAATCCTGTAGATTTATTCTGACCTGAAACAGCACTGCTCTTCCCATTGTTTCTACTTCAGCTGGTAGCTGAGGTTGATATTCATGGAAAGAAACCAGAGCCCACATACTCACTCAGTGTAAATTTGTATAATTGCAACAACACTGCATGAGTGCTGTAAATTTAGGGTGACAAGGGCTGGCCCAGTAATTCCCAGCTACTTAACTGGAAGTAGAAGAGTAACACATCCCCTTAGACCCGGGAGGAGGAGTCAAAGCTTTGGACAGTTCTTGACCCCTTCATTGAGCCAACATTACAGCATGGCTGGCTAGCTTTCAGAAACTACCTTGGTGCTTCATGGCACATCCCTCTGGCACAGTGAGCTGCAAAACAAGGCTCCTCTTGGACATCAGGCACTGCATCAGCTTCTGGGGCTCAACAGAGAATTTAGACCTTGGTACATGCTTGACCTATTTACATTGTGGAATATCCATATGCCATGGACAAACACAGTACAAGGTGTTTGTAGGCCCACTAAGGCCACCTAAAACTGTTGCCTGAAAAGGGACTTATGCCCAAGAGATTTTGACAGTTCAGACTCAACAGAGAGTTCATATAGAACTATGTGTTCATTAAGAATTATCAGCTCTGTTAGGGAATATATAACACAAAGAGATTTGTATTACCACCAAATTAAATCAGTAAAAGAGATTTAACAACTAAATCTTCTTTCATGTAAGTTTATATAAATCAAATGAAACACCCAGACTTCCCATCATGTTTTAAGTATTGATTGCAGAGCAGGAATCTCCTTCAATTTAAAAACACATGAAGTGTGTTTATCTTCACTCCCTGAAGATAAACAAGGCCCCTTAAGAAGGGCCATTTGAAAGCTGAACTATAATCATTGCTGAAAACATAGCCTATTATGCTTAGCAAAACATTAGAAAAGTTCTGGCTTCCTTCTCAAAAAGGTCATAATCTTATCTGTGCCTTGACAATGGTGTAACCTTCCCTTGCAATTTTATTCTGGCAGTATCCAAGTGGAGCACATGAGCTTTAAGAAATTCCATCTTTCAGACTTGAACAACAGACTGGACTTCTTGTAAGACTTCAGCTGGAAAGTGTTAATGATACCATCTTTGCCATTATTGGGACTGCAGAATACTCAATTAGCTCTTTTATCTTTCCTCCTTTTTTTAATGGCATTACAGTATTAGTAACACAGACATCCCCACTGGCTGCAGAGGTTCCACTTATGCTGCACCAAAACCAGAAAATTTGTAACACAAGATCTGGCATTGTTCCAGATTGCTACAGGGCATTAGTAACAAACTGGTGAAGCTCATTTAAAAAAAAATAAATAAATAAAATTTAAAAAAAAAAAATAAAAAAGAAGAGAGAGAGAAACCTATAACCATTAAAAGACCATTAAGCAGCATGTCATTTTGTAAAGCTAAATAGCCCACAGTAATCAAAAGCATATGAACCCCAGCTGGATTACCCAGCAAATTGTTTCAATTTAGGGGGGAGAATTCATCAAGAAATATTGTTCCTAGGATTGGGTTGATTTTTCTCCCTCAGTTGTTGGCTCCATGTCCCATTATAAATTATGGTGATTGATGCACCTTGCAGATAAAAGTGAAGAGTGACCAGAATAGCCAGAACATCTGCTCAATGCAAGGCAACACTAACGCGGAACCTCTGCAGAAAGTTGTCACTTACAGTTATCCCACTAATGCCAGCCAGCTACACCACAAGCAAATTCTTTGCCATTTTCTTTATCCCCTAGGCTGCACAAGGGCTATGAATTGGCCTTTCCCATCCCTGCTGCCTGAGGAAAATGAGAGAAGTCATTTACACCATGGTTTGTTATGAACAAATAATTCACTAATTAGTTGTCAACCAAGGAAAACAAAACCACACTAATCAAAGCAGAGGATGAGTCTCTAGTGGTTTTTACTACCATGCACCTCCTCTTCCAGTGCGGAGATAGAGCCACATTTTCCTTAAATATTTGAGCAATACCTGCAACTCTCTGCTTGGAGCAAGACAGCAGAGAAAGCAATAGAATACCATGACCTAGATATCCATGTTTGCCTACTTTGTACCTGATTTGCTTTGGTGCCTGTGTGTCTTTCAAAAACCAGTCCCTGAGTCACAATTCAGCAAGGCATGGAAGCAGGCACCTAGACACAAGCATATTCCAGTGTGACTGCTTATGTTCCTAATGCAATATCATCTAATAACTTGCTGAAGTGGGACTGCAAGGTCTCTCTGCTTCAAACTGTATAATATAAATAACTCCTTGCAACATCTTTTAAAGACAGGGGACTGCCCAAACCAAAAGAGAAGAAACAAATCTATAAAATGGCACAGTTCTGACATATCTTCCATTTTCACAGGAGCAATGTGAAAAAAGATCTCGAGTTTTTTCTCAGCATTTTGAAAACAGATGATTTTTTTAAAGCCACCTCATTATAAATTGTTGGGGAATACAAGGTGATTAAAGGCCTCATTGATTGGAAACTCCAGTTGACCTGGCTGAGTGCACAAGAACAGCACATGACATCTTTATATGCAAGGTCTTTTGAAGTAATGGGACTCAGATCTTTGATCTATCCCACGAACTCTCATTTCTAACTGTCCTGCAAGAGGCAGCAGTCTGGAAATTGCTACTTCATGGAAAGTCTCCTGTCTTGGACTGATTCATAATATTGTGTCCTGTATTCAGCTGTGCCCTAAAAATTGTTATTGCAGCCAGGGACCTTTGGGGGTGGAGTTGCTTTGCACAGGTATTTTAAAAAGCACTGCACCCAGGTTTTTCCATGGCTTTTCATAGAATAGTATTTGTGTTGCTGGCTGCTTGGCCTTTGCTCAAGCAAGGACTTTTTCTTTACTTTTGGGGGGTTTTGTGTGTGGTTTTTGGTTTGTTTTTTTTCCTTGTCTCAGAAAAGCTGTGCCTTGCCATGGGGAAGCTCTTCATCTGCCGCTGGAACAAAATCACCCTGAGTTTAGAGGTGGTCATTTTTGATCAGATGTTTCTAGCTGTCTGCTAGAGTGGATACATGAGTATATCTGCTTTGTAAAGATGGCACAAAACTCAACTCTCTCACCAAACCCTTAAAGCATCTATTCAATGCTTGAACAAAAACCAGTGTGAGAAACAACCCTGGCTTTGATTTTTGTTTTGCAAGATCAACCTCTGACAAAACAAACGCCCCTTCAGCATCCCTGCTGCTTTTTCTCCCATGGATGACAGCCCTGCACCTATCTCCAGGGCCCCTGCTGCCAAAATAGCCCCCATTTCAACTCCCCAGCAGCATCCATGGCTTCTTGAAGGCATCCTGTCTGCCAGGCAGGGAGAACACAGTGCATGCCATGTGGCTGATGCTTTCACCTTGGCCAAGATGGTTTCCCTTCCCTCCATCCACTCAAGCTTTCACCAAAATCCTGGAAGCCTCAACCCCCATAAGGGCTCTGCCCATGTGTCAAATTAGTGCAGTAATATGTTCAAAAGTTATTTGTGAAGGACTTGGATGCAGACAGTTGGAAGAACTGCTCAATTGCAAATCCTATTTTCTTAATAAAACAGAACAACAGAAGTATCCTCTATTTTGGCCTACAGAAAGTGAAGATTTACAGTCTGTTTTTTAGCTATTGAGACAGACAGTAACAAAGATGTAAAAACTGCAATGAATGACACTGAACTGCTTAAAAGACTGTTATAGGAAGCACACACATTATGCATGCATGTCTGAATAACCCAGATTTTTTGCATCTGCCAGACTGCAATGGGAATTTCATTACTATGGGTCCCCTTATAGTAACTTGACATGACATACTGACATGCAAAAAAAAAAAAAAAAAGAAAGAAATTCAATAGATCAGGCATAAATTAAGCTGGAATAACTATATGCAATAATAAAGAGTGGCAGCCAACTGTTGGACAGCACATATTCAGAGAGGCACTAGAGGACATGCTAATGCTCCTGGGGAAAATTGAATCATTTATTGGGATTAAATACACAGAAATATATATTCTAAGATACCTGAAACAATCTTTCTATATCCATTGTGATCTTACATCAATAGCTAGATCTTATCTGCATACTGGGTCCAGATTTGAATGCTAAATCTGAAGAAAGTTGCCATTCAGTTGGAGAGATGGGCACACATTTGTGATTGTTTAGTCTAAAGTGTATAAATCTCAATGGAGATGGGAAAACATTTTAAAGTCCATGGTAGGTTACTGTAAAGAAGACGGAATCATTTTTCATTGTATCTTTGGAGCCAGCAAACAACCTTATACTGCAGGAAGAAAATTCCAGTCTAGTATTGACAGTAATAATAACAGCAAAGTGCAAGAGCAGAAAACCCAAGAAAGCTTCAGGGCAGCTGCTCCTGGAGATCTTTCAAGAAGAGGTCAGATAGACATGCCAGATGTTACACAGTTTTCAGCAATCCTGATCTGAGGTAAGGAGACACATAGGCAACTTCCTGAACTGCTGCCCGCCACACTTACCAGTTTAGTCAGTAAACATTCAGAGAAAATGAACAGGGAAAATACTTTTGGAATATTCTTTCTTCCTTCTCCACAGTATATCAGAAGAAGCGGCTTTAACCTTTAATCTGAGTGTTGGCCAACATTTAAGTATTTATTTGCACTGAACTGACTCTCATCCTCCTTCCACATGATGAAGCCAAGAGAGTTTGTGGTATAAAACAAATGCTACAGCCAAATTAGGCCTCCAGCACACAGATTGTAGATTGGCAAATGTAATGCAAGTCTATACATAAATCTTTCTGTTGGACTTGCAGAAAGGCATTGGTATGTTTACAAGACTGGGGACATGATTTCTACTTCCTCTAACAGTACACAAATGGGTTCCCCAAGCTCATTTGAATTCCGTACATAATCAGGATGTAGCCCACACTTCCAGTGGTTTGTGAGTTTTATGTTCCAGAGTTGAATTTGTCCCTAGGGGTTTGTCACCTTATTCATTGAACAAGCAGAGATTTTAAGATATATCTGGAAAAAAAAACCCTGAAGAAAATAAAACTGCTATCTTAATGAATGAGAAGAAAATACTAGTAATGAAACCTGAAACAACCAAAGAAGAATAGACCAAAAATATCTAATATTCTCAAAAAAAAAAAAAATAAAATTAAGAATCAGACAGAAATTTTACATGGGCATCTTAATACAAACAGGACTGTAGTTAAGGGATTATTTAAACAAGTCGAGAGAAGTTATCACCAGTTAATGATGAGTTTGTTAGTTTGCAGGCTGTTAACACTCAAACAAACTGGTCATTAAATGTGGTTGCTATTTATTTTAATGGGAACTTACTAGAACTTTTATTTAAAGCTTTAATGGGAGGGAGAGTCCCAGCATGCACATGTGGAGTCCCACAAATCCAAACAGATTTGCCTGGGTTTGAAACAAAAAAGAGAAACAAACATTTCACAGCAGCAATGCCCACTTCTCCTCTAGCAACAGGATATTAGGTGAGTTTGGATTCTCTGAAAGAACTTCACATCTAATAAGAACCACTTGAATCTTCATTACTTTGTAGTATCATTATGGTAAGTGGTTCTGATATGTATCCTCTAGAAGCCCATTGCAAATCTCATCATTATTAGACAGAAGTTTGATAAAGCTCTTAATGTCATCTCTCATGCACCTTCATCCCCTTGGAGTTTAGTGGAAGAAAGAAAAATAAAAACAATAATAGCAATATATAAAAAGGGAAATAAAAGTAATAAAACTTCAGATTTTTTGGTTCATTACCATGATAGGTTAAAATACAGCAAGTTGCTTGGGGAAAAATAATGGAATTGATCCCTAATATAAGACTGGCCTCTAGTACACAATGTCAAAAAGGTATGTATAGTTATAAGAAGAAAAATCACAGCCCATTGGGAAAAAAAAATTAAAAGCACTGTAGTAGACCTGGAGGGACAATTATACTCCTACCTCTGTACCTGACTGATCACAAATTACTTCATCCTCTGCAGCATCCTCCCCTGTCATTTTGCTTATTTAATTTGTCTTTCCCTACATAGATGGTAGTACTGATGTGCCCAGATTCTTCACACAGCTTCTGCTCTCCCAGTTACAGAGAAAACAGGACAGAGTAGGAAAAGTAAACTACTGCCAACTGCAGAAACACCAGAAAAGGATACAAAACAGAGTTTGGAAGCAGTAAAAATTATCAGAAAAATCTGTTTAACATAGTGCCCCTAAAAGTCAACAAATGAGCCTCTGGAAGAACATCCCTCCCCAATAGTCAGAGGAACTCACAGATTTCCCTTCAATGAAAAGCCTGAAATCAAAAGAGGTTATAACATCCATTATATTCTTCCTCAGTAAGTAAAAACACAGGACCTTCAAAAGCTCAGAGAAGTTTCTAAGCAGATTGTAAGATAAGTGCCCACCTCCTTAACACAGTTTTTTCAGCTATATAACTTTCAGTTTCTGCAATATCTCTCCTTGTTAGTAGGAAGAAGATAGAAGGGGAGAAATCTCATAACAAGGGCTGAAAGGCAGATATTTCCAATACAGCCTCACACTTACAGAGTTGGATCTGGTTTTTGGCAGAGCTGAGCATGCACAGCTCTAATTAAAGTCCCTATTAACTCTGGGCACTTACATCTGACAGAAGCTGAGACTGTCAGGGAGGACAGGGTCTGATGACTGGTCATGCTCAAGCCCTGTGCAGCTCTTCAGAAATCTCTGGCTGCAGCTGAGCAGTGAACTGGTGTCAAAGCTGAGAACCAGCCCCAGGAGCCTGCACTGCTTAGCCTGGAAAATTTTATTTTTCTTAACTTCCCATTTCTATGATTTGCTCTTTGTCTTTCAAATATTTCTCACTTTCAACCTCACAGGATCTGACAGCCTCCTGTCTATGTCAGACCCATTGTAAATACTATTTCACAAGATATTAGGATTTCAGATGCACCTCCCTTGCCTTGTTTGCAAGAGCTTTTCAACAAAATACTGTGGACATGTCTAAACTTCTAATATTTGCTGTGATAATACCATTTAAAGGCAAGTGAGTTGGGAATGGCAGAGAATAACTGATATTTTCATTTAGCTGCTGATGTGACTGGGATTTAGAGAACAATCTGATTGATGTCTTGGCTTCATTTAAAATAAAATAATTAGGCTACTAAAATCTGGAAAGTATATTTTCATTTTAACTGGTGTGTGTGCTCAGCCCAGGCTCCAAGAAAGGACACGGAACATTACAGGAATGAAAATGAGGGCTTGGAGTAGGAGAAATTATATACTGTAGATTAGAGGTAGATGAGGAAAGGATATGAAAAAGGGTCTGGCAGAATTAAAATAATCAGAAATTTAGAGGAAAAACCAAGAGTTCAAAAATGATGTAAAGCATTCCATTAATCATCATTGTGGAAGGTAACAGAGGGTAGACAACAATATGAGAAGAGGATGGAAGAAGCACAACTAAGAGACAGAAAGCTGTAGATACAAATAAAAGAGGCGTAAAATTCTTTCTTTTTTTTTTTTTTTGTTCCTGTTTCTGATAGCACTGTGGTCGCTACCTAGTGGAAACAATGAAAGATTGGCTGAGGGAACAGAAGGCTCCCAGCTGAATGAAAAAGTTGTAAGATCAGACCTACAAATATATGCACAACTTAGTCATTTTAAACCCCCAAATAAATGCATTTTTAAGATATTTGCATCCTTCGCATCACTCTACCACAGGAACAAAGGCAGCTGGACATAAAAAACAGCCCAAGAAATTTTGGATTTGATCTCTCAGTTTTGTGAAAATTCAGGCATATATCTCAGCTGTGTAAGACTCAGAATCACATGTACCAGCAGGAGTCTTAATTATAAAACTACACAGACTGACAGCAAGAAAAGCAACACAATGCAGTTTTTTGAAATTAAAAAAAAAAAACAACAACAACAACAACAAAAAAAAATTTTGTTTATGTGAAACCAAGACACAGTAGTTTACATCTGCACACACATGGACCACAAGACCACAGCTAAAAAGTTCATCATGGAGATCAAGCCAGGCCTAGAGTGAGAGTGTGATAATACCAGTGGCCAACAGCATTGAAACGTAATGTGAAGTTTCCAGGAGCCAGGAATCTCAGCCAATGAACTGAAAACAACTTGATACAAAATGAAGTAATATCTCCTTTGGATCTTTACAATCCCTCCCATAGTGTTAAAACCTCATCTGACTATGGCAAGAAAGGGACTAAACACTCCTCCCCTGTAGTGATTATTCCATATAACTCAAATTCATGGTTGTGTGGTCTTTCACACCTACATTCCTCTGGAAGCCAGTCACCCATAAAATACAGTATATGAGCTGCACTATATTAACTGGAGAAAAATGATGCTCTCAAAATCTGAGAGAAAGCTGGAAGAAATTTAGTGTAAGTGAATATTGCATACCCAAGGGACAGAGGTACTTGGAAGAAAATCCTGTTAAAAACAGATCATTTTCCCCTTCTTCAGAGTCTTAACTTTTTTACCCTTTCTTTGGTTTTTTTCCTTTTTTTCTCTCTAATTTAAAATAAATTTGTCATCCCCCAACCACCTCTTTCTCAGCACAGAGAAGATATTTTTGGAATATATTGTCTTGTGTAACAGATACACTGAAGTGGTCTGGAATAGCTTTTCTGTTCACACCATCAGTGAGAGAAGCTGTATTTGAGGGTACTCAAGTCTGGGTGCTATTAAAGGTAAAGACTAACCAGAGGGGGGAAAAATAAACAATACACACCCAAAAAAACCCAACAAAAAACAAACAAACAAACAAAAATGTGCTACACCACAGAATTCAGAATAATCCTGGATATAAGCTCAGAAAGCATGCATCAAAAATATAGGCAACAATTGTTCTATTGTTGCCCTTGTAGTTCTATTTTTTTGTTATAGCTACCTTTCTCTGGATACTAACAAAATGAGAGTTTCTAAAGGACAGAAAAAGAAATCTGCCCACCTTATAGTTTATTTTAGTTTGTTACCAACACATCTACCCTGTCCAACCTTATGACTGCACTAAGCACAGAATAAGACAGTAATTTTTTTCCTGAAGATCTCCAAATTTCTGCACTAATAACCTTTTTGTGGTCTCTGCCACTAATAAAACTCGGTTCATCAGCTGAAAGGAATTTTAAATAAAACTGGTATTACGACAATGTTCACCCTTTTGCTCCTACCTGACACCCAAATCTTTGATCAATTATTGGAATTCAAGGATGTCATACAAGACAAATGAAAATTCACTTCCTCTCTGGCCTAATGTATTTTGACTTTTCACACTATTTACTGAAAACAAGTTCTTGATAGCTCATAAAACTGTACAGGAGGTACATCAGAAAATTCACAATAAAACTGAATACCACCCTTTTCACATTAAAAAGACAGACTTTTGTCTCCTATTGGCTAACCAATAATGGTGCATAAAAAATATGTTATAAGGACCTTGAGAACTGGCCTGGCTCAAATACTGTATATTGATGAACCACGTTGGAATGGAAATCAGATGAAAAGTATTCCTGTAGTGGCACTTTAACCTAACTGTTGACAGATGGAGAATGGAAGCAACATAAATGCTCTCTTTTTGTGTCAGCACTATAAAAATGTCTGACTAGCCTATGAAAGATGGAGATGAAAGCTTAGGCAGCCATTAGAAATTGTGCCTCACCTCAAGCAATAACTCATTCCCATGGTATTATGAAAATGGTTTTATTGCAAAGGGTTACTTCTCCCACTTCTGCAAAAATTGCTGCTTATCAGCAGTGCAGAAATAAAGTCAGGAATTCCAAATCTTTTAAATTCTCCTATGCAATCTCCTTCCCAATGGTCGGGAGTATCATCAAATATAAAATTCTATTAAACCAGTTTGCATACCTTTCTGAAACTGACACCATCATCTGAAATACAGCACTTCTGAGTGTCCTGCCATTAGTTCACAGCAGCTTAGTTGCCTGTTGTATTTATTTATATGAGCATTAATCCTCTTGCAAACTGCCTTGATGGGAATCCAAATCTTTTGGTAGACCAAAATCAAGGGGTGGTAATAAGGGCAGGAAGAAATTCAAAAGTAGTGTCCAATAAGGGGGTTGTGTTTGAGATTGGTTTTGTTGGAGCTCGGGTGATGATTTTTGGAGGTGTCTTTTTATGTATAATGCATTTTTGTTACAGTTTGTTTCTAAGTAGTCAAGGTTCATTAGAGTGCAAGACAGAACCAGGTACATTTTAAAGTCAAACATTCACAAAATCCAAAGTATGCCTGATCTCTATTATCAACAAACAGGAAGTTAGTCAGTACATCCTGAAGGGATTGCAGGCTCCCCAAGGCACAGGAATTTAGCCTAAAAAGCTCATGTTTAGAGTCGTGCAAGGTGTCCATATTGGACCTGCAGTGTCCTCATCATATCAGTGCCCTGCAGAATGTGCAGCTGGGATACCACAGCAGCTTTATCCAGATCTGGCTTGACAATCCAAAGATAATATTTTGACAGTTAGGTTCAAGAATCCCTCTATAAACCTATCCTGATGGATTGGTCAAACCTCATGGGATGGCTGCAGCCTCACTTGGTTAAAAGGCATTTTTAGTTTTGCTTTCTTCAGTGTTTTAGGAATCTGCACAGCCAAAAAAAAAAAAAAAAAAAAACAAAAAAGGCAAGTTTGGTGTCAAATGGTGCTGACAGCATGTTGTCTAGGCCAGTAAGGCTAGTCCCTACACTTTTATCATCAGTCATATACACATGTGAATGTGTGTTCATTAAAAAAAGGGGAAACAGTGGCAGAAATAGAGTGGTACATCTCTGCCAAGCAACTCCAAATCACAAAATTAATAAAAAACAAATTTGGAATAGGCCCGACAGACAGAGAGAGTGTATTTTCTCAGACTCAAAGGAAATCCTGAATCACAATTTTATGATTGTGGCAATTTTCAAGTGACATACTACAAGAGAGTATTGTGGGCTCCCATGAAACATTTAATGCTCCTGCTACACAGGGAGAAGAATGGCTGGAGTAGCTCCTCAGCCTCTGGTGGGACTCAGCCCTTTGCTGCTCAGACACTGATGAGAATTCCTGCAAGAAAATGTTTGCTGTGCCCCATAGAAAGATATTTCTGAAAAGCAGATTCACTTTCCTTTAAGACATCTCCTGTTTCACACTGAGATTTTCCAGAAAGAGAGTCTTGTTCCCCAGATGGTGCATGTAGGACAAGCCTTGAGTAACAATGACTACATGAAGACACCTGCACAGCAACTTAGCTTTTTTTTTTTTTTTCTTAACCACTGTTTTTACCCAGAAGAGTGGTAGTAGCTGCACTTCATTTTCAAGAGGCCTCATTCTCATCACATGCTCAGGGACAGGACTCATCCACCCTTTTAAACTTTGATTATACAACTCTGAGTCAGATTTTCCTCAAGCTGTATTCTGACCAGCCAGGTGGCTTTTGAGTGTTCTGCACAAAGGAAGAGAGTTCATAATCCTGTAGTATCTGTACTCAGGTCTATTTACAGAACAGCTAAGACAACACCACTCTAATACTCTGTATCTTGGTGAGGAAGCTGAGCACCTGCCTTGGAGCACAGTCATTTGCTTCAAAATCATATGGCCAGCCAAGCTAATCATTCATCTGTGTATTTACTGCTGTAGAGCTACATACTCAGAGACCATTTACAGAAAAATGCATTTGCCACCATTACAAATGCTCAAATCTTCCAGCATTTCCTTAAAAAATCACACCCTATCCACCTTTGCATCCAAGCCTTACCAATCTCAACATGCAAAGGCTGTTCTGTTCTAAAGGACAAAGGTTTTCAGAGAGAGGAGAAAATATTTTTTCATTTTCTATCCATCCTAGGGTAGTAGTTGGTTTGAGTTCAGCAAGGTAACATTAGTAAAGTGCTATATGCTGAAACATTTGTTTAAATCAGGAGGGACTACACGTGCAGCATTTTCTGAGTCTGGTCCTTATTAGAGAGCTTTGCAAAGGTATTAGTCACACATACAGATTGTGCATTTTTAGAGTACATCTGATGTGGAAAACTTTGCTACCTTGCTTGTACAGTAATGTTCGTCCAAAAGTTTTTAAAATATGCTTGATTTGCATAACACTATTATGAGTTACACTGTTGCAGACTCCTTTAATAACAATGGGGTGCTATGGACTGACATGATCACTTATTATGGCTTCAAATAATATGTAAATAACACATAAATGGCTTGTCTCAGGGCCATTACTGTTAGTCAAATAAATACCTATATTTTGGCTTCTCATTTTTATGTCCTTAACTAGCATCAAGAAATAAAAAAAGCAACTTATACACAAAACCTGTAACAAACAGGCTTATTTTGCTAACAATCTGGTTTAAACTGCCAGGAAAACAACAGAACCTAGTTGCAATGCCAAAGCTGTAATTTTGTTTGCCCTGTTGGTTCTCAATGCCTTAAAGATCAGGATAAATTTTATTGTCAGGACAAGCACTATTTATGGACAACAGCCCAAAAGGGATGATATAGAGAATTTCATCATCAAGAAAGGAATCCCACAGATTATTATCACAATAATACTTATCCTGTAAATTTTGTGTGCATTTTCATCAGCAGATCTCAAGGTGATTTATAAAACTGCATGATGGACCTCTAGCAGGGTCTGCAATGCTTGGGTACAGACACCAAGGGGTTCTCAGCAATTTTTCATTAGCATCTCATGAAGGGCTCTGCACAATATCGTGGCAGAAGGAAATGTTCTCCCTGCAGACTCCATACCTGTCTGCAATGCCCTTCATGGCCAAAACTACCTGGACACAGACCACCCCCTTGCTGAAGGGGGGGTGAGTCATGTGAACAAAGCAAAGGAACTTCAAAGAGGCACAAGAGTCAGAAACATAGCCAGGTCTCCTGTGGGTACAGCAACTGTGTGCATGGAGTCTGTACTTGTGTGAAGTACTGCAATGCAAAATCATGGTTGTCTATCTCAGCCCCAGTCCTGTTTCTTGTAAAACAAGCCCCTTTCCCTGTGCCTATGCACACAGGTGCATATGCAGAACAAGACCCAGCAGCATGCATTTAAGTACATTGTGCCTCTTTTTTTCTTCTGACAGAAAACTATCCTTTGCAGTACAATTATGATGCCACAAAGATTCAGTACAGTAATGGTACCATACACCAGAACCTGGGCTTCACCTAGCTTTCAAGAAAACAGCTCAGGCAGATGTGTTCAATTATGGATGTCTTCATGAGGGAGAGATTATTTTTGAGGTCTAGATTTTAAAGTAACACCACAATAAAAACATTCTTGCATCAGTCATCTTTACTCTGCAATATATATTCACGAGCAACATTCTACCTAATACCTGTAACTAATGCTGCTAAAACAAACAAACAAATAAACAAATACTTCACCATTTACTGAAGAGGAAAAAACTAATAACAATACAAAGTCCACGTCTGAGCCAGATTTCTGACATAAAGAGCCTGGTTTTTGGTTTCTCTGTTTTGAAAGGAGGAGGTACTTTTTCTTTTGTGAAGTTCAGTTACAGCTGCAGTTTCTCAGAGGGAAAGTTGTCCTCTACCCTCAGAATATATGGTTTTACTGACAAGCCTCTTGGCACATTTCCAGCCAGGAGGAAAAAGCAGAGTGACAGGCTCTTAACTGGCACCTGAGAGCTGCTCGATATCTTCTCTGCCTTAGGGATTTTAATACTAACCCCAAGCAAACTACTTGACACTTTGTGTACTTCAATTCTCCACCAGGACAGTTGTCTCCTCCATGCAATAAAAAGCTTGAGAGGTTGCAAGACTGACCTTGAGAAGCTCAACTACCATTTCATGAGTGGTCTTATCAGTAACCAAGCTAAACAATTAAATGATGGCTAAAGCTGTCGTTTGTCCTTTGTTATCCATCCCCAAAATACCTGCTGAGGCAATGCCAACTAGGCTGACTTGTCCTTTTCTGCAGAATAAGAGCTATGCACAGGGAGGAGAAGAACTAGAATTAAACAATTAGAAAATGCACCCCACCTCACATATGTCCTTGTGTAGGAATGCCAGAAATATTAGCATAATCACAGTGTGCTCTGTTAGCATTAGAATTAAAACTGAAGAGAGGAGGCAGAGGGAGCCCGTTGTTAGTGCAGGCAATTCAGCCAGACAACAGTTGGCCTTACTAATTAGCAAAACAGTGCCACTTTAAGAGCTCTCTTTGGGTAATCCTCGGGGAACTTCAGACATCAAGGCAGCTAATATGCTTTTCCAGAAAGCTGGCAAGAGCTAAAACCTGCACAGCCAAATACCTATGTGCAAGGAATCACTATAATGAGCAAGTTCCATGCTGAGAAAAGCCTGGATTCATTCACTCCTTCATTCATAAAAATATTGCCAGCCTGCAGGTTCCACTGCAGGTCTCCTAACATTTGTTTTGTTGTGAACTCTCTTTTCAAGCTCTTGAAAGTGGAAGATTATCAGAAAGTAACTTCTTTTTTAATGTGCATTTCTTGCCCTGTTAAGGAAGAAAACTCAGAAGTTGACTTCTTAAGCCCAAGTATGAGAACAGAATCAAATAAATCTGCTTCATTTCCCTTGAGGAGCTTCAGACAATTTTGGAAAATAAAAAAATGTGAGATTTTTGAAAAGCCTGGAACTGGGCTTAAAAATATATCTTGATGGCTATCAAAACTGCATCATTCAAGTAAATCTAACCCCTTGTTTCCATGCTTATCCAAAGGATGTCTCTGTTCTCCCACACAGCAGCGTGGAGCCAGCCCCCACCCAGCATGGGTAGCCGTGTGCTGTTCATGGCAAGTTACCATGCATGCCAGGCTTCCAGCAGGTCCCCAGCTCTGCTTACTAAGATGGAGATGAAAGAAACAATTCTTCTTGGAAAAGCTGTGTAGTTCATACTGCATTATGCTTACTTCAGCCCATATTAGGGTATTTAAGGCACTGCTGATTGTTTAGCATAATGATTCAACTAAGGGCATTCATCATAAGCCAGTCTTGGAAGACATAAAGAACTGTTCTCCTGTACAAGGTATTTTGGCTCTATAAAGCATATGATGGCTGCAGAGAAAGATATGCTCAAAATATAGCATACAATAATAATAACCTTATCTTTTGAAAGCATATTGATATTTCATCAGGGGAACTAGAGAAGCTGGAAAGCACTAGGGGACCTATCACATGATAATTATTTGATAGGACACTACATCCAGTCACAGGGATAATTCTCAGGGTTTACAACTGCTCTATTTTCATTGGCAGGCCTGGCAGGCAACACTGGACATACTGACAACAGGAATTTGGTTGCAGGAACAACTCCTGAGTAATTATTCTGGGTCAGGGCAGGATCTGGTTTCAGAGAAGTCAGGCTCCTTACTGGCACTACTCTCTAAGCTTTGTGTCCAGCCCAGTTGCCCCACTTCTTCTGTTCACATAAATCAAATGATTGCTGCCTGTTACAGAGCATAGTGGATTGAAATAATGTATTCTGAATTAGGCTGACACAACGTTTCAGTTTAGTCCAGCCCACTGACAGATGGATTGTCAAATGCTAAAAATGTCCTGAGATGTAGGCTAGGTGTTTGGATTTAAACACCCAAAATGGCCAGTCTGACAAGTCACTGGGTCACTCAGAAGGCTGAGTTCAAGCTTCAAGCATGGGGCTTGTACAGCAGCTTATTTAATACCTTATTTTCATCTCCATTCTAGGTGCTCACACCATGCACATTGCATGATATTTAAATGTCTCAATAACCATATTTTCCTTGTATCTGGAAGTCCGTAGCTGAGGCTATGCTTGGCCCAAAACAGAAATTAAGACATGTTGATCTTATTTCACTACACATCTTCTACAGTCTTGAGCATGGTACTAAACCTGCCCTTTCCATTCCTCTGCCAAGTAGCAAATGCAAGCTTCAATACTTTTTTTATGGGTTTTAATTTCTGGAGCAGAAATGACCACTCACAATGTTTTTCCTCTTATTATTTCCATACTTAATCAACTTTAAAATGAAGTAAACTGTGAAACAAGCAGCCTGGAGGCTTTTCTTTGTTTTTCTCATGTATTTGTTGCATATATTGGAAGATACATAAAAGCACAGAAGAATATGTGCCATATTGTGTTACATCAAAACATTGCCTTTCCTTGAGACTGAGCAGTCTTATATATATATATATATATATATATATATATATGCAAATAAAAATAAAACTCCCTCTGAACAGCTTTCAGGCACCAAAATGTCTGTGGGCAAGTGTCATCAAACTTGCATCACCAAAAAGACCCTTTTGCCTCCTCTCTTCCCCACACCACCAAAACACATTCATTAAAATTTTGTTTCTTTCTCCAGTGTGAGCTCATCCCCTCCTGAGACATTCTGACCTTCAGAAAATAGGTTGCTTCTCTGCCCCAATAGCCAGCTACATAAAGCACAGATCTCCATAAAACTACTTTCTAATTGCTCATCAGTGATCACATTTATCTCCCAGGCAAGCCAGGCTGCAGTGGTTAATAGTATAAATGGTATCTAGTACAAGGATGGAGGCTTTGTTTATTTCATAGCCATCAAGACAGATGTCTACATTAGCTTCAGTAACCTGAAGACATTATTCACACAAGTGTTTAAGCCTGTTAACATAATTTATTAGAACTTTGAGGCTTTGGAATAACAGCCCATTGAACAAAGCAATAAAAAGGATAGCCATTGCTGCCAAAGGGAACTTTACATATAGTTAAAGCAATGACATGATCAAGTAGGAGAAGGTTACCATAAGGCAAAAGTTGAAAAATAATTATGGATTTAGCTTAATTCCATTCCAGCAAAATGAATTATTTAAAAAAATTAAAATCTCTGATTTTCCAGTAATTCTGAATCAGATACATTTTTTCAGTATATAAATTATTCTAATTATGATCTTATAAGGTCAGCCGTCCTGCATGTTGGCATTTAGAAAAATGTTAAATTAAATTATCTACATGCACTGGAAACATAATACAAAGAATGATCTAAAAAGCCAGGAGCAGGAGGCCAATACGAGCAAATGTAATGCTCATCTTATGTAATGTCTGACAAAGCCCAGTGCAAGCATAGAACTAGACCTAACATTTTCCTGGGAACCATTCTTTTTTCAAATGAAACATGAATCTAAGTCCACAAATAGACTTCGTGTTGGAAGAGGGAACAGAGGATTTGATGCAGATGCACAACTGGATTAAGAGAAGATCATAAAAAAAATCTATCAATGTCACGGGTAATTAATTACAACTCCCCAAAATACAGATGGGGATGATTGTGTTTATCAGCCAGGATTCCCTGAATACCAGGTGGTTAACAAAGAGCTGAGCAGCTTCTGTGCCTTCTCATCGACCTATTTGTGACTTATCTATGTTACAAACATGTGGCTTTAAATTATTCCTCCTGAGTTAAAGAAATTTTCAATTCTTGTGTTTATTATTACAAAATTTATTATATCTGTTGCTATTTTGTAAAACTCCAGTCTTGGAGGTTTTGTGTTTATACTTACATTTAAGGAAGGTCAAATAACTTCTAAGTTTAACTATTCCAGAGAATAACATGAAAACAATTAACCAAACCATAGATGTAATATTTGTAAGTATCAAATTACAGCATTTTTGTATTTTGGGGTGTTTTGGTTTGAAAGACAGGCATCTGCTAAGGAAAGCAGAAGCCTCCCTTGGAATGAAAAATATGACCCCCTTCCATCCAAATTATTATAACTTTGAAATTAAGTGGCTTTCAGGCAAAGATATGAGAAAAGGAATAACAGTTCTTTACCAGTATGTGTATGTATATGTCCTGGTTTGAAAGATGTCTGCTAGGGAAGGCAGGAGCCTCCCTTGGATGGGAGAATGTAAACCCTCCTCTCTCCAAATTATTATAATTTTGAAATTAAGGAGCTCTCAGGCAAAGATACGAGGATAGGAATAACAATTCTTTACTACTACATATAACAAGGCAAGCAAAACAACAACTATGGAATTAGTAACAAACAGAACCAGGAGCCCTGTGACAGCCTTCTCAGCCAAGACAAGAAAGGATAGAAGAGAAGCTTCACTTCATAAACCCCCTGCAGCAGTTGATCCCACTGGCCCTACAGTTCCCTTATCATCCTCAGGACCCTGAGGAGAACTGAGCTGCAATGGCAGGAATGAGGAAAAGATCCTGGATTGGTGGATGAGATATATCAGGAGCCCGTGGTGGTACTTGGAACAGTGGGATCTCCCAGCAGGGCTACAGCGCAAAGAAACCCAGAGCAGTGCCAAAGGAGCGGCAGGGCTGGGGCAGTGCAGCCGGGCTCCGAGCGGGCAGGGAGAGGCAACTTGAGATTCCTGGGCACACGAGAACATGGTGATAGGTCCCTCTTTCAGTGAGGCTGATGTTAATAAGGTCCCACAAGGTGAGGATGACGAAGAGGATGAGGAGGAGTAGTAGGTGGGTTATGGCGAATTCCTTTCTCCAAGCAACAGTAGCTTCAAGTGTCCTCCTCTGAAGCCACAGAGTGAGAGAGCTACCAGCTGCCCCAGCCCTCCTTTTCCTGACCAAGATCTCGTGGTATCTCTGTCCCTTGGAGAGAAATGCCCCAGAGGAGAGAACATCACAATCAGACGCTCTTCTTCCCCCCAAGTTCGGCCACTTCTTTTCTTAAGTACACATAAGTGCCCAGTGTTTCTTAGCAACTGATGGAAAAAATTCTATAGTTAAGAAGGACCAAAAAAAGAAATCTAACCTTCAACAGTATATAAGGCAAGCAAACAACAGCAATCCTAACAGCAACAAACAAGAAGAGAAAACTTGATAAAAAGTCTCTTCCCACTCCTTAAAGCACTTTCCCTTTTGGTGCAGTTCCAGTCACAGCCAGCAGGGGTGCTGGTGGCTCCTGGCTGGGCAGGGTGGGTGTAATGATTCCCCCACGGCTGCAGGGGGCGCTGTGGCGCGAGTTTTGGCCACCTTCCTCCACGTGGACATGACAGGCAGGGTCAGCGGAAGGGATGAGAAAAGTGCCTTCATTTGCAAACCCCATGGGCCATGTGCTCCCAGTGCCCCTCTGGATACCGAAATTACCTGTAGCGGGAGCCTCGGAGGCAGCAAATTGGAAAGGCAGGGCGAGCTCACCTGAGGGAGCAAATGAGAGGCAGCAGAAACTTGGCAGCTGTAGCTGTAACCCAGGGCTGTCCCGGCAGGACAAGCCCAGATCTCACGCTCTCTCCAAGAAAAACCCTCCAGCTAAGAGGGCAGACAGCTGCACCCTTACTGGGGAAACTTCTTTTGTCCCTCCTAAGTACCCGCCCATTATTGTCTATTAGCAGCAAAAAATGGGAGAAAATCCTCCAAGAAAAAGAAACAAAAGGACTACTAAACCAAACATGGGGAAATTAATCAGTGTGCAAAATCTTCATATAAATCTTACCAAATGTACAGCACTGTGTTTGCAGATCACCTGTAGCTTTTCATATACAAATTTAGAAAATATACTAATTTTCTAGTATCATTGTTGTCATGCACAACATGAAATACTGAATTACAAGCACTGATCTGCTCCTTAAAAATATTATCTAAGTAAACCTGCTCTGTTTAAAGGTGTATTAAAAAACAAGAATCCTCACAATTGGAGAGGACGTTTTTCTTGATGTGAATAGACTTCGGTTCTCTTAGCATATAAAATATTGGTGTCTGTTCTTGGAAACCAGGACACTGGCATTTTACCTTATGTGTTTTGGAGTTTCTCCCACTACTCTAAGCGCTAGCTGGGTGCAAAAAAAAACCCCAAAAACACAATAAGTAAAAGATTTGCTGAACTCCATGTGGGCACCTACTTGAGTTAAGCAAAAGGACACACACTATTAACCTGATTGCCATTATAAAAGTCTCTAGAATAACCTGAAATATAATCCATCAAGTGGAATCATAATGATAACAGGAGTGCTACCCTGGTCATTCAAGTCTCAATTTAATTAGCAGATGTGGTCATTCACTGACACTACTTTATATCTGAAATTGATTAGAAGAAAAGGAAAAAGAAAACTCTGCTCAAGAGCTTCACATTAGCAGAGTCCCCTCTTTCTAAGAGAGGAGATAACAATACACTTTAATTTCAGGTGCCGATAATCTCCAAAAATGTTTAGGTCCTTTAACTAATACGTAAAAAATGTAATCAGCATGAGACATGTGCCTAAGAGCAAAAGGAGCTCAACCAAGTGTAATGCCACAATGATAAGAATTTGCTTGGAAAGATTTCAGGAAGAATTTTGCAACTTTGTTGAAAAATGAGCAGCATCTTTCCGCTCAAACACTCCTGTTTTTGTGTATCTCAGCTGGTCAGTTCTGGAAGTGACCTGACATCCAAAGAGCTCAGATTATTTTATAGCTGATGTCCAGCACTTACTGATAAGCACTTTGAAATTCCACCCCAATTTTAAGCTCACCCACTCATGCTGCTGATGAAATGTGGTCCCTTGGCAGACTAGAGGAATGGAATGATGGGGTCACCCAAGGAGCTTTAACAAATTCGCAGATCTAAGCCCAGGCCACCTGGGCTAGTTGGGTCAGCAGAACTGCTCCAGAAGCACAGGAGTCAGCCCAGGCTCTCATCTGTTTGGTTTACCTGTGGAATAACACTAAACTAGCCCTACTTAAGGAATCAAATATGTGGCTGGAATGGTTTGAGTCTGACCCCAAGGCCAGGCCCAAAGGCCCTTCTGCACAGCAGTATAAAGCTAACTTCTAACACCAAAATTAAGTATACAATATAGAATAAGATACTAAGGAAAACAGCAGAGGCTGTGTATGACTATCCTCATTTTTCAGGCAGGGTAAAAGGAGTCAAAAATTGTTGCTACAACCTGCTGAACCTCATATCGCAAAAGTCTCGATCATAGAGGAGTGGCAGGGAAGCTTAAATCAGACATGGATTGCCTTGTTAGAGAGATGCAAGGTGACTGAGGCTGATCCATTCTGTCCACCAAAAAAAATGAAAAAGCATACAAGGATTTGTCTGTGCCTGATGACTCACTGGATGAATAGAACCTTGACAAATGAATCCCTCCAAAATTATTTTGAAGTCTCAGGGATGGCCCTGGCACCATATGGAGGCCCCTATCCATCCCCCAACCACCCATGAACCAGCAGGTTCCCAAACACTTCCCCATCATAACAGGAAACATAAGAGAGACCAGGCCTTAATGTGAATGGACAAAGAAGGAACAAATGTGACAGCAAAAAAAAAAATTATCTACACACCAGGGTTTTTTTAAATAAATAAGCAAGAAGGTACTGGGGAGTGAAGGCAGAATCAATTCTTGTGCCTATAGGAGTTATGGTTTCTGCCCTGCTTCTTCCTCCAAATCCTTCTTACCTCAAGGCCTGATCTGCACCAGTAGGAATAACCATGAGTCTGTAAGTGTTCAAGTGCAACCCTGCTTTTAACTAACAAGGCAATTCTAGAGAACTGCATGTCCCTCAACTTCAGACATTAATTTGTATATTACTGTATAGAGAGGTCAACTTTAGGCAAGTATTAGATTGTTTATAACTTCAAATAAGTTACTTTACAAGCTCATTCGCTAGACTTCCATATGAGGCAGTATTTGATAGAAATGTGGAAAATGGCCTGAACTTTAAATGATAAGCAGATGAGAAGGTCCAATGAAAACCAAACACTTCTGAAGGCCATGTGTTTTCACAGAGAATATAAATGGGATTTTTAATTGACACTGACTTCAGCTCATGGTAACATTTTGGATGATCTCAATTACTGGGGTTACAAAAAACAGTAAAGAACGGAATTTGATTATGGCTAGCCCTGGAAAAAGGGATCTGGCATTCCCTGCATTTCTTAAATCAGGGAGTAATCTCTTTTGTAATGTAACTATCCGGTTAACATATTTTTGCAGCCACCGGGCATAGTAGGAGCTTCTTAATGCCAAAGACACTAAGTACTGTCCTATTATCTTTTAATCAGTTTTGAGTTTTGCTCTCTAGTGATTTGGACAGGTCTGAATGCAGAGATAGCTCAGGGCTCTGAAGAAACAGGTTTAACTGGCATTTCCCATAAAGACCTGTTACTCAACTGTGTATTACTTGGCTTTCCTGAAATGTAACCTCCAATTGTACAAATGGGGATATATCCTTTCAGATGGGTGAGGTGAGGATGTAGTGTAGTACTCATGTAGTGTGTTAGGTACTAAGAGTACCTAGAAGTTATTTATTTCCCAGCTGGCATCTACCCATGTTGGAGTAACCAAGTTTCACTGCTTCTCTTTCAGAGCTTCACTCAGATCATCAACCTGTTTTAAGATGGAAGTTTAAAGCATTTCCACCAACAAAAATGAAATATGATTTTATGGCTAAAGATGGTTGGGCATGATTGTTTTATTGCACTGTTACAATATCCTTTGTGCAGAAACAGTTTCTAAATAAAAAACATCTTAGCAAGCAGCTTGCATACATATGCACCAGCAAAATAATTTTTACCTGTGCCAGGAAAGCCTTTTATTTTATGTTTAACATATTTTCCAGATTTGCATTAAGGAGTACTTTTTCTTGGTTCACAACAGGCAAGAAAATTGTATCTTATCAGTTGATTTTTATACCACATTTTTCTAAGAGAACTGTAGTACCTGCACAGAGAGTCTGATTTTCTATGGGTTTACAGAAAAAAAAGTCAACTCTGAGCTTCTTCTTTGTACTGCACATGTGAATATTTATCATGTCTAGCTGGGCCTTGATATCAATTGAACCCAACAGAATCTATGACAGACCAAAACTAGTTTAGCTGGCTAAAAGCCTAACAAAATAATAACAAAAAAAATCACCCAAAATAGCAAAAAGAAACATTGGTTTCTTTTCAGGGAAGGAAAGCTCTTACAATCAGTTTGAACATTATTGGACTAATTTTTCCTCATCATTGTTCAACTGTCCCCTTCCCAAGAGAGGCATCATTTAGTGCTTCGTCTTGGGGATGAGGATTAAAAACCAATGAGGAACAGCGAGATGAGGCACCTCTATCTGAACAGGAGCAAGGCTTTCACCCTTTTTCCTTGGCCAAAGCAGCTTCCTGCTGATGCTACAGAAGGATCCAGTTTACTACATCCTCAGAGACCTACACTGTCTTCCTAAGCAACTGACAGACCAAGTTTATCCTTGATGCTGTAATATTGGTGGTAGTACCTTTACACTTGAGGGTCTTCCCCAGACTCATGTAAGAAGGCTATTGCTCAATTGCAGCCATCAGATGGTAGCCAGCTACCATTTGGCGACTCAGATGGCACAAGTGCAAATGTAAAAGGCACAGAGATACACTGCCATGTTTATTTCCAGACAGGGTGGAGACTTGGGAAAGGGAGGAAATGGTAGTTTTTCAAGTCACACGCAGATTGTCTCTGTTTTCTACCCTTAAGTCATTCCCTACATCATAGCTATGGCAAAGTTCAAAAGAATCTGGGGTATATTCACTGTTGTGCAAATCCAGCACTTATTTACAAAACAAAAATAATTGTTCCTTCCTCCTAATTCTTCCACAGAGATAGCAGTCAAAAACTTTTGAGAACCTTAAAAACAAACAACTCTGAAAAAAGACCCCAAAACAACATTCTTTCTCCTCTCACAGAATGAAACACTTACAGAAAGTGTACAAGGAACTGATGAGAAATCCAGAAGCAATGGAAGTGCCCTTGTTAAATACAGTGTTTCTTGGGAATATAGGAGCTAGACTTGCTATTCATGCAGCTAATGCTTCATCACAGCAGATCCTTTTCTTTTTTTGTTTGAATTTGAAAGCTAGGAGATAGAATATCAGAACACCATGTTTTGGTGCTTTGAACTTACTTTTCTCATTAGGTTGTATGCTCCAGGATATAGTTAGATCCCCTAGAGATTTATTGTCTTTTGTACAAGAATCAAAGGCCTTGAAAGGTGTATAAGTATTAGTTTGGAAAACACATATGGCTTAGAACAAAGAGAAACAGACTGATCAAACAGCAGGGGCAATGTACAGGAGTTAATAATACAAAATAATTCTGAGCAGCAGCCAGTTCTCACAAAGCAAACATGTCAATGTGAATGCCATATTGTCAGTCAGACTCAATCATTTAGAGATGTAATGGGAAGTGGAATACAGTATCTACATCTGATATATGAGCACAACTGTAAAGAATCAATACCATCTGGCTGCAAAGTATTTGGCCATTGAGTTGGCAAAACCAGGACATTCACACAATAAAGAACTGTCCAGACAGTATGGGAACCTCAGACTTTTCAACGTATCATTTGTAGCGCAATTTTTAAAAGAGGAGACAACATTTCAGCAATGCTTTATGAATAAATCTGAATGTAGGCAATAACCTCAATGAGGGCTAGGGGTTAAGCTAGAATCTGTGTTCCTTCAGGAAAGGTTTATGCCTTCATATGTGTTACATTAGAGTCCAAATTCAGAGCTGTGTATGTGGGTCCAGTGCCAGGTCTGGGTTTGACCCTGCATTTTCTGATTATACTTGTCACAAGGTATCAGAAGTAATTACACCACACAGTACTATGAATGCTAATAAAATAAACCAATGATTGATGAAGAACTTTATCCTGAAGCATCAGCTATCTTTACTTCTTTTTCATGGATACAGCAGCATTAATTGTTTCCATACTGACTTAACTGTGTTTTGCCAGAAACTAGCACCGCTGTTATTTACTGAAATTGTATTTCTATGCCAAAGCTTTCTTTTTCCTTCATTTTCTTCTTCCTCCTGAAGTCCTGGTCACAATATTTACCTTCCCCTGTGTGTTGATTTGACACAGACTGCTTTTTTTTAGGGGGTGGGGCACAGGGGTAGCTTCCATGAGAAGATTCTAGAAGCTTCCACCATGTCTGACAGAGCCAATCTCTGATGGCTCTGAAGATGGACAAGCTGCTGACCCAATTAGAGAGGTTGGTAATGCCTCTGTCATGAGATATTTAAGAAGAAAATCAAAACAGCATGCATGCAGGTTTTTTTCCAGGAGTGGCAAAGCACTGATGCCAGGGCTGTCCCCAGGGTGGCACACCACAATGGGCCACCATGGCCCCTGCCACCTTGGTGAGTAGATCCTTGTCTGCCTGGCTGCCCCTGGCCAGCCAGACTGCGGGTGAAAAGGGCAGAGGCAGCGATCGTGGCTTCTCCTTCACGGCACCCTGTGGAAGTCTTTGTATCAGGGTGGATGGTCCTCAGGGACAAACTCAGGCACTCTGTATATGCTGGTCTTAAAGCTGTAATTTATTGTAAGGGTGTGGGTATGCAGAGTCCTGCTAAGGGCTGCCAACTCCAGCCCAGAGTAGGACAGAGAGAGAATGGGGGTAAGAGAAAGAAGTAAGAGAATAAGAGGGTGAGGGGGTAAGAGAGTGAGGTAAGAGAGGGGTGGAAACAGTAAGAGAGTGATTTTCCCATTTACAATACAATAAATCTTCTTCTATGTTGAATATTCTAATTTCCACTAACCAATCTAACACAAGATACAAATTCTATAGCATTTACATCCAGCCTACAAGAATCATTACATTACCATAATATGTTATACTTTAAAAACTACTCTTTGGACCCTAGTAGGCTCTTCTCTGACCTTTGGACCTGCAGATGGCATTGTTCTATCAAGAGCGGATTACTTTCAGCTGGCCATCCTATTGCCTTCTAGTTATTTAATAACTGAGGAACAGTATCTCAAAGATGGCTTTCATTTCAATCTCGCTTATGGTTTCTATATTCTCAGAATCTAAGCAATTCATATTTGTAAGGTTTTCCTGGTTCATCCTTCCCAACAGCGCCCCGCACGAGGAGAGGCATTAAAAAGCGCCAGCACTCAGCGGCCACCACTGCCTGCATGATGGTGGCTGGTTCACCTGACTGGCAGGGGATGCATGACAAGCAATTCCTCAACAAGGAACCTAGATGAGATCAACTTATCAGTGTTGTGGAGTCTTGGAGTCTTGCAAGAATCTTCGAATTAGTGGAACTTGGTAACAATGGTACATATAAGCAGTAGGTTTTTTCTTCTAGTCAGAGAAGAGGAGAAATTGAGGATATGTGAGGGAAAACAACATGGCAGCACCAAGGTCAGTGGAAAAGAAAGAGAGGGAGGAGGTGCTTCAAGCATCAGAGCCAAGATTCCTCTGCAGGCCTAGGTGAGAACTACAGTGAAAAAAATTGTCCCCTTGTAATGCATGAGGTCCGTGGCAGATGCAAAAATCCATTCACAGCCTATGGGAAAAATACTCATGCCAGAGCAGATGGGTGCTAGAGAAAGCTGTGATCCAGTGGGAGACCAAAATAGAGAGAGAGTGCCCTTGATTACAGAGATTGAGAGAGAGGGCCCTTGCTTCCAAAGTAGAGCTGCCTATCCTTATAGGACTGCAGCCCATAGATGAGTGACCCACACAACAGTTTTGGGAGGGCTGTTTGCCCATGAGAGGGACCCCATGGCATAGCAGAGAAAAGACTCCTCTCCCTGAGCGAACAGAAAAAGATCTCGAGTGCCGAACTGACAAGACCCCCATGTCCTGTCTCCCTGCACTGTCAGTGGGAAAAAGAGGGGCTGGGAAAATAAGGGTGTTTTAAACACTTGTTTTACTTCTCATTACCTTTAAATTTAGACCAGTTTTGCCCTTAGAATGTTTTTCTCCCCATCCTTATCTCATCTCACAAACCCTTCATTAATTTTCTTACCCTCTCCTTTGCCCAACTGTAGCAGGAAAGTGAATGACTTTTGTGGATGCCTGGCATTTGGTCAGTATCAAACTATGACAACTTGAAAAGCTGAGGAAAAGAAACTTCATGTCATACTGCCTTTCTCAAGCCTTCCCACTTGCATATTAGGCAGTACTCTTGATGCTTTGAGAGCTAACAAGCTCTTGAAAACCTGGGAGCAAGTTTGGGTTTCTAATGAAGTGTAAATCTAGGGGATGAAGGAATTGTGTCATCAAGTAGGAGAATTTTCTATAGTGGGGAAAGGAGCAGCCAGCACTCCATTTGTCTGGTTTGGAATTTAATGCTGCCTTAAGATCTGACATACAACTGACGTCCAAGAATACACCTGGACCTTGGTTCTCAGAAAAGTCTTTAGGGACAAAGAGCAAAAATAACCTCAATGGGCAGGATGCCAACTGGCTGAATTTAGGAAGGAATGTCTGAGTAACACAGGACATGCTAATACCAAGCCAAGTACTGACTTACAGTGAACTGCTTTAGCTCTAGGAAAACTCATTCAGAAGGCCAATTACATAAGCTGAGGATCTGACCAATATAATTTTCTAGGCGTTTTTGTTGTTTTTGTTGAGAAAATAAGGTAGAAGTTTACTCATTATGTCACATCCTACTCACAAGGTCTTAAAGGGACCTTGTATTCCCAGAAAAATACCAAATTTAGTATTTATTTAAATAATAAATATGTTTATGATCCAACAGCATTCAGAAAGATTGCACAGAGAGCTCTGTAGGGTGGCCACTTAAATTCTGCAAAGTGCTGTCCTGTTCTGTAGTCAGTACCCTCTGTGAGGATGCTCACAATGTAGTAAGAAAGAAGAAAACCTCAGACATGCAGCAATGTGTCTGAGATACTGGATGAACTCAAGTCTTCTGACCTTTTCTTGGCTCACATTTTTTATTTTGTTTGCTTACAATTACAAGAAAAGAGATTACTGGCCCTGTCTACTCTTATGGTTGCTACTATTTTGTCTATACTTGTTACTTTATCAGCATCACAAAATATGGAAAATTAGTCCTTGTGAGCAAAGCTTACACACCTTCATACCTCCTGATGTAAACCAGTACACACTCCAAGAAGTTTGCAGCATCTCAACTTTTCTTTAATTTTAACTTTCACATCTTACACTGTCATACAGACAGACAGAGAGCAAGCTACAGTCAGACCACCCGTGTTCACAAAAATCCAAGTGGGAAAAATTGAGTCAACTCAGCTGCCTACTCCCACTTCAAACAGCCTGAATACAAGTTAAACTCAGTCCCTTTTACTTGATTTTCATCACACATATGCTGAGCTGTGCCAGGTTTTCCAGTGCACTGGAGCCAAGGGACAGACAAATCCTGGGCTGTATCCCACCCCATTGACTCCAAGAGGCCTCCACACAATCTGTCCCCTGAAACACATCTGGCTACAATTTCTATTTTTAGTTACGCCTGACAAATCCTGAACTGCTGATTTCAGAATTTAAAGAAATACATGAAAAACTATATTTTTCCTTTTAAAACACTGTTCTCCAGGGTCTCTTAGAGATAATAATTACTGCTTTGCTCAGCTAGTGCTGTCATTATACCACTCAATAAAATGGATTATTTTAAAATCTCAGGAGCATGGGAAGCGCCACTGCTTCCTTGTGTGCAAGTACAAATGTGTCAGTTTTGTTTAGCAAATATAATATTTAATGTCTTTGCTCTTAGCATTCAGGATCAGTACTGCGCCAGCAGCAAGGAGGCAAAGTAAACCATACACATTCAGACTTCTTTTAAAAGAAATGAATAATCTAGAAAATCTCCCAGGTAAAAAGCAAGCCTAAAAGAAAAGATTTCCCCAGGAACACGCAAAATATAAAAGTCATAGCCAAAACTACTTTAAACATTCTGATTCTCTGTTATGCTGTCAGAAATTGTACTTTACCACTGAATTAGTGGTTCGCATCATTTCCAATGCAGTTGCCAGAAGATATGGCTGGATCTGACTGTTTTTAACGTAATTTGTCAGCGTAATAGCCTACACCCCACAGCAAAGTGAGGGCAGTAAAACAGCCTCAACACCCTCTACTTCCTGTAGTATGCATGATTTACTTCCCAGTTTTAGTGGCTATACAGTAACACATGTAAGAAAAGCCTCCTTAATGGCCCAGACTTGAAAAGTATCAATGATCTCCCAAGCCTATTGACAAGCAATGGAGTTGAAAAAGCCATAGCTCTGCAGGGATGATTCTGTGCCAAGATCACAATATCTGATTGTGATTTACTATCCTAACTTTGTTGGGTTTTTTTGGTGGGTTATTTTTTTTTTTCAATCTAAAGCTTTAAGAACTCTGGTCCTCAGAGGGAATATACCATCCCTAAATTATAGAACCCAGCAGACAACTCACTTCTCCAGGTCAAAGGAAGTCACAGTGGTTCCTTTGCCCAGAGCTGGAGGCCCACTTGGCATCCTGTATTACCACTCTCATGGTACCCTTGAAGTATGTATGAAACACGTCTAAGAGTATAGATGAGTCTCAGCCTCCTTGATGTTGGAGGTTGAACTGGCTCCCCATGTTCTAAAAAGCTCTTGGCATACAGAACCTTATCTCTTTGAATAGATATATTGGTTTGGTTGCTGTTTTAAACTAAATAATTTATAATTAAGGTCCTGTCAGAAAGAATCTGAGTAGGTAAAAAGATTATTTCTGAACATGGAGGAAAAAACCACAATTTGAAAGAATGAAATGTGAGGGCAGTCTTTATCACTCCCCCTGTGAACCTTCAGCTTTCTATTCAGAGAAGGAATGTTTCTGTGTTTCTGAAAAAAACTTGGGTTCATAACTCTTTGGATTCCTTGGATCTTCATTAATCTTCAGTAAGCATATGCAGAAACCTTGCTCCCCTACACTATTCATTCTCATGCTCTCCTTTAAGTTCCCACTGACAGCCTCCACTTCTCAGGACTCAGCTGACACCCAGGCTAAGTATTTGGTTTGCCCAGCATGCCTTATCACCACAGTCCCATTTTTCTGGGGCTACAGAAAAAGTCCTTAGGGAAAAAAGGGAATAAAAGTATTGAAGTATTCTTTGAGAACTCCTCTTCATCTGCTCAGACTTCAGGCATACAATTCAGGCTCTCAACAAAATGAAATGGGGGGTGGGGGGCGGGGGGGGGGGGGGGGGGATACCAAGAAGCAGAAAACAGAGGAGAATGGTGGATACCAGAATACCAGATACTTTACAGATCTTTCCCACTGTGCACTCCTATTTATTCAAAACCGGTGTGTAGCACCTGAATGTAATTCTTCAGCCTGAGGATGATATAAGCAGGACATTTTCATGCCTGGCTTCCTGACAACAGAAGCATTTCATCTTACTACATAACCCTCCTATATCTGCAAAGACAAAGGAGCTGTCATCATGAAGGGGTTCCCAACCATAGCAGAAGGGGAGCCAGGAGGTGGAAAAGAGGGGCAAAACAAGAAAAGCAGATCTGCTGTACTCTTACTTGATATGAATACACATGCACAAATACACCAAAAAAAAAAAAAAAAATCCATCAAGAAGATGAAGCACTTCTCAGATAGGGAGTCTTGCTGCCTGAACTGGTACTTGACTAAAAGGGAGCCTGGCAACAGAGCTCAGAGGGACTGAATTGGGACTGCCAGGGAAAGCACAGATCTGGCAAGCAAGCTTGGGCTCTGTGTCATGAATCTGCATTTTCAAGATTAGTGGGACCAAAAATAGGCTTGGAATCACACTACACTTCATGCAAGAGTCTTACCCAACTGCAGAGCAAAAAGGTCATATAAGCCTGCAATGGATTTTGAGTTCTAAGATGGAAAAGAGTGGGAAAAAGGGTTCTGATACTTTTTGCTTATTCTTTTGTTGTCAGAAAGAGAAATTTTTTTCACTCTGATGCTTGTTTTGCAGCATTGAAAGTAAAAGGTATCCCATTCATAATGCCTGGGCAAATACACAAAAACTGAGTCTTTGTTTTGGTAGTAAACTTCTGTCTTATTTTCAAAGTTGATTTAGCACATGGCAAATAATAATTAGTGACAAGTCCCAATAATTTTATCATTGCTCACAGATATATTTTTTCTTTATTTAAACAAAATAAAAATTAAAAATTACTGTTGTCCCATCTTGCTTATTTTAGGCTGAGAATCCAAGTCCCAGAGGTCATCTAGCTGGAGTACAAATGAGCAACCTGAGATATTAGAAGATGTAAATACCCCAATGTTTAGAAATTAACAGATGTTCTTGAATACCCAAGTTCCCCCACTGACTTTGGAGGGGAAAAAAAGACAGTAGATGAAATGTTGCATTAGCACAAACTTTATGAATCTTCATGTGTCAGGGTCCCTGGGGTTCACTGGAGTTAATAAGAGCACTGGGTGCACAGTAAAAGGCAAGACACATCCCTCTGCAGCTGTGGGAGGCTGTGGCCCACTCACCAGTTTCCTGTGTTCATTTGTTTATAGAATAGAGCTTAGGTTAGTTCAGGAGAGTTCCTCATTTCCTCCTCCTTTGGCCCCTCTCTCTAACCAGATGTGACAATGTTACAGTATTATTATCCTGTCAGCACTGCATGGAGGAATATAAGTAAATTCAGGATGAAAGGACAGTCAAAAACAGATCCAATGCAGTACCTTCCAGGTTCAATAGCACATCTCAGGAAAAGAGAAATCTTTACAGCTGGACTGTGGTTTCATTTAAAATGTTCCTGAGCAAATGATTACCAACAACTTTTTGAGGTCCTGTTGTACGCTCGTTCCTACTGAAAGTCATAGGAGGTACCCGCAGCCAAAAGATGACTTGTAACTTTTGGGGCTGATAAAAAAAAAAAAAAAAATCGCATCCCAGACTGGAAAGACCAGGCTGGGAAGGTTTAACTGTGTCAGTGTCCTTCAGTTTTTCAGTGCCACTGGGAAAGACATACTCAGACTGGAGTTGCACTGTACAAACCACTGGCTTATAGATTTTCCCTGGCAAGTCTCCCAAAAAAAGACAAGCCACCTGAGGTTTCATACGGACAGGGAAGCTAAAGAAGGATGCACAAAAGGGAATGAATGAAGCAAAAGAATGAGAGGAAGGAGACTGCTTAAATGAAACACCATTGAACATTCACAATACATAGATTCTTCTTCACTGAAAGACTTTTACCTCATTTTGCCATACTGGAAAAGTCAGAGATATGGCATTTATATAGCAAAATTCAGAAGCAGATACCTCTCCCTCTCCTGCAGCCTACTCAAGAGTTACAGCTGCAAAATAAACTTTCACAATCTCTGCTCACTACAGGCTACAGCCAAAAGCATGACATAGATGATAATCTCCAATGTTACAAAGGCAACCTACAGGTTTTCATTCAATGGATGAACTGAAAGATATACATTTATTACAGAAAAGGCTACTATGTATCTGTAGACAATTTTCTTTCGGTTTTTTCCTCCTCTGTCCAAGGATAAGTAAAAAGGAAAATGTGCCCAAGTAAAGATTTGACGCCCAAGACACTGTTTCCTGAAAATAAAAAACTCTCAAATATTCATCCTGCTTTACCCTTTGTCTTTCCACCCTGAAAATTCCCCAGGGTCAGCTTCTGGACTACTGAAGAGTAGTTTCTTCTGTCAGTCAATGAGGGACCAGGATCTGCCCTCAAATATCTAGAAAGTATGAGAAGAGCTTTCAAAAATACTGTGTGACAAACTGGTGAAATGTACAGGTTTGTCATGTGCTAAACAGCATATCTTTGAAGATTTCCAGCCAAACGTGCAGGATTTGGAGGACAGCTTTCTGCTTATGGGTGTTCCACGAGAGCAGCATCATGTTCTTGCTCAGCAATGGTTTCTCCTGGCCTGTAAATGGACCTCTACCAGGGCTGGCAAGGAAGTAATTGAATTCTGAGTTCCTGTTCATTCAGCTCTCTGGGACTGAACTACAGAAATAGTTTTAAGCCTGAAGGTGGTTCTTTCATGCATCAGCCCTGCTAAGCCGCTGATTTCGGGCCTTGACAGACCCAGTAATCCTCAGCGAGTCTCATGCTGGAAATCATCCTGTTTCCTCTCTGTAAAATAAAGAGTTCTTATTTTAAGGGAAAGAGCATTGTTGTGCACCTCTGCAGCTAAATATGCAGAGCTAAATCAGCAGAAGAGCTGCATGGACTGACAGAGTGTAGTTGGAAACAAGAAAGGGATCCAGGCCAGCTGCGCCACTGGTTAGCGGAGTGGGACGATAGGCTCAGCTGACTTTCTGAAAAGGAGAAGTTTGCCTGGAAAATGTGAAAAGCCCGAACCTGAGAGGTCTTTGAATCAGCTCCTGCTTGGGCTAAGAACCACACTGACACCAGTGTTCTACCCATGTGTGCTGGTTTGTATAAACTTCCTAAAATAGTTCCCTATCAGGACCCGGGCAGCCTCCTTCAGGCACATTGTTACACCAATGAGAAAGCTTGCCCGCCTTTGTGAAACACACGCCTATAAACGAAATAAACCCAAAAATCTCTCTTTTGTTTCCTCCTAAATTCCTAACTTTTCCCCACCACAGCAAAAAGTAATCCATAATAAACAGCTCCAACCAACACCCAAAAAAAAAAAAAAAAGAAGAAAAAAAAGACGTAACCATGTACAAATCCAAACAAAATACAAACTCTTTCACTACTCGAAATGAAACTTACAAACACGTTATTCTCTCTCCTAAATAAATAAATAAATAAAAATGCACACAAAAACAGCCTATAAACACCAAAATCAAACACAAAAATATCAAATCCCAAATAAAAAAAAAATTATAAAATATCTCACTCTTAAACTAAAATTTCTCATTTTGAAACTATAAAAAACATTATTTCCTTATACCTCATAAAAATACATTATAGAGTAAATAAAATCTTCTAACTATAAACATAAAATAATTTGTACTAAAGTAAACAAATATTAAAGCAATTATAATCCTAGAAAAATTTAAAGAAAAAAGATCCCTACTACCCCCAAAAAAGAAGAAAAACCTATATTTTCAAAAATAAAAATATTTTTTATTTAAACTCTTATAATCCTAAAAATGCACCCCATAAATTAACATAATCCTCAATAACGATTACAAAAAGGCTATTAATAAAAAAAATTACACAGTAATCAAATTTCCATACTTCTGAAAACTAATTCATTATAACATCAAAACCACAAGGAAATATTTCTCATAAAAAAACTCCATAAACTAAAAAAGGTCTCCTCTCCCAAATAAATTAATAAAATAATATTTTTTAAAGAAATTAAATTGACTAATTTGTTTACATACATTGTCAGTGTAAAGGAAAAAAAGTTGTAAAGAAAACAAAGGTGTTCTAAAAATTTTATTCAAAGTCTTATTTTTTTCTTCTAGTTTCTAATGATAAAGTTCTTTCTTTGTATCCTTCAACATTTAAACCTATTTTCCCTTCCTCCTAATCATATCTCACAACAATAAATAAATAATTCTAGTAAGTGCACTAACAATTAAACCAATGCTAAACCCACAACACTAATTAGTATGTGAATTAAAAAATGTCAAATTAACAAACCAAAACCCCTACACAAAATTAATATTTCTACCCAATTAAACTAAAACCACAACATGACAACTGGGACCAAGTTTAAGAAGACTAAAATTGGCAAGACCTAAAGCAAAATTTCAGTACCTGCACTGGTGATAAAATAATTGGAAAATATAAGTCAGGTACATGCAGTAGGCTCAACTGTTTTTCATTGTAGACAACTGCATTATAGCTGCTTTGAATATAAGCCAGCTGAATTTAGCAGGAAGCTCTCAATTCCTCTCAACAAGCAAGAGGACTGATTCCAGGATAAGAGATAGCACTTGGATATTCTCTGCCCAAAAGCAAATTTCTGCCAGCTGCAACATTTCTCTCTTTTGCCTCAAGAAATCGGTTGTGCTGATGTACCTTCACCTTTGTTTGGGACACAGGCAAGTTGCTGCACTTTACAGTAATGCCAAGCTGCAATTTGATCATATGTCTTCTGCAACCCCCTTCAGCCCATCACTTTCTGGTATTGTCCTACAATCCATGAAGCAAGCCGGTGAGGAGGCACAGCTGCCAACAATGGTTACAAATTTTGTGAGCAGCTGTCACAACCTAATGATCTTGCACAAAGTAAAGTTTGTGTTAGCAACAGAGAAGGAAGAAAAGTAATTTTATCTAGTAGAAACCAGCAAAAATAGTAGAAATTAGTTTGTTGCCAGAAAAGAAAGTGTATTGACTTTGCAAGGTGTCTAGCATCTCTGTTGGATAAGAGTTGGTCTCTGGAACACACCCTACACAGACTTCCCTGTTGCAATCAATACAATTATTTGTCTGGTGTTAATACAGTGACATGCTGCTTTGCTGAAGTGTCCCTGGCTGCTTTTCAAGTTCTTGAAAAGACAGCAAAGATTTTGTTTTGATTTAAAACTACTTTTCACCAGCTCCATTGGTGAGGTTGGAGTGTCCTTATAAAAGTGCCCACAGAGACAGGCTGTGTGACACAGGTACTTAAAGGAAGGAGCTAATATTAAAAGCTGACACTCAAGTAGGGACTTCTAGTCTTTAAAAAAGTTACTTCTTTTTAGCCCACTGAATTTTCCTGACATTTTCAACTTGCTATTTTTTATTTTATAAAAATGCTGTCTTTACCTCAAATTTGAATTAGTAGGTCACCAAGTAATCTAATACCATGGTAAAGCAATGCAAATATCACTACACAATATAGAACTAAAAGAAGTGAATAAATTCTGGGTAGTATGTGTTCACAAAATAGTCAAGCTTGCAAGACTCCTTTAAACTAGTACAATATCACTTTCTTTCTAAACAAAAAAAGCAAATTGTTCTTCAGGGCCCATCCTTTCAAGATTAAACAAATCCCTTTGTCCCATTTCCCTTCTGTTTCAGAAGTTCTAAATTGATGTCTCATACAGCTGACCAAAATGTAACCATGAACCATCACTCCGAAAATTTACTTCTTTTGTTTTACCAGCAAATGTCAGACACCTTCATAGGTAGATCCTATTCCTGACAAATTCCACAAGGTTTCCACAAAATGTTATCATTGAGATTCCTGCAAACTGTTCATATTAAATAACTCAACATTGACCTGATAATACAGAAAATATGACAGATGATTGAAGTAAGCTGGATCTTTTGATGCATCAATAAGTCATATACACTGCAAAACAGTGTTGGTGAAGGCAAAGACCTTACACAGCAAAGGACACAGCAGAGCTTTCAGTGTATTCTCAATGCATTGGGAAAGGCAGGAATTGATAGAAATGAAAGCTGAAAAACTTGTAAGAAGGAACCACATGGTGGCAATTGAAGTCTAACCATTTTCCTGTACATAAACAAGGAAATACCTGTAGGTGACTGTTGACTTTGCTAATGGCATTCACAGAGGGTTTTTTGAGGTTTGCTTTGCAAATGAGGAAAGTGAGTCAAAGGGACTAAGTAAAGGGCCCAAAGCCACAGGCAAACTTCACTGCCAGGTCCAAGTTTATTGGAAGTCCCCCACAGACACCTGACTTCCAGTCAGACCATGAGGCCACTGTAGTCTGTTAGTTCTAAAATGATTTCAACTGCTGTTACTAAGCAAGGAGGATTAGATCTGTGTTTTTTCAAAGAATGTGTTTGTTTTGTTGCATTCACATTCTTGCAGTAAGAAAGGCTATGAAATCATCACAGGGAAATGTTTTTCATGCACTACAATACAATTCCTCCACTTTGAAATCAGCTATCTTAAAATATGCATGTGTGTCATCTTTCAGCATCCAAACCCCTACAAAATGGGACAGAATCAGAGTTTTGGCAGAAGAATCATGTTTCACCTTGCATCTTAAGAATAGTTCAGAACTGCTGGTACCCTGCAGGGAGCTCAAAATCTTGTACAATCGTAACATCACAGACAACAGGGTCAAGAGATATAACCTTACCTATCTTCTGGCTTCTCTCCAGGACCTAGCACTTTTCTTCATCACTCCTCCATCAAAATTCTTCTGCAGACTCCTGACACAAGAAGCAAATAGAATACCAGCTTCCTTTTAAAAATAGCTGAAATGCAGCCTTAGAAGACCTGTTATGTCTCGGCTGTAACAGAAGAAAGAGAACTAACTTATGGTTTCCAAATACTTTGGTAAAATGTAGGCCAAATTCATAGATTTCTGTTACATAGACTCTGAAATCTATTCACTTCATCCAGTTAGCTGAATATCTTTTTTATGAAGAGGGAATAAAACTCTTTATCAAAATACTGAGGACAAATGCAGTTCAGTATATTTCAGTGGTAGATTTCTGTTCCATAAAGAATGGGTCTGTCTGGGTTTATAATTTATCATTTTAACACTTCCTGATAGGATCTGATTTTCTTGAGTACTCCAGATGCAACGAGGCCTTCCAAGTGCAATATGACATCCTCTTCCAAATGGAGCACAAAGGTATTAACAGCATCAGTCATGTGATATGAATAATAAGGTTTTGTGGTGATACAATAAAATGGTACAAGTTCTAATGGAGGATTCCAGTGGACACCCTACAAAATGAAGGTTGAAGTTTTCAGCACACCACGTGCCATCATATACAAGTAAGGCAGTCAAGTATCCAGTTATCTTTACTGAATCATGAAAAATAACGAGTCAAAAGAAAGATTACCCAGATCGGCACATTCATTTCCACCACACAGAGCACAATTGAGAATATTTTCTATTTATGCAAGTACATGTATTGCATTGCCTTGACTCTACCATAATTGTTTGCCTAACCAAGACCAAATAGGCTGTGTAGCTCTTTCCCTGTATTACAAAAATCTAAATCCAAATCTGGATAGACCTGCTTAACCAATCTACCTCCTGCATATCTGGTAAATCCAAAGTTTCAGTGGCTGCCCCAGTTCTCCTCAACTCCTTGTTTTTTGCTCATAATGCTCATTTTCTTTGATGTAGGAGTAGTTTATTTGGTCATTCCTTAGCAAAAGAATGTTCACACCAAGTCAGAGCAAAAAACCAACTCCCAACACCTCTAGCAGTGACCAACACTGACTGGAGGATATGAATATGAGACCAGCACATAACTAGTTCCCCATTCTCCCAGCTTCAAGAATTTTGGCTTATGGAGGACTCAGATCTTTCCTGCTTCCCACAGTTCATCAGAGTGGTAATGATTAATGAAGCCAGCTGTGTAATCTTCTCCCCTGCATTGCAACTGAACAGGACAGATGAACTTGAGCAGACTTTGAATGCCACCCAGCATAGCTGATTGCAGCATAGCCACATCGGTCATGCCCCATCAGAACTCTCTTCTCATCTCTCCTGCTACCTCTCAGCCACATCAAGGAATGTCTCTTGGATAGGCTGAGGCTAGAGAAACTCACATTCAAACTTCTTTTCTGTAGATGGTTTCCTGTGCAAACATCAGTGAGGCAATTTGGAATCCTTTTTTTGGCAACATGAAGATAGAGGCTTCTACACAAGTTGAAAGAGAGCAGTTTGGTTACCTCTAGAATCTCTCTAGAAAAGCACATTTCTCTCCACTGAATTACAGCTGAAATCCCCTTTGAGTCCTCAGCCTGCAAAACAGCATAAGGCTCTGTGCTGACTCCCCAGAACTGCAGAGAAAGAAAGATATTAAAGCCTTCTAAAGTTCAATTATGGTGGTGCAGGGGTGTGTCAGTAGGTAGCCTTTGTTGCCCTTCCAAAGACAGATGTGTAGAAGGCAAAGTGAGGCAGAGGGTGGCATCTTTGGCCTGTGAAAAAAACAGTTCTTTTTCATGCTGCCTCTTTGCTGCATGGTGACCAAACGGGCTCTTTCCTTGTACTCTTGGGCCTACAAACACACCACTGAACCACACCTGTACCTCACTATGGGTGATCTGACTCATGCTGACTCCACACAACACAAAGCCCTGATTTTGTCACACTTCCACCTGTGTGTTTGCACTTTCCTGTGTACAAAGTCACAGCAGATAAGCCATTTGCCATGCTGGGGTGGGAGTAGAACAGGAGGATGCCAAGGGAACAGGGCAGAAGGACTTGTTTTAAGCTCATTTCTCCTCTTCCCTAGCACTGATGGAATTGTATTCTGCACACACACTGAAACATTAGCATCGGCTGATTTGGAAGGAATATTGGAAATGAAGTGATGGCAGAGTAAATGTCAATGCATTCAGTGTGACACAGTGAGCACCAGATCTTAAACAGCTTCATCATTGTGGCATTTACTGTATCCTGAAATAATATTAATCCCACTGTTGTCCTTCTTGATGGAATCATCCATTAATATGGTTTATGGGACTGGCCAAAGTGCTAGTAGGTTAAAAGAACAACCTATCCAGTGTTCCACTAAATTAAGGTCGCTTCATGGGATTTAATGAAACAAGTACTGAGTGGGATTTCAAAGGACGTTCCTGTAATTCATGTCTATTTAGGGATCCTGCTAACCAGAAACCTAATTTCTTTGAGTAAAATAGGTTTTTGTGAAGCCTGGCCATGTGAAAAAAGCTTAAAGGGCAATAATCAGAAGACCTCATCTGTAACACTTTGTTATTTCAGATGAGTGTTTTGAAAGTTTGAGGGATGGAGTTATTTAAAAAAAAAAAAAAAAAAAAAAAATAGTGAAAGAAAAGCCAGCCTGTAAACTAATGAGAGCTAATGTATTACTGCTATTTCTTTCTCAAAGATGCATGAACAGTTAAAGTGAGACCTAGACACTATTAAATTACAAATGGTGTAGACGCTTAATAAACCAGATACTGTCTTACAAAATAAATAAGTAAATTGGCTCCCATATGCCCAATGAGAAATTGATGCTCAAAAATTGAGGGCAAATGGCATCACTGAAGGCCATTGCCTCAGGAACAAACCTGTATTTCCTTCCCCAGTTCTGTATGTAAATGAGGAATGAAATTATGAATGATCAATTAAATGAAGAATAGATATGCCATTAGAGACAGTGAAAGAAATAAGAGACAGATGAGCTTTGTTTACTAAAACTGGAGTTTGG
This sequence comes from Erithacus rubecula, assembly GCF_903797595.1. NCBI lineage: Eukaryota > Metazoa > Chordata > Aves > Passeriformes > Muscicapidae > Erithacus > Erithacus rubecula. Next base: position 98,205,343 of record NC_136685.1, on the reverse strand, counting down.
TTGAAACACCAGAGGTGTTACCTGCTCCTGTAAAGTTGGACCTCTAATGACCACCACAAACCAAAATTTTGATCACAGACAAAAATTCACAATTGTCTTAAGGAAACGTGATGTGTTTTCATACTTTGGAATGCTACAATCAGCTCAGTATTCCCCAGAAGTCCAAAACAGTCTAAGAATCAATAGCCACACTAAATTCCTGACTCTTAGATTCAGATCGTGTGTCATGTTTTCAAGGCTCTGGAAACAGACTGCCAATATCTGTATTCAGGCCAAGGACTAATCCTGACAGGTACTCCACATGAACATGTGCTCTCAGAAAAAAAGGAGGAGGCACGCTGCTTGCATTTTGTACCTTGGTGACTCATCTCAAAGTCTTGAACACATCTACTGCTAGTGTAGGCTCTTTGCAGAAGCAAAATCAGCAACTTCAACTACATCAGACTTCTGCAAGCTGCAAAATAGCCATAGCTCTGCAGCCCATGAACTCACTCCCAGTTGGACTCTGCTACAGAAGATGCTGCAGGGACAGCAGTTACTTATCAAAGAATCATAGAATGTTTTCGACTGGATGGGGCCTTAAAGATCTTCTTGTTTCAACCCTCCCGCCATGGGCAGGGACACCTTTCACTAGATCAGTTTGCTATTTTGAACACTCAGTGATGGAAATGCTACTCCTCTGCTTTCCATCTTCCCTGCAATAGGGAGGAGATGGCTTGTCTTTGATTTTCCAAATATTTTATTTCCCATTTCATCCCCACAGTAGTCCTTCAGTCTCTCACACTGCCAAGAAATTCTGTCTCTGACTTGCCCATAGAATGTAAGAGAACACTTTCAGAAACTTCCTGAAATCTAACACATAATTAACTTTTAAATCCACTGGTTCAGTGTTACCAAAGGCAAAGGCAACTTTAATACCTCAGTAGCATAAATCAGTGACCACATATGGAAAAAGTTTCTAGATTAGCTAAAGATACAGCATGTTCTGTCTGCCAGCCACTACTGCCTGTCCACACACCTGCTTTGGATGTAAGCTCATTCTTGATTCAACAGGTGTACCTGTCCGGTCCCCGAGGGTCTCTTTAGACTTGAGACTCCTCAGAGAGGACATGCAGGTGGTCAGGGTTCTCTTGGTGTCACCGGCAAGAAAGCTGCTCGAGACGACCTTGTGTTGTTTCAAGGCTGTTTATTTATCTTATCTTCTAAAATGTTTCAGCCAGCCTGACACAGATCCGCTCTGCAGTGACCATTACAGAACTCTCCCCGGACGAGCTGTGCCAAACCTTTTATACCTCAAATTACGTATTTAATATTTACAAATTCTTTCCAATGCCATGCAATCTCTTTGCAACATTCAGTTCTTTCCCCATCCAATCTGTGGCTCCCAGGATCCAACTTCAATATGGAGGAGATGAAGAAGAAGGAAGAAGAAGCCCACCACACCCAGGTTCCTCCCTTTTGAACACATGGCCCTTAATATAAACAATGCAAAAACCTACTTATTCTACATCCTAATATTCTAATTTACACTCTACTCGCTTTCATGCTCATTGCCTCTTCTCTCAGTGTCAAGGAGCCAAATCCAGCCCCTGTGGCTCTTGGGCACCACTCGGGGGTCTCAGAGGGGTCTGGCTGGGGTGTTTTTGTATCCCCAGAGGAGCCACAGAGGTACCCTGGACTCCCACAGTACCCAGCATAGCACATGGGTATTTGAGGCAGCTGACTGCTTCTTTCAAAAAGGAAGTTTTTCCACATGTGTCAAAGGGGCAGCCTGCATGCATATTTGCTATTCTGATTTCTCAGCTTTGGAAAGAATATGGTTCCCTCAGTCTGCTGCCTTCACATGGACTTAACTCAGGCTTAAGGGCTAACAGTTAAGGAAGTTAAGTTCAGAGACAAAACAGATGGCACTGAAGGTTGTAACTGGAAAGAAGGTTACCAAAAAAAGTCATTCCAAATTTTACTTTGTCATAGGTTATCTTCTCAATAGTTCTAGTATCTACTAGGCAGAATCCTCAAGGCACACTTCAACATTAAGAGACATGACCTAGACTTTGGGTTCATATCCTATGAGGCAGTGACTGACTGGAAATGACACCACCATATATCATGTCTGCCTGACAGAATGAAGCACACAGCCATCACAAGAAGAATAAAACCTTCTCTTGAATGTGTCTGCATTGTAAAGGAGAGAGGAAAAGCTTGATTTATTTAAACAGTACTTAACTAACAATAAACACTATGAAACAAAAACAAACTAATGCTTAGCCATTAAAGCATCCATTCAATAGCCCATCTGTCATATTGTTAAGACCTTTCAAAGTTGTTTAACTAAATATTAAATAAGATGACATTCAGCAGCACAAAATGCTTGACTGGCTAATGCAACAAAAAAGAGTTGGCCTGCTGGTGTTTGATACACTGCTCTGTGCTACAGGCTGAAAGCACTGGAGCACACGAGAGGGTTCCCAGGCTGTCACTTTTTATCTCAGTGAGCAATGCCAGAAAAGCCCAGAATCACCACAAGCCAGTCTCAGCAGCATCATGCTTGATGGAAGAGAAAGAGAATCCCAATGCAGATAAAGAAAACAAAGAAAATTAAAAGCACTATATAAGAAGTAAAATAGGGAGCAGAAGCAAAAAATTGGCTAATGACAGTAAGAAGGAGGAAAGCCCCAAATGATCATAATTTTGGTGACCCATGTGTGTTCCAAATCTACTAGTTCGTGGGTTTTCTCTCAGCCACCTTGTAACTTCTACATTCAGCAGTAAGGTTTGATGGATGCATTATGAAAATACTCCAGATTGGCCATGGTACACTGTTTAGTAAATATCTAACAACTTCAAAGGTGGGTTAAGTTAATTCAAAGACACATGTAAGTTTGTTTCTTATATGGGAACAGATTTTTCTCTTTTCAAAATAGTGACTCCCATACAATATGATTTTTTAGGAACTGATTGTGTTAATGCCAGAAGCTTGTACAGCTCCAAATCTATCATCAGGCTTCAGGCAATACAACTAGGCAAGAGAGCCAGTTAGCTGGCTTCCTGCAGTAGCTGAAGAATAGATATTATTTTGTCCTGATATAAAAGCCTGTTTCTTAAGGAAAAGAAATCCTTTCTTTCAAATCTGCAGAAGGAAGAAAAGGGATAAAGTATTCAAGTTTAGACATGTAACAGTTTTAACAAGGCACTACTGGACATCTCTACTGTCACAGATGATGCTCCCCAGCCCCAAATGTCACTAACAAAACCAGGAATCTGTGAAAAGCAAATAGCAACATGCAAATGACTGATAAAAATAAGAGTGCAATTTCTTTTACAATTTAAATCCTTCCCCTGTGATTACAATTATGAAGCTTTTATGCTATTGTCAACACAAAGACACCCCTGCTAGTCACATCAGTACAGGAGCACCTTCTCAAACTCTAGGGCAGAATGTCATAGCCTAGAGAGCTTACAGATGTTTTCACTGCCCTTCAGTGGTAGCCCAATACACATCAGGATGAAGTATGATTCAAAGTAAACAATGTTCCCAGGTAGCTTATTGATTTAGAAAGCACTCCCTCTGAAAATATACTTTTAATCAACTGTTATTTAATACATCAGGACTGAGATACAATAGAAAACAGAAATTCAGTACATGTTAGCAAGTCTAGATAAACACTGACTGACAAATGCAGAGAGTGTACCATGGCTGCTAACAGATACTAAAATTGCAAGCCTTGTTCCTGTTGTGATTGATAAACAGATTCCTCATTTGCTACAAATACATAACTAAGAGAATTTTTTTTAACAACCCAAACCCACTGTTTTCCCAGCCTTAAGTATATTCTTAGAAAGGGGAGAAAAAGTAAGAAAAACCCCAATGTGCTCTACAATGCTGGCTCCAGAACCAAATCATGTGCCATAAAAGTGGTACTCTCACATGGAGGCACACTGAGTACAAACCAGATGCAAACAGAGCTTCAGCTTAGCAGCAAGAGTGACAAGGAAACCACACAACCTTTTTTACTCTCAAGTGTCCTCCCACAGCCTATTGCTTCTACAGGACCTATTTCAGATGGATAAGGGGAAAAAAAAGCAAGACCACAGCAGTGTTCTGTTGATGTCATGAGTAAAATAACAGGGTGTATATATATATATGTATTTATATGTGTGTATATATATATATATATATATACCTGTGTATGTGTGTGTGTGTGTGTGTATGTGTGTATATATATCTATGGGGTTTTTTTACTCCTTTCTCACTGAAATTATCTTGGCTGTCAGTAAAGAATACTTACAATAACACCCCACAACGATCATTTTCCAGAATAAGAGCTCTAAAGGTCAGCCTTCAGCTACTCCAAATTCAACACCACTGTGACTGTGTCACCACTTGGGAAAGGGGGAGGGGTTCTTCAGCAAAACATATGGCAACAGCAGTTTATTTTATCACATTGCTGTATTGTTTTGAAGTGAGAGAAGGCTTGTGGAGAGAGACAGTATCTTTTATTAGACTGTCTATTAAGATTTCTTCCCTGCCCTTTTAAAAGTAGTTTATTTTATGGGTTAAGGGTGACTAGAGCAAAGAAAAGACCTCTGCTGCAGTACTCACAGAAAAGAGTGGAGAAACAGAGATAAAAAGGGTAAATAAAGAAGAAATAAAGACATCTTGATCTATTAAAAAGCTGGCATATGAGGGTTTTATTAGAAACATACTGGGAGAGTGAGAGGAAAGAAAACAAGGGGAAAAAACCCTCATCCTATACAATGAGTATCTGACTGTATAGGCTGACACAAAGAGCAAGTCCAAAATTCCAGCCAGGTTATCAGAAGAATTCTCACAGGTTCCAGTCCAGCCCTTCCTGTATGCAGTTTTCGGTTACATGAACACATCTGTGAATGTTCAATTGAGAAACAGGATTTTAAAGTCTGTTATAGACTTTGTACACCTTCCAGTGGAAATTATGTAGAGGAATGCCAGCTAGTTGCCTGGCAAATATGCCAACTCTTGACATAAAGGAGAAAAAAGCATTGTGTTTACCTTTTTGGTTTTTCCTCCATTTGGGGAGATATCTTTGCACCCAAGATATATACAGCAATCAAAGCTTGCTAACTCCACACTCACTTGAGTAACACCACGTAAAGTAACAGGAGAGTGCCAGCACATGGAAGCTGTGCTGCTACAGCAGCAGGGAGTTCTTGGCTTCTACTGCAGACTCCCTGCTTGTATGATCATTAGTTAACTTCACAGAAGCAGCTGACAACCTTCCACAGTGACTGAAGAAAGCTGAACAGATCAATTACAACAATGATTAGTATGCAAACTATACCCAGGTTCTTCAGCCAGCTGTTCCTTGAAAAGGGTGGCAGAGACCAAACAAAAGGATAAGTAAATAATCCTAGCCTCTGCTTTCAACAGAAATAGCAGACAAAAACAAATCCTTATGGATGCTAATTCCATTGGAAACATACTCCTCTTTTTCTTGCACTGAAACTTAAATGAAGCTTTAAAACTTGAAAATAAGAAAACTCATCCTATAAATGGACGAATTTGCTTCCTTGGCAAATTAGTTATCCAGGTAACCTATTTCTTTGAATCACTCCTGCTCTCATCCAAAGTCATAATTAACTGTATCTGTGGTTTCTGTTCCACAGACAAAGTAATACGTTGTGATAATGTGAATATCTGCACAGCACTAATACTATGGTTTTGCAGTTGTGGAATTAGGCGGTATCAGCAACTTTACTGTAAATACTGTTTTAGGGCCCTAAAATATGGATGTTAAAAATCAAAATGCCAACTTCTCTATAATGGTTCAGGTTTCCTGAACCCCTTTCAGCATGCTCAGTAGTTCATCAACAGGATTGTGCCCTTTGTAGCAATTGGTGGGTTTTCACATTTGGAGATTGTCTTAGGTTACAATGTGAAATGTAACCAGAAGTATGTATTACCATCTAGGCAAGCTGTTAAGATAAGTGGGACAGTGTCTTTTATCTTCTCAATGAGTCAGCCCTGAAAACTCCTTCCTGGGCAAAGGGGCCATCAAGGTCTCACAGAGTGACTCATAGAATCAAATCAACCCATTCTGAGAGGCTCTGCCCAGGGGGAAGAACCAAACATTCCTACCTGTATATAATCTGAGGCTCAGAAGACCACATGCAGCACCTACCACTGGAATCCCAGAGCACAAGCACTCTTGATAACAGTCACTGAACCTCCAGAGAAAAACCTTTCTGCAGGTTCTCTGCTGACAGAACCATATCCATCACCCCGATGGGACTGTAGGCACCATTTAATCAGACTGCTACCTGACAAACAACGGGCCAGGTTGTATTCTGACTCTTTCAGTTTAGGCCGGTGTTTCCCTACTATTGCCTTTATTTTAATTTTCAAATTAATTTGTAGTTCTGACTTGGAATCTCCCACTAGTTTGCTTTCAAACTAGTACAGAGATAGAATAAATATTTCTCACACTTAGCTCTTCTCTAAATACAGGAGGAAATCTGGTTTATAAATGCACCAGACAACTATATTCTGTACTAATATGAACTAGTGGAGCTGCTCTAATAACCATGCTGCTTCATCTTTTAATAACAGCAGACAGTCTGTGCTAGAATACCATGCTATTAGGGGACAGTAGGTCTCATCAGTCCTCTCTTACAGAAAATAAAAAAAAGAATAACAGATTGAAATGTAAAAAAACTAAAATCCAACAGCTATGATTATATGATCTGGTTCATTATTGTGGGTTGATTTTTCCTTTCATCTCTGCCTGTGGAATTTCTTCCCATTGACATGCCAAGGGACATTGATGGCTGGGTTCTTGAGACCTTGAGGTAGGGGAAGGGAGAACCTCCCTGCCTTTTTGGGAGTTTCTCTCGGAGGGTGGAGGGAAGAGGTGGGGTTAGAAGATTAGAAGCAGGTAAAGGAGGGTGGGAGAGAGTTGCTCACTCTCTGGCTTTTGGCTTCGGAGGAGAAAGGTCGTTGCTACCCACCCTCCTCACAATCCCAACGCCGGGTGCTGCCTCTTTTGTTATTAGATCCCACACTGCTGCCCTGCTTGGACACCTTCTTGCTTCAGCCTGCCATCTCCAAGTATCCTGTTCGAGCACTGACACTGTGAGCAAAGTCTCTCCTCCATCCCTTTCCCGTGTGGAACAACACCATCATCACCCCCAGCACTCCTGCAGCTGCCAGGACCTGCCCTGCCCACCACCGGTGCCTGCAGCACAGGAAGGGAACCTGCAGACAAAAAGGACTGGAACTGGCTTACTGCTCTCTTTGCTGCTAATTTCATAGTTGTAGTTTTGTTTGTCTTGTTAGATATACTAGTAAAGAACTGTTATTCCTATCCCCATATCTTTGCCTGAGAGCCCCTTAATTCCAAAATTATACTAATTCAGAGGGAGGGATTTATTAGCTCCATTTCGAGGGAAGGCCCTGCTCTTCCCTATCACATGCCTGTCTTTTCAAACCAGGACATTAATCTTTCAGGCAATTTATGTGGGATTTTTAACCTGAAGTGGGCTAGCATGAGAGACATCTACAAACCACACAACAGGACCTTCATCTATGAGACTATTTGATTCACACCACTTCAGATTTAGCAGGACACATGCTGACCTGGTTCACAGCCTCACCCTTAAGACTTTAAACCAGATGTGCAGCAACTAATCAAGAGTGCCTTTTCCCAAGCATGTTCTTTCTTCCTGTTGAACTACTTGCTTTAGAGATAGGTCTGCTGAAAGGCTACTGAACTACACAGTTAAGGAAAATGCACAGAGAGGAGCTGCATCTTTGACTGAAGCAGAATCCCTTGGATCCATGTCAGCCACAGCGAAGCTGTGCTGCTGTTAGACAGCTGATTAGTTTATTCTGCCAAACATCTGAGAGCATCATTAGTCACACAAATGGTTTGAATTATGATCAAATGAGCTGAGTAACCTGCTGCCATGAAACTCCATGAGTCCTGTTTTCTCAGGTCTCAACATGTGTTACTCACTGTGAAGCCATGTCTCCTGGCTCTATTTGATGGCTCATGCAGGCCAGGCTTTAAAGGTGCCCTTTTCATCCTAAGGACAACCCTTCTTACTGAATTATTTTACCTGAAGATTGCTCCAGTATATATTTCTGCTAGACAAGAAAAATTGATGCAACATGTTCAGACATCTTTTGTCACTGCACTATCACACACTCTTCTTGATGGCAGGTATAGAGATGTGCTGCTGTCTATTTTCTGTAAACAAAATTAAAACCAGAAACCAAATCACATTTCCCGGATGATTTGAAGCTCAGTAGTGATGAAAAAGAATTAATGAAATCAGATTGTCATTTTGCCTAGACAGGACCAGGCTATCTCTACCACAAAGAAAGTATCAGCACACTAGTCATGAGATTTACCTCCCCCCTTTACATTTTGCTGCAACCAAACCATTTATAGCAAAGAGGCTCTGATATAGATTGAAATACATCAGCTCAACCTAATTCCAACAGAAAAAATATTAAATGCCAGTATTTCAAAGGATTTCAGTCCTCCAGTCCTCCCTCAATTCTGAAGGCTGACACATGTTGTGATAATTCCCAAGAGTGAGTAAATCCCTGTAGTCCAGCATATGAGAGATTCTTGTATAAGCAAAAACTTAAAGTTCAAATTATATGTCCTCTACTGAGTCTCCAAACTTTTTGCTCAGAAGCTAAAGTCCCAGATAGATTCATGCAGAAATGTGGGAATCTCGCATATATAGTTCCTTTTTTCCTCCTATGTACTAAATGGGAGTTATTCGATACAGAATCAATACAGTGGAAAAAATTCCTGCTGTTCTCAATTCAGTGACACTGAAATATTTCATCCTAAGATACAGAAGAGTGTTTTGGTGCACAGTCTTCCTCAGAATTATTGCATGGAAAGGTATCAAGAAATACACAGGCATAATGATGAAAGTTTTGTAAGGATAGACACAAATCAATGTGTTCCTCCTTTTCAGATTTACAAATTCTGAAATTAGAAGTTTTGTTCTCCACTCTGGAAATACATTGATTTAAAAAATCTAAAGGAGAGAAATTACACAAATGCACTGCTGTGAGCAGGAACAGCTACACTGATTTAGCCATGACTCAACCATGCAGAATTTTCACAGACACTGTTGTGTCAGCACTGCCAGACAAGAAATAAGCATACAGGTTCATTCCAATTAGTGACCTGTGTTTTTTTTTTTTTTCTTTCCTGTTTTCAAACACTTTCTGCAGAGAGCACCCGAATTAGAGTATAGCCAAGCTAGAACTACAGCAAGCACCTGCTGAAATGCTACAGATGTTATTTTGTATGACATGGTAAAATCACAACAAACACTACTAGTTTCAATAACTATGATAGCAAGAATTACACTCATGGGTCGGAATTTTCTAAGTGAGAAAGGTCTTCAAATGAAACAAGTAGTTTCAGGAAAAACATTTCATTAAAAAAATTCATTTCCTCCTCTTAGAAGAATAAAACCAAAACTATTCAGTTTCAAGGGAGATATACTTATTTGAGTTCATCTGAACTACTGCAATGCCTCATGACATTCCAGTTTTCAACTATGACACCACAGACAGATCACATGTATAACATGCACTGGCTTGGAAAACATATTAATTAGTATACGGACAATAATTAACACAATACAAAAATACCACTTTTCTTCTGCCCAGAATCCTTTGTTTCAAAAATACATTTGCAGATCATGTTTAATTATTACAGCCTGACATAATGTATTGGGGAAGGAAGTATATCACAAATAAATAGTGTATTTATAACTTCCAACAACTCTTACTGCATGAAGACAAGAGAGAACCTCAGTGGGACTAACACCTGTAGGCTTCCAACCCACAGCAACAAACCTGCACCAGTCAGTGAAATCAGTTGACTCATTCTCTGCCTTAATACCTTTTCCTATTTTTGATGAGGAGTAAAATAATGGTTTTCCCTACTGAGAAACAGGTAGAGCTAGTCAGTAGCTCTCTTTTGCAAAAACTCACTATCTAGGATTTCTAACACTTTCATTACCCTGCTCATACAGTCCACTGCAATTGAGATATGATTGTTTTCATTATTAGAAGAGATTAGCAATGTTAAAGTCATCTCCTGACAGAAATAAAGGCACAATCCACAAAATTATGCCCACTTAAACATGGAGTTAAAGAGCAACAAATGCCTTGCAAATTTGCCACTAATACGTTTTCTGCTCTTGCTGAGTGTTATTATATTTATGGATTCACTGTGGCTTCCAAGATGATAACTGCAACTCCTGTTTTTATGAAAGGACATCTGGATCAGGCACATATCCAGAATTAGTATTCTTCTTGCAGCAGAACTCCAGCATCTGTTCCATATGTTATTGTATCTTGTATATTGACTAACTTCCAGTAGAACTGGATTTTGCAGTTTACTACAGTGCTGTTAGAGTGCTCAACAATATGTTTCTGCACTTAGAATTCAAAACCCTACTCAGCATTAAGAAATACAAGCTTACAGCTTTTTTCTCCCAAGAAAGCTCTTGCTATGCAGTTCTGTACACTGTCACAGTGCATTGCTGTGGTTACAAACAGCAGACATGAGTTTTAGTCTGCAATGATCTCAAAGAAGGCTATGTTCCAGTTTCCAAATGGAGTCCTAAAATATGGGGGCATTTTACCATCAATAATCTATAACTCCTTAAGGGCATATTTTCCCTGCCTAACATTCTTCCCTGTTTTCTTTTTGATGCATCTGAATGACCTGGAGCAAATGGCCAGTTCTAAGCAGACTGATAAATTAGCAGTGTTTAGATAGAGAACACAATATTGGGGAGAAATTGCCAACAGAATCTCAAAGAAAATAATTTTTATAACTCCCTTTAAGGTTTTTTTTCTGACCTGATAGGAAAGTCTCATTACATTTCCCAAACTTCATATGTTCCTTTACAATCATCTCTTTTTAATCAGACAAATCACCAGAGTATTCCTTACTTATTATCTTTCATTTTCTTCAGTTTTCTGGTTTGCCAGCATAATTTGTTTCACTCAAAAAGTTTCAAGGTTGAAAGTTGAAAGTTTTGTATCAAGAATGCCTTTCAACATGCAGTAGTTCTACAAATTAAGATTCTCTGCAGACAGGCAAATGTACCCATACTCTCCTTTTTACCATCTTTTCCTTCACATGTTTCCTGTATAGTAAAATTACTCCTCAGTTTTTTTATCTGCCTTGCATATAATTTTTTTTAATCAAAAATTTATTTTGGCTTTTGGGGACTCAGGGATGTTATCATGTTCTAAGACTTAAGGATGTTTTCCACACAATATCCATTATTCCACCACATATCTACATTCATTTAAAACTCACTGTCTACCCTAAATGTGATCTGAAACACTTTGCTCCATGAACTGTTCATCAAACTTCTTATCTTGATCTCATACTCTGTTCCACAAAACTTACAAGTACTTGTGGGTGTATTGAGGAATTCAAATGGATCAGTGTCACACCTACATCTTGTCTCTCCTGCTTGAAGAATAATGTAAGAAAAATGTATCATTTACTCTTCTTTTTTTTCTCCCAGAAAGGCTTGACACTGAAGGAAAGTTTTAAAGGTATTTTCAGCTCCACCAGGGATTTTGCTGAGCAGTGAATCATAAGATATTTATCTTCTCATCCACATAGTACAGCTGAAGTGCAGCTTGTCTTTTGCTCACCAATTTCAAACTGGTCCCAAAAGATTTCTGAACTAGCTTGACCACTGCTGAATGACTGTCAACCAGAGCTCCCCCCACCACACCTAAAACCACATTGTCTTGTGACTGCATACAAGGAAAATGTACTTCATTTGGGCTTTCCATCACTTTCTCCCACATGTCACTTTTATGTATTTTTCTTCTTAGCAGATCTTTGTCAAATTCATTTTCATTTGCCTCCCCCCAGTGTTTTATGCAGCCTGCATGCTTTATGACTTCCTCTCCTTTACACTGTACACTTTTCTGGCCTCTTGACAGACAGCCTGTGAGTGGAGCTTATATCAAAACACAGACAAACATCTTTTGCTACTTTCTTTAGTCCTCAGTAAAAAGACATGCACTACACATCCTATACATTGATTTCTCTTACATCCAAACCTCCTAGTAAGTGTGGGAGTATCCTTACAACTCCACTTTGAGCTCTACACATAGTCAGTCTATCAGCAGCCAAAACCTCAAAATCTGTTGAAAATGTGCATTCATACATACACAACTATCATAGCATCTATGGAGACCAGCCAACATTTCCAAACTAGCTATTAACTTCAGATGTCTCTAGTAAGATTGCTGACATGTTGTCCTGCAGAAGCTAAAGGAAGGATTCCACTCATCTTCCAAGTTTTCTCAGTCCCATCACCTCACCCAGTGAAGGGTGGGGTACATGACAGCAATTCCCCCCACCAGTGGTTGTGTTTCACTCTTACATCATCAGGGAAATCTGAGGGTGTTGTGTCTCATCAGCTTCCCATTCATCTTCTGCATGCTGGTTTTGCTAAGGTTTCTGGCTGCATTATTTTTAATGTCTTTTTCAAGCAATTTGGTATTTTCTTGCCATTCTGTTTTACTATAATCATCACTACAAGAGGAGTAACCTGTTTAATTGGAACCTAGAGTTTTTCCACTGCCTTCCAATGCACATTCAAAAAGCCAATGTTTAAATACTGCTTGTCAAGGCATGGGATGGTTTTTGGAGTTTGCCATGCCTTTTTGACCTTTTTTTTTTTTTTTTTCCTCTGCACCTGCTGAGGTAGAAAGGCTGCAATGGAAGTGTTTTCACCTCAATAGGGTAGGTGGAAGGATTATGTAAACAATAGTCTGGAGAGAGGGTCCTTGACAGATCCCATGGTGTCAAAGAATTGTGACTTCTTGAATTTCAAAAGTCACACTCAAATGGTTTCATCTGAAACCCTCTGGGTAATAGTAGCCTTTTGAGGTTATGATATCTCTGGATGGAATTCAATAAAAGAAATTCACTTTCAATTGAAGGCCTGGAACACTGCCAGACAGCCCCAACAATGCAATACCTCTCCAAAGAAAATTGGACTGATCACCCTCCCCCCATTTTTTATCCTCCTCTTTCCATTTCTCTCTTCATCTTTATTTGTGCTTTTAATCTTGTTTGTGGGTTCCTTTTTTTGATATATTTCCTCTCCCAATACGTTGAGGATCCTGAAGCCTTAAAAAAATAAAAAAACCAACACTTGGGACTGAAACAGTAGTAGCCAATAATAGAGATACACAGACTCCCACAGTAGCAAAGACAAGTCGCTGTCAATAGCTGACCTTTGCCACACATGTGAAAGGAAACAGAATAGATCCTCTGCTCTGGGTGAAGGGAGGATACTATTACAACCACCAGCATCCTTGTTAAGAAGTACTTAAGAACATTAAAGTATTTATTTATTTTAAGGAAGGGGAAAAGATCACAAAACCTGCCTTGCTTCCACACGCAAAATTGTTGGCATTTTACCATTCTTGATGACTTGATGACTTAGGATTTTTTTTTTTTTTAAATTCCACCTCTTGTCTTTTTCCCCTGGATTTAACAGCATTGCAATTGTCTGTCTTCTCTTAGTTTTATTCATCTAAGCAGATTAAAGAGTGTGCATAGCTGGGATGCAGAATGGGAATAGAGAAAATGCATACATCTTGTGAAAGCAATAATTTTCTCCAATATTTTCTTCATCAATGATCTACCTCTTGAGCTGTTACTACTACATGTGATTTTCATTTGATTTCCTGTCAAGTCACATGGGCATAGGAAATGCATTAAAAAAAATAAATCCCCCATGTCTTGGAAACAGATCTCTTTCACAGATTTTGTGCTGAAGTTCCTTGTGGTTTGCATTTGATTCACATTGGGCTGTAAATCCCTTCTTTTGCCTCAGTTCTACAATGATTTATTTTTCATACATTAGGTTAAGATTTTAAAACCAGTGAAGCAACAGCAATGTTAGAGTTAAAAAAATCTAACCTGCTTCCTCTCCCTATAGCATTATTTGTCCTTTTATCTCTTCAAAGCTCACAATCTACACAGGTTCAGTTCTGGTCAAGTATCAGCTGAGAAAACAGGCACAGGGTTGTTGGGGGAAGAGAGCCATTTTTCCTGTATATGGTGTTTTCTTCTGATCAGTCATATCAAAAGAATGGCAGAAGATGTTTAGAAACTGTCCTTTACAAGAGAATCCAAATCAAATTCCTGACTCACAGGGATCCTTGGGACCCACTTGCACTTTCAAGAGAGCTGCCTGACTGTTGGCATCAAAGCTAAATCTAGAACACAAGCTCAGTGACAGAGTGAGGAACAGAAAGCAGGTCTCCTCACTTCCCCTCTCACACATAGTCCTGAAAATATGTCACCTCCCTATAGTCAAAGCTTGGTGTAAGAGATGGTCCCAGGGACTAAGGTATCAAGCAGGTACTGAAACATTTAAGTGCATCTCATGATGTTAGACTAAAAAAAAAAAATCCTCCTACCTAGCAGTCTATGTGTTCTTCCTTTCTCACTACCTGCAGGTTCATCTGAGTGCAGTGCTAGTATATGTTTCCTGGCCACATATTTGTCCTCTGCCTTTATTCTCTGGGTGTTAGGCTTGGCTATAGAACCTATTTGGACTACATTTTCTTCTTGTCATTGGATTAGGTTAGAGAAGAACATCAATTCTCTTCTCAAAAGGTTTACAAAACTCACTCACTTGTTTATCTTTTATGGAACAACTGTTACTCTCCAGAAGATTTTTTTCATCCTTTTTTCTCTTTTTTTGGTAAGAAATACTATTTATTCACACATGAAAATATATCCTTACTACCTGTATAACCCATAGGAGTTATCAAGCACCAATATTAGAAAATTATTTTTTTAAAAATACCAAGTTTAAAATTACTGCAGATTTACTTCCTTAGCCTTTTCAGTATTTGAAAGATTCTTCACTTTGTTATGAGGTAACAAAGTAAATTCAAGGCTCTCCAGGCAGAGCAGTTCATGAATATCCATTCTTCCTATTATTTACCCACCTTCATCTGAAATTTTTTCCAAGGAAAAACAAAAGCCAAACAGTTGTAACAGACATATAAGGCAACAAATATATTTGTGCTTTTGAAGCAATTCAGACATCTGTAGTATAATAATCTACTTTCTCCTGTAGCAATAACAGAAAAATATTCCTTGAAGAGTACAACAGAAGGTCTAATCTGCAAAAATTACAGACATTCTTAATTATATTCTTTAAAAAAGCATTTTTGCTACAAAAACAACCAGAATTTTCCATTTCTTCCACAGGCAAACAGAGCAGCTTCACAGTTAGTAAAATTTAGATAATGCTGGTGCATGTATATACTTTGGAAATAGATGTAGGATAAATCCTGAAGTTTGGCATCACACAATTAATAGCTGCAGTCCTACTTATCAAGATGAGCTTACTCTCTTCTCTTTGCCAGCATGAACTTCATTTGATTTGTTAATCATAGTCTGATATTAATGGCTCTAACATGGATACTGCTATGTGAAGATCAAGGTACTTTACTCCTATATAATTAATTTTTTAATTTCAGCATGTCTTATTCAAACCAGGGTGCACAATGAATCAAAATAAACACTTATTTACATGAAATAGCATCCATATTGCTAATAATAAAAAAATCACAATAGCATGTGAAGTTATAAACAAAGACCTTGAAGCTAGACCAAGAATCTAATTTTTATATCCTTGTTCCTTTCATAATTCAAGTTCTTAACAAACAAGTTCTTTTCAAAGCTGGGAATAAAGCCTTGCTTGGAATGTGTAACCTTTACTCTACTCTTATGAACTAAGATAAATTAATTAGGAAAACAGAGCTGTGAGTTCTAAGCTATTTAGAAGCAGAGGAGTCCAGAATAAAATAATTTTCCTCTAGACAAGACAGTCCACACTGACCCAGAATTCTGGATAGCAGTGAAATTTAGTTGTAGCATATAATACTAGTCCTAAAATTTAAAAATCTGAAAAATTTGAAATTAGCAGAATGTGATGGGATACCAAACAAGCTGTTTTAGCTGTGGTCATAAGCCATTTCATGAGAAGAATTCAAATTCATCCCCCAAATGTCATTATTTTTTAGTAGGAC
Organism: Erithacus rubecula; assembly: GCF_903797595.1. NCBI lineage: Eukaryota > Metazoa > Chordata > Aves > Passeriformes > Muscicapidae > Erithacus > Erithacus rubecula. The sequence continues at coordinate 98,189,223 of NC_136685.1, read as the reverse complement.
TTTGTTCTAATAGACTGGATTATCACTTTGTGTTCCACCAAGTTCTCTCATTTTTTTAAGACGGTCACTGCAGCATAGCCCTAAGAAAGTAATTTATTATTTTAAGGTAGCACAGAGAGTTCCCCAGGTGACCTTGCAAAGTTGTTGGGAAGACTAACCAGGACAGGCAGAGTCATATGACATTCATGATAAAGAATAGTGGCTGGATGAGGAAATAAAGTTTTGTGTCCCTACAAAACAAATCTCAAAACAACATCTAAAAGACCAAACAAAATACCTAGGGACTAAAAGTATGTAAGACTTCTGTGCAAGAATGCTTATTATTCCTTCAGAGTTTGACAAGAGTATGATAAACCTCTATTTTCCACTTCTTAAGCCATGTTTAAGTCAGCTTCCCTTCCTGCACATGGAAACATGCTGCCTCAGAAATAATGAATTCAAGGATAAAGTTCATTTCAGTTGTCATTCCCACACTACAAAACTTACCATCTACTGAGAAGATATCACAAGACAGGAAAGAAACATCCAGTAAGTAAAACAAAGAGCAATTAAGAAATCATGTTCTACAGACAGAAAATACTCAAAAACCCCAGGAAATTTTCATTTTGTTCTAGAAAGACAATCTGAAAAGAAATACTGCAAAAGAAAATCTATCCTCGTCTATGAACTAATACTACACTGAAGAGTTTTCTGCCCTGTACTGGTGGATTTCTCCACTGTTTTTAAATGAATTCCTCTTTCTCTATCAGGTCTCCAGTGCTGTAGGGCAGAAGAGATTTCAGCTACACCTGCCCACATCGACCCACTATGCTCTTCAGCCACAGACAAACATCTGTTTCTTATCCAGCTGTTCTACAGGAGTCTGTCTCTACACCCTCACTTTCCCTCTATCATTCCCTTTTCAGAGAACAGAGTGGCCACCAAACAGTAATTCCAGGAGTGTGCATTATCGTCTCCAAGGCAAAAACTGCTCAGCTAACAGCTCCCATGAATCATTCAAGGACTGGTGAAAATACTCATCACTTCTACCAACATCTTCTGTTTCTGGAAACAGATCTCATCACAGCCTGGAGTGCTCTTAGGCCAGAAGACTGAAATTATGAGTTAAAACTTCTCATAATAAGATAGAAGTAGAGCAACTTTCATTGGAAATTGTGCTTGAAAATCCCATGGCATTTTTTGATCTCTTTCCCATATGATGATTCATCTCACCACCTATACAAAATTCCATCTTCATTTTCTAAATTTATTAATCAATCCTCCCACTTAAAGATAGGAGTAGGTTTCCCATTAAAAAAATCTTTTATATAATAATATTCTTTGCACAAAAGAGTTTTTATTTTGTTGAAAAAGATAAGTATACATGCAAAAGCCAACTAGACAACCCACCAGGATTAAATCCCAGCAAATCAGAAAACAAAACCAGGAAGCTAACAAGTAACAGTGGTTTCACATCCTATATCCACTCCACTGTTCAACTCTCAGCACTGATCCTCTAGGATGCTCTGTCTACAAGTGATCTTCAAAATGTAAGCCTGAAAAGTAAAATTTCCCAATAGAGTGGTTGCTAAAGACTTAAAAGATGTCACTAAATTTCTTATTGTGCTTCATACAGCCAACCTGCCTAGCAACCTATCACCCTTTCACCAAAAGCCTAATTACCTCAACCATTCTTCCCACTTCACACCTCTGTCACTACCTCAACCATTTGTCTCCAATTCACTAAATCATTAAAAAAAGAGGCAAATAGAAATTGCCTCAAAACTGTGCAAGCAGCTACAATGAACTATATACTGATCCTGTTCTTGGGATGGTCACAAAGTCTGCTCTCTACCTGCCAGGTAAAGAGTGACAAACTAGAGGAGAAAAGGGTTGTCACTAGTACCACTGACAAGAATTTACCTTAAGCATTAGCCCTTCATGGTCTCTGTTTAAGGTGTCTCTCACTTAAGTACTTCTGCCAGGAATAGGTCTGCTGGTCACCTGGCTAACAGCACAAATTCACATCCTCTCTTCCATGCACCAGGGCAGATAGCTCAATAAGTCAAGATGAATTAATTTCTGTTTACATGAATATTGTTATTTCATTATTTGCCTTAAGCACTTGGCATGGAGCTCCCAACATACCTTGAATGCTAAGGACATCCTTCCCTTGTCTTCTTTATTGATGGTGTGTTAGGCAACCACAAAGAAAGTAAGCAGGAAAACTACTTTCCAACACTGGTGGGTTTTGGTTTATTTTCCTCTTTCTTCCACCCCACAAAACCTGAACCACAGACCTGGTGCATCTAGAAAGGCAACTGTGGTCTGTAGTTGATATGGATGACTTCAAATCAGGGCTCATGTAGGTGTATGGGGGGGTAAGGAGGAGGGAAGTAGAAAGGAAGTTTGAGGAAAGAAAATTTTTTTTCAAAAATTAAAATTAGAAGTGTAAGTTGAAGATGAAAGGTTATCCTTCCCTATTTATTTATTTTATTGTGTGCCTTCAAGAGACCCTGGTTTCAACTCTTTGTTTTGGTTGGAAAACTCTCCAAGGTTAGTTTTAGTGAACTCATAAAACAGGACCCTAGGAATGATACTGTATTCTGTGCAACCTCTAAATTAGCATGAATGACTAGCAAAAAATGACAAATGACTGGAAATTCCACCTAACTGTCTAGTTGTGAACAAATATTCTAGTTTAGAAATTAAATGATATCTCAAGTGGACCTGAATTCTGGGCAAACATTGCAAAATTGTTTTCTTTCTGATTTGACTTGGATTTTTTTAATCTTATTCCTTTAAAAATAAGTTAGGTCAAGAAAGCGATCTGCATTTAATTTGATTGAGGTTTCTCAATTATATGAATATGAATTCGTCTCAATTCAGATACTGAATTTATCTGAATTGTAAACTGAAAAGTATTATTTGGATTCAAACCCATTGTTTGCTTTACAATCAACCAATTTTGAAAAAGAAACTGTCTAAGATATTCTTGGAATATCTCTACTTCAGGGGAACAGAAGTCCCCAATATAAAAGGCATGGCTCATTTTACAAGCCAACCCAGCCATAAGTATCACACTTGAGCCAAGAACCAAAAGCAGAGATCTCTTAAAGTCTTGCCATTAATCAGTAGAGGGCAGAATGCAGGCAGAATCTGCCATATACCCCTGGGATATGCTGGAGCTGCTGTGAAAGAAACCAGATTCAGAGAGTCCTAAGATTAGTGTACTGATTTCCCAGCTTAAAACACAAGAAGCAAGCCAAAGATTGTCTTCCTATCCTCTTCTCCACACCATATTAAAACCCATACCAAATTACTCCTGACCCCAAACTTGGGATTGCCTGCAGTTGACTATTTTTCTTCCATTTACAACAGGCCAGTGGAAAAGAAAAAAATATATGAAGTAGCAGCCCACATAAATGAGAGTTCACCAAGAATTATATGATGCTGGAGATGGACAGCTACAGATGTTCTCATAAATTCTGGGCAAGGAAAGGCAAGCTGTAGCTTTTCTATACCCAATGGCACATGATCTACTCTCTGGAAAGTCAAGGAGCCTGATCTCTGCCAGACCCACAGGGAATGTGGGTTTATCAGGGTTCTCTATCCAAGGACCTGTAGCACAGACAGCAGTTTCCAGCTTTTCTTTCTGGGTGTTTCCAGGATGAAATCCAGCACAGACACTTTCTGTGCTACAGCATCACACAGGGCATCTGTGTTAGACATTACTTCTGTGATTCTAGGGAAACTGAAGAAGTGAGAGTCACTTTGCCACTTTGTTCCAAGCCACTGGAAAGGATTTAACTTTCTTTGACCTGCCATTTCTAGAGAGCAGATATAGTGATCCAGCAACCCCTTCAACAGAAAAGGAAGGACAGTATTTTCTGGAGAATGGCTCCTGTTTTGATACCTTATAAAGGGGAAAAGCCTCCACAACTTTCAGCATCCAGGTATTCTAGCTGGTACTGGCTTTTTGAGCAAGGTAATCCTTGGCTTCTGCCTTCTTGAAAAATACTGCCGCAAATGACACACAGCAAACATATAGAGCCAAACATTCATTCAAACTGCTGTCTCTTGAACACTGATAGAAGTCCAGCTGCCTGGATCCTGTATGGCACTGCCACCTATTTTTTCAATCCTGACTAAGCAGTCCTCATTCTGCCAGAGAATGTGAATGGTGTGAAGATTGCACTTTCTTCCAAGCTTTTCTGTGTCTGCTTGGCCAAAGCATAAACAGACATATTTTAAAAGAGCAAATGGATGCAATGCATCATCTGCAGCTCGCAGAGGTTAACAGCCAAATTACTCTGTTTACTGCAACTTCTATGCCCACAGAAGTTTATTTTATTCTTAAAATAGCATCAATCACTGCAGAGTGGAGATAAAGGAAACTGAAGATTATATATATATACATACATTTTGTTATAATTCCTGGTGCTTGTACCTATTATGCACTTTAATCAATTGATTTGCATATTACAGTATTGCAGCTTCTGTAGACCAAAAAATATATCAATATAGGATGTTAAATAAGAATATTAAAAGGCTCCTTCAATGTATAATTTACTTCACGGCAAACAATCACTTCCTCTCAGATCATCACTATTGCAGATTTGGAACATTACCTGAAAGGTTTTTCCCTAATGTGTTTCCTAGTAATTAAAAAATTAATAAAGTATTATTTACATTATGATGATTTAATTCAAGTTAAGCAGCAGTGTGGGAATGTGCTATTTTCTTACTTGAATGGGTATTAAAACTTGAAGGGGGACATAGCAAGCTCTGCATTTGAATGGACTTATTTTAATTTGTTACTTATATCTCAGTAACCGCCTCAAATTCCCAGCCCAGGTCAAGAACTTACAGGCCAGAAACTGAGCAAAGCTATCATAAGGAAAATGTTCCTGGCATAAAACAGCTTGCAAAAAACCAATGATGGAAAACAGGAAGACAAAAGTATCATTATTCACATTTGAAAAGCAGGGATGGAAATGTAGATTGCTGGATGCCACAGTGGCTTAAGCCAGGGAGTCTGAACTATGGCAAGAAAATGGAACTGAACTCTATTAAATGTATCAGAAGATACGATCCATGCTTACAAGATGAATATTTCTGGTATTAAAGGTCTCATTAATCTAGTGGAAAAGGCATGACAAAACCTCATGGCCAGGAGCCAAAGCCAGGCAAGTTCAGAAACATGATGGGTGACTATTTCTAAAAAGGGAAAGTAGGCCATTAGAGTTCCTGGTACATAGAGACACAGTGACTTGTCCAGCTCCTGAGGGCACTGAAATGGAGCTAAATGTCTGCCTAAAAAGGCAGAGATTCTGTACACCAAGGTCACAGGCCACTTGCAAGAATCACTACTCATTTTTCATAGTCTGGTCATACTCAATGTCAAACTTTTCTGATTTTAACTGAATCAAGAGCAAACTCCCAAATTCCAACCTTTTATCTCAGCTATTTTATCTCAGAGATCACGTAACTACTGAGAACACATCACAAGCTAGACAACAGAAAGGTACCATCAACAGCTCCTGCTGCAAAACCACCAAGTGGAAGAGGAAGCAGGGAACAGTGGAGAATGCAGGGGTCTATTTGTCAAAAATACCATGTCAACAGAACCTGACATTTCTAATATTGACAGCAGCTGACAAAAACAATACATATGTACCCCACAATCCCTTCCTATCAGCTAAGGAGAAAGGATGTCCCTGTGCAATTTCCTGAATTTAAGCAGCAAAAAAGGAGATGGTCAACAATACCATCACATTTGAGAAGCCACCCAGCACAGATCTAGGAATCCATCACTGAGGTACAAACCAGGAATTAGCAGATGCAACACACATATGCCTGCCTTAGGGAAGGAATGGGAAGCACTCAACAGGTACCAAAACAAAGGTGTCTTGCTCAAGCAGTTTAATAAGCGAAACGATCTCTGAGTCTGGAGGAAATATCCTGGCTTTAAGAAATTAAAGAAATTCAATAGGGGAGCTGCCACAGCAGCAGAGTTTCCTCTCCAAATTCTACTGCCAGTTGAACTACCAACCTGTTGTGAGACCTTGAACAGTCCTTCACTTCTCCAGGACTCTTCAGCAGTCCCCGCACTCCTCGAGGAGCCTTGAGTGACTCTTGTTTTACGTATGTGCCATGCCCAGCATAGCAGAGTCCCTTGGCCCTTCCACGTACAAATGCTATTACTAGTACCATTCACACAGTCCTACTCCAGCAGTCATCATCTGGCTGGCTGTCACCACACTGGGCTGCACAAGTCCTGCTTTTGGAAACAAAAGTCATCGCAGTGCCATACCAGGAAGGATGGATTGCTCACATGCTGGGGACAGGTGCTGAACTCTTTTCTGTGCCAAACAGGGAACGTTGTGCCTCGTTCACTTTTCCACAATGCTGCTGAAATCACAGGCACTGCCTTGACAGAGCTTGGCCTCAAATCTCAGTCTCCTGTCCTGTATGCAGCTTTCTTTTGAAGTAGCTGTGTGGACAATAAGGGAAGGAAGAAAAAAACTTAATACTGTAATACACAAGAAATCAATGCTGGAGGTCAATTTGATATACAGGTGCAATTTTATTATGGGATAAGACAGACTCTATATATTGCCATTGCAATAATGTGACCTGCTCGAAGAAATTTTAAAAGGGCAAGTTTTGAAGTCTGGTGGTGCTTTTTAGGTGGTTTGGTTTGGGAGTTGTTAGTCTCTTTGGATTTTTTTTGTTCAGTTGTTTTGGGTTTTTTCCAGGTGCCTGTCTTATAACTGAACCTTATGAGCAGAGGAAAATCTCCCCAAAACAGTTGCATGATTGGTGCAGCCTATGAGAAAAAGAGAATATAGTCTCTTTCAAGACAAGGTATTGGAAAGAGCTAGTCTTAAAATATTGAGTTAACTTTCCACTCCAGTGCCTTGCAGCTCAGTTCTAAATAATGACCACTGAATGAGAACAGGCAGAGAAGAAACAAGTTTTAATTAGCTGTACAGTGAGTGTCTTTGTCCCACAGATAGATTTGATTATATCACTGATAACCTTCACAGTGTTTTTTATCACATTACAGTATGCCATTCTTCAGAGCTGAAGACATTTTCCACACACCCCTAACAGTCTTAGCAGCAGTGAAAAAATAATGCCAAAAGTCCCTTCCAGATGTTTTGTGAGATTCTTCTCTTTGACTGAGTTCCCTCAATTGGGATGAAGCCAGGACAGCTCAGTGGTGGTGCTGCAAGTAATGAGTGATACCAACACAAATCTCTGCCAATTCAGTGTTTACAGGTTTATTTTGTAAACCTGTTTATGCAACTGTATGTGGTACATTAAGTTCTTTACATTAATTCCTGAAACACCATCTGGTAGATATAGACCAGTGTATTCTGCATAAACTCAGACAAGAAATATAAGCACTGATACTACCTGACATGTTGTGACCTTCAGGCATCACTCACTATAATTTTACATACCCTAAGCTATCACAGAATTGGGCAAGCTACGGGAAAAAAAAACCCTCAAAAATAGAGCAAGTTGTTTTGGCCATGACTTCAGCCCTTCCACTGAATTGTTGTGCCCTTGTCAGAAGTACACTTTGTACTGAGCTTCAGACCTCTTGCTACTGGCTTGCATATGGCACCACATAGGAAGAAAATCAGAATCTGTTCTACAATAAAACTAGGAACAAAAAGAGTTCGGATCCAGCAGAAGACTTTTTTTATATGAAGGTAAATGGTCTTGCAAATAGGCATGGGCAACTTGGATCATTCATTTCCACTTATTGCACCAGCCAAGAACAAAGCCTTCCTGCTGTACTTAGGTAACTCTAATTTAGTAGGGCTCAGACAGCAGTCATTAACCGCAGGATTCCTTCTCCCCTTCCAAATTAGGGAAACAAGAAACTACTCCCCAAGCTGTAAGATACAGCAGATCAGATCCTCACATCCCACACACAGTTTATACTGCAGGCATAACTTCACTAGGGGATTAGCTCCCGTTCACAGCAGGACAGTTGATGGCAAAATTAAGCATTGCCACCTCATCTTTTCACTGCTGCTGGAATAGATGGCATCTTCACAGTGCTTGCAAGGAGGCCGGATACAGTCATGTGTTATCTGCTGTAAAATTGATAGGTGACAGCCTGCAAAACTGCTATGTCTGGTGATGAGCAGAGAATGAGCTCTAATGTAATAATTAGCAAAAAATAAATTGGTAATAATATAGACATATCCTAAGGCAGATCTGAGTCACATTTTGTTTATACTCATGGCTTCATCATTCCATTGGTGTTGTGACATCCCTGGGGGAAGAAGAAATTAATGGCCAGTAAAATCCCTGGGCAAGGCACAAATTTCCTGCACTGTCAGGTGTATATTCCTTTGTGGGACTCAGGGAAAATGATTTTCTGTTCTGATCCCTGTATGTCCAAATACAGACATACAAAGCACAAAATAAAAAAAAAAAAATTACACCTTAGACTTTTTACTTCCAAGCCTGTCCTGAGTTTTGGCTGCTGTTTATTGTCATGACAAGACATCATTGTATTTCCTCACACACCCATTTGAAAGGCTGGATATTGTTAGTTTACATATATTGGCAGGGAGATTGGACAGAAGTTTCTTCTCCTGGTCTCATCTCCTTGCTGAGGCACCCATTTCTCCATGCTTCTCACCCGAGATTCTTCAAATCCTTTTCTCTGGAATTCAGTGGATAATTAGCTCTCATAAAGAGGGGCCAGAGCTTCTAAACCAGAGGGGTTAGCACATGTTTGAGTCTTGTAAGAGGCAGCCAGGACAGCTATTCTGAGGACAAGGACAACATCCTGCTCCTGTCAGCCAGAATTGTTATTTCTCAGAGAATGAAAGGACACAGCACCTCTAATGGATTCCTGGTAGGTACACACACTCCTGACTGAACTCTGCTATTGTAGATAGTACAGAGTAATCCAGCCTCAACAGCAACAGGAGGTGCACTTGGGTGTACAATTTTGCCTCCTGTCTTCCTCATCACGGGTTGCATCCTGCCTCTCCCTCCCCAGCAGCAGCCAGCCCTCTCCCCAGCACAGTCCAGCAGTGCCTCATGACCTCCCACACAATGCCAGCAATGAGGCACTGCCACAGGCACAACGGATGCTGGGCAGAATCCCTTGGGCAGCTTCTCCCTCAGCAGCAACTAATTCTGCCCCAAAAACACACACCTGCTGTCAATAGCAACAGCGCTTTGGCTCTGAGTTGAAGGAGAAGTTCAGCTGCTGGAATGTACAATTGTAGCCCAAACAGCTGTTCTACATCTCCTCCAGGGAAGAAGCTGGCAGGCTGGATGGATCAGAGCAGAAGGCTGGAGCTGGCCCTCAGGCCACCAGTTGGACCACAGGGAACATTTGCAGCTCACATCTCCAATGGTGCCCAGGCAGTGCAAGGCTACCTCTTCAGCCAAGGACTTGTAACCATCCATGTATATACTCACATCTGTAACATATATACAGCATCTAGTCAGACTTTATAAATTAAGCTTTTATTACACAGTTCTGTTAATGGAGCTATTCTGAATCATGATTTTTTTTTTTTTTTTTTTTTTTTTTTTTAGGCCGAGGTTTTAAAGTTATGCCTTTTCACACAGTGAAGAAAGGAATTATTTTTCCCTCTCTCCCTTCTTCCTGGCACTGCTTTTCCATTAACTCTTCTGCACAGCTGTGTCCGTCTGTTTGCATTAACTATTCTCTAAATCTTTCTCTCTTCCTGAAAAATCAAAAAAGTCTTCTGGAGAAAACCAGATTTGAACTGAAGTCAATAAAAAAAACACCAGTTCTGGGGTCATGCAGCTCATTAAGCATCAGTTTGAAGCTGTCTGCCTAAAACTTATTTTAACTCCATGGAGCAGATCTACTGGTCACCAAGACCAAACATTCATTTTCATCCTAGTGCTATTTATTACTATTTTTTAAAAATTGCAATTACTGTGAAGAAAAAGCAAATCATACATCAAAGATCACAATTACAGCAAATAATTAACCGCTTGGTATTTGATACACCTCTCTGCAATGATTTGTCTCACATAAAGCCCTTTGGCACACTGGCAAGGCAGATAAATCAAATAGCAAAACGGTTTGGTCATTGCAAGGTTGGGGAAAAGGATTCAGCTGAGTTGTAAATTCCAGCTTCAAATTGAGGAACATTTTCTCTCAGCCTTGTAACATCACATAGACTATTTTAATAATCTGAAACACCCTAAAAGGCATGATTTTGCAACATCATTTGTTGAGTGGATCTTCAGGAACTAACAAAAACAAGATATCTTCAGGGAGTCTGATTTTGCCAGTAAAAGTTATCACATGCTTTAGCCATTTTCATACAAGTCATTTATTCAAATCCTGAAAAAGCTTTTCATTCCAATACCATAATTATTACTATTACAAGAAATGTTTTGCTGAAAAAATAGGCAGAACTACCAACTGCAGTATTACACCTTGTGCTGAAGTATGAGCCCTCACTTACAGGTAAAGTTACTGTGAATTTTCAGACTTCTAGCAAGGTGATACCCTGAAACTCATCTTAGCTTTAACACACTTCCATTATGACAAAATAGTTCCAAAATATTCTTTTGTTAGAGACTGAACATTTTAAAACTGCTCCTTAACTATATAAAGAAATTTTCATATCTCTTCCTCTCCTTTTTGCCCCTGTTCTAGTGGTTTTGCTATTGCTTGTATTGCTGAAGGAGCCTTTGTAAGCAGCATTTTGACCACACATTTGGCTCTTTGCTTGATCTCTCTCACATCAGAACACACTGCTTTGGCCTTCAAAAACAATTTGTCATAAATTAAAATGGCTTAAAAACATATATGGCTGCAAAGCATTAGATTAATACTGGAGTACAGGAATTCAGAATGTTATTGTCTAATGAGTTGGCAGATGGTTCATGATCATGATAAATTTCCTACTCTAGCTGACACATTTTCAAATGTTAATGTCCTCCAGAGGAATAAACTGTGTTGTAATGACTGGAATAATGGCTTCAAAGGTGAGCATTTGCCTTATTATTGTTTCAAACCCTGGCACTCAAGGTACATAGGTGTTAGGCTATGCACTCTACAAAAGGGAATAATTAGCATTGTATAATGAAAAAAGACAAGGTTTACAGAAGAGGTAGTGAAGATCTCAGTCATGGAGAGAGCAACCTCCTTCATCCCTGTGAAACAATAGCTAATCAAGTACTGCACATAACATAGCAGACAAGCACTTGCAGGCATCCCAAGAGCCACAATGTTCTGGATAATTGCAGCAAGCCTGGTTTAGACAGAACTAAAACTCCTGTATGCTGCTTCCTCTCTCCCACCCTTTCCCCTCCTCACTCACTGCGAGCTGGTTTGCTCAGGGGAAGGAATACAGTCAGACTGCACAAAAGAAACAAGTAAGCTTTACATTCAGTCTCATGGCAGCCAATAACCAGTGCAAGAAGGGCATGCATTGTGAAACAATGACAGTTTAAATAATTATCATTTTTGGACTGTAATAATATATTTGGATTTTTTGTCTTGTGCTTACAGGCCAGGGCTGTAACTCTGCACTTTCCCCTAATGGTCTCACATTCTCTGTTCAGAAACAGGACACACACAAATATGGAAGTCTAAGCCAGCCTAAACACTCGCATAACACTGACAACATCACTCCTCCTGCAGAACCAGCAACATTCCCCAGACCTTTTTTTTGTGGGTATACAGTTCCCTCCAGGTATTTTCCTAACACCCAAAAGTTCCCATGCACAGCCATGAAGCAGCATTCTCCTCTAACAAGAGGGAAGTTGTTCTCCTTGTCAATCCAAATGGAACTAACCCAGTTTGCATCTAGTGGTGATCCCATGGCCACAAATATATCCTTCTGTCCTCTTTACAGTGTCCTATGTTTCCAATGTCATAATAATTTATGCCTTCCAAAGTAGGAAAGAGTCATCTATTGAACAGCAGTCATGGCCTCATTTGGTCAACAATTGTGTAATCCTACTTTTGCTCCCATAACATTTCTTTAAAAGTGTCCTCTGTTAAGAGTCACTCTGCAATCAACATTGTTGACCATGTATTATTAATTAAGTAATTTTAAAAATTAGAAACACAAATCACATTGTTTTCAACCAAAATAATGATCTACCAATTATTCTGCCAACAGAAATGACTTGTAGCTTTTGGCAGGTCTTTTCCCTTTGGCCATTGTTTTCTTAGTTATTAACAAGGTTACAGTTGGTCCTTTTGATTAAAAAGCTGTTTGACCAGAATCACTACTATGGGAAAACAAAACCTGAAATTCAATATGCTTCTAAAATTCTTTTGAAATTTGATCTCAGTACCAAGGAGGGAGGAAGGTGAAGGACCACAAGGGACATAACTTGTTAAAAAAAAAAAACAAGTATTTTGTATTCACTAGTCTTCCTGTAAGGCACACACCATATAACCTAGGATCTGATTGCAACAGCTTCAAACTTCTAAAAATTACAAATTAGGTTAACAGAGTTTACAAACTGGGATAAGGCTACATAGTGAGGTGTATCTCCATGACTCATTCAAGCCACATTATCCACACAGACCTAGAAGATGCTTTCAGTTCCTCTAAAGGTAAATAAAGTTCAGGACAACAGAATGCATGGCCTTACTGAACCAGAAAAGAATTTATAAACATATACAAAGATCTATCATTAAAAAATTAGTATTTTTAATATGGCAAATACAACAACATAATTTAAGAACTAAATTTCAACACGACACTTGATTCTGCTAAACATGCCTACAAAGTCTGTCCTTTTCCATTAGCATTTAACACTAAGGGTGCTATGCTAGTAGTTTCATCTTAAAAAGATTACTTGATTACTTAGAAAGTAAAGCATGAGCAACAGGATGGTGCTGTACTCACACAGGTAATATTTAGTGTCTAGGCCTCAGCAAAATTAAACTTCTGTGCATATGAGAGCCTACAGAAGTAAGGACAGGCTTCACCTTCTGTGTAGTAATAATAATAATAATAATAATAATAATAATAATAATAATGAGGGGTCGCAGAAGAAGACCTGTACTTTGCCTGCCCCTTTCAAAAGGGATTATTAATGCTGTGATGAGCAACATGGAGAGGGACAGATATGTGCAGTAGCAGAAATACACAAAAGCATAAAGAGCATTTCCAAGTTTCTCTATGAACTGGCTTGTTCCAGGTATCTCAGATTTGATGTTTAAGCAAGTGTGTTAGGCACTTCAAGCTTGGAAGATTTTAAGGTTTGTGTATAATTGACGAAATATTTCAGAAAATGGTGCACAGGGCTATCAGCTTTGCATATCAGGAAAGAATCCAGCCTACACTTCTCCATGGTTTTGCTTTCTTGCTCAGAGAGAGCAAGTGGAAATAAAATGTCCAAACACATGAAAACATAATTTTCAAGAAATAAGAGAATAAATCTTAAACAAGATAAACTCAAGGGGATTGGGTGTTGTTTTTCACTTTTGAATTTCTCCATTATTTACACTCAGTGATTTACCCAAACTAAACATCTGGCACTGAAGCAGAATATAGCTGTGTCAACTACAACTATTTGCTGTAGTTAGAGCCCTAGCAAACTGCACATTCCTGTATCCTAATTACTTCAAGCAGCTTTCTCAATCTTTGCAGTATCCCACTAATAGTCCTGGTAAAGGTACTGTTAGACATCTGAGAATCTTTCCCATCCTCAGACATGCAGCTAGAATAAATGCCATCTCTTCTGCTCTGACATGGTTCAAAGGCCTGGGAGTAAACTAAAAAAATTCCTTACAAAACACTCTTCCAGAGCCAGTTCATGCTATTCCTGGCTGGGAGAGGGAGAGGGAGAGGAGAGAGTCCTTCAAAATTAACCCTTCAGAGGAAGACACTAGACAGCCAATGCTGAACATTACCATTCCGGCTGCAGAGACAGCATGGCTAAAATTAAGTTACAGTGTAATGTTCCTCCACCTTAGAAGAGAAAGATCATGCATTTCAAGACTTCTCACTGTTAGTAAGATTTATGCAATTCTGCACCGGTGACACTCACAGAATGTGCATTATGCTCAGCAATAGGCTGGCAATCCAGCTATTACTCCATCACGTATTATAACATATAAATAGTCACTCCTGCAAGGCCTATGACAAATGACATTTCATTTACTATGAAGACTGCTCGATCATTTTCCCAGGTTATATGTCAGCCAGGCCATAACAGTCCTTTCAACAGTCTATCATGAATAGAAAGTTACTAAAATGTCCCAAATGTTTCAGGGAATAAATGCTTCTCAATTTGTTAATGATAAAAATTCTATGTCAATTAGACGTAATGGGAAAAAAGCCTCTCATTAAAGTCCCAGGCCACACAAATTTAGAATGGTATTTTCCACTGCTTGTTTTGTCATTTCCCCACCAGTCTCTCTCATATTTATTTAATTTTTTACTGTTTCAAGTGACTAGCTGAGTGGTCCAGTACATTTCCACTATCTGCTTTCATGGCAAACAGTCTTTCCAGGTATTTCAGTCCCTTGACGATTTCATGGGATCAACAAATCAAACTGTGAGGTTTTACAAACATGAAAATGTCAACAGAAGAACATAGGATATAACACCTCAGGTGCTTTCTTTCCAAACAAAATTCTTTTCCACCCTGTCTGTTTGAGCTTAGTTACAACAATGATACCCCATTTGAATCATACACATTACAGGTATACATGGACACCAGTCTGTGCTGCCCAAAGAGAAGGGATTATAAAACAGCTTTGTGTTTTGCTCACTATGACTTCTGCTGTCCTGAATAATCGCACTTCTCACTGCTCTAGTGGAAGGAGAGGTGGGGACTATTCCTATGTATAAAGCTAAGCCTTCCTTAACAGCTCTGCTAGATGAACGCTCGAGACTGACCCAGACTTCCCCGTGAAACTTAATACAGCTTAGATCATGGCCTGCAATTGGATCCCACAAGTGTGCAAGGTTCTGAAAGCAGCAGATCCAGGTGAAATTCAGCTCCTGAGGGCATTAACTGCACCCCAGCTTCACAGAAACCTAGGGAGGAAGACAGCATTCACACAAGTCTTACAATTATTTCTCCAGCGCGCATGATCTGAGGATCACAGAGTGAAAGTCCCAGAGCACTCCTGGTGTGGGGACACACTTGTAATAAACAGGCTGATCCCCCTTTTGCTTATTCAGAAGCAGAACCTGCCTGGAGCAAGAGCAGAGTGTGGCTCTTGATGCTGACATGCTAGCCCATCAATCTCCACTCAATCTTATCCTGAAGAAGTTTTCAGGAACACCCCAACCCTTCACAGCTTAACTGTCCCTCCTGAACGATACCCACATGCACATCAGATCATGGCTGATAGACAACACTGTCAGAATGCACTTGTAGATCCTCCCACAGAATGCAGGCTGGTCCTCTATGCCATTTCATTATATATTCAGATATCAGAGCCTGCTCCTTGCTCTGGGCCTTGCTCAGCTGAAAAGGAATTCAGTCAGGATTAAGCTGCATCAGCTGCAAAGTCAGAGACCTGCCAGTTCTCTGTCGCTGTCTGTTGGCTTCTCAAGGAATCATGCTGGCAACACTTATAACTTCAACAATAAGCTATTTGCATCTTGAAAGCAAGAAGCAAAAAAAAATTAATATTCCCTAGCTACAACCTCTGGGGTCAACTGAGGACATATTTCTCTTACAAGCACTTTAATTTTGAAGATACAAATGAATTTGACAAAATGTAAAAAACACATTTCTAGGGTACAGCAACCAAGAAATGCAGGTGATAATGAGTCAACATCATGTTGCTCTTCCCCAAGGAAAGCAAACTCCATGAGTAAAAGCACAGTTTTGCAACTGTAAATACACCTACACCTAAGATTTATACTGCCTACATTACTCTGTGAGCTGCAAGTTATATCTCATAGCATTTGGAAGAAATATCTGAAAGCAGCCTGCTATGTACAGATGGCCCATAAAAATTAGTCTTGTGTATTGTGCTGATTTACTTAAAACAGGCTGTACTATTTTGGATTGGCTCAGAAGGTTCTGCATCAAACATCAGCACAATGATCTAAACTAGGTATTGAATGATTTATGTCCTTTTACCTTAAAACATACTATATCAGGCTTCACCCATTAATTTTGCTCTGTTTAGGAGTTTAGGTTTGTGTGTGTCTGTGTTACTACTGTATTTCAGCTACATACCCTACAGTAAATAATCTTAATGATCAAATGACAGGCTTCATAACTCTGAGCAGAGTTCATCTGATCTATTAAAGTGACACCAGACATTTACTCAAGGAGTAAACAGAGCTGACATTATAGGATGATCTCTGAGGGGAACACTCCAAGGTAAATACTGAGGAGAAAGAGGGGTTATGCATACCATTCTTTTGTGTTTCTTGCCTAATTTTTTATTTTCTTATATTTAATGTTCTTATTAGTATGTTTTGTGATCTTCAGGCAATAATCTGCGAAAGAGAGCCTTTTAAAATAGTTTTAACTGTCAGTTTTAAACAGAAAAAGAGCAACTGGTTGAACCTGGAGAAGAATCTGGACAAGCATGTGGAGAAGCCCAATGATTCTTTGTCTGAAATCATAGTCTCACTGAAACTGTGGCTACTTGCTCTGCAGTGGTATCCTGCCTTTACAAGGGAGTCATTGAGGAGCTCTGGCAGAACCTCCTCATATCTAGTGAATACTTAAAAATAGGATTGTTGCCTTTCATCCCCTCAAAAATCAGCCAGATTTTCTTGTTAGGGTCCTGTGTTTGTATTTGTTAATAAGAAAAAAGGGAAAGAAAAGGAAAGAGGGGAACAATATATATTAAAAGTGATAAATCTTCCAGTCTAAACACAAGTCCAGAATTTTCTCTTATGACATAGACAAAAAATGACATGTGGATTGGAATCCACAGGGGCAATCCTGCCCCCTCTGTGAGTGACAGTAAGAAGCTCTGTAGCTCATTTTGAGCAGCCAATTAAATTAAAAGTTTAGATAAATACTCTGTTATTTGCATAAAAAATAAGCATTAAAACCTCTTCAAGTCTGGGACAACTTATTTTATTTCAAGACCCTACTCTGGTAACCATGTTTCCCTGCCCTCAAGAGCCTAAAAGCAACACTCAGAAGCAAAATTATTTTCTATACTCACTGACCAAAGCCAACAGAAAAGGAAATGGATTATTGTTGATTTTGAAATCATAAGCAAGAGCACAACAGAGTAAGATGCCTTTCAAGAGGGAAAACAAAATATCAGGGCCAATAGGGCCACAAGGAACTTCTTTACAGCTTTCAGTTTTACAGAGATGATTGTCTGGTGACAGCAGGGAGAAGATACACCCTCAGACAAAGAAACAACACCCAGAGGCAGCACAAAAGGCCAGGTCTGGCATGAAGCAGGAGAGGCAAGAGCACCACCCAGAAGGCAACTCTAGGTGGCCTAGCAGCATGCAAGCATTACCTTCTCTCACCTTTGTTCTGACACACTTGGACAGCCTTGAACAAAGCTGAGGCATTGCCAGACAGCTCTCACTCTGTCAAACAGAAAATGTTTCACACTTGTACAGAGGGAAGGGGAGAAGCCCTTGAAAGCGCTTTATCTTTCCCCCTAAAATTTGACTAAAATGCTGCTGAAAACCATAACTTTGCTTTTCAAGATTGTTCCAACTGCAACATGGCCCCACACATGAAGGTCCACATCTGCAGCTGGCATAACTCAAAATAATGCTCCTTCAGGCAGCAGTAATGTGAATAATACCTATGGCTTCAAACTTAAAGGCCTCACTGCCAGAAACATTAAAGACAACTAGAAAATTCTATTTCACTATAACCAGCAAGTTAACCTGATTCTGTAATGAAAAATGTCTGTTTTCTTGACTCATCCATCATCAAGACATAATAAACTTATAATCAAAATTACATCAATTCAAATGATTCTGCCAATCTTTCCTTAATGGATTTAATTTAATAAAATTTTAAAAATTTTCCATGCCTGTCTACAGTAGACAACAATAGCAACAATGGATTCATAGGGACTGTGGGAAAAAAACCCAAGTTATTCCCCCATGGCAAAGTGCTCTGTGTGCCACCTGCTGCTGGGGAACCATGGAGGGGCTTATCCTCACAGGGCAGAACTGAGCTCACCTTCCCTTCCAGGGAAATGCAGTGAAAAGGGCTGACATATTCCTTTCCCAGTTCTATTTGCTCTTCCACTGGCTGGAATACAAGCCCAGGAGGTTTGTTTGCTGCTGTTTGAGGAACGTCTCAGGAATTAAAGAGGGTTAAGTCTCTGTACCTGTAAACAACATTGTAAACTCAAGAGATGGCAAACTACAGTTCCCTTTTGCCAATTAGCATCATTAAAATAAAAAAAAAGAAAAAAAAAAAAAAGAAAAATTTAATCTTGAATATCCTCCTTTCTTCCAATTGCTCATGATGATGGGCACAATCCAGTGTTGACTGACATTTTGGGCCTCCTGCTGAGCTTGAAAAGACCAATTACTTCTTTCACTAGAAAATAGTAACCCATTATTATTAGAAGCCCTCACTAGCAGAAAAGTAAATTAAGTTCTGCATTCAGGGCAGAGAATTACCTCCAGATCCATAAGATAGAAGGACTTTGAAACTTATGATGGCAAAACCTAAGCCAATGTCACTGGGAAATTTGCTTCAGACTTGAGATCAGAGCATTAATATGGTATTTTCATCACCTACAGAGAAGTTTCTACCAGATGTGTTCCCTCCATCATGAAGCAAACCTATGAATAACAAAGATTGTAATGGATCAAAACCACAAAAAAATCACTTCAGCTGGAGGAAAACTGGGTTTTCCATTTAAACTAAAGCAGTACTTAGACATAGGAATAAATGGCTTGCAAGTTCCACATGGGCACATTTTGGTTTGAAATAAGAAAGCCATCACCAAACCAACAGCTTAAATACAGGAATACAGCAATGGAACAACATTTTGGGGGCCAATAAACCTAATTAGTTAGGGATATTGACAGGATTTTTTAACACAACTAGGCAACTCTAAGTACAGAAACCATGCTTGCCTAATGGAGAACTTCACCTCTTAAAATCCATCTTAATTGTTACACTGATGCCCTTTATGGTGTTACTTGGAAGCGTTATAAGAAGCAGAACAAGTTAAGACACTGTTTAAGAAGAAAAGGAAAGAGGAGAAAGGGTAAAAATTGTTTTTTTTCTCAAGGATATGCATAAGAGTATTTTCACTTAAAAAGAAATAAGAAAAACAACAACAACAACAAAAAAAAAAAAAAAAAAAAAAAAAAAAAAAAAAAAAAAAAAAAGAGGGCTAAAGGTTTGGCAACTAGATTAATTCTTTACAGGGTTTCTTCTGGAAGCTGAGTATTTTGTATTCACTCTCCAAGACTCAAACAAGGAACTCATCTTGGGATTCAGTCAGAATTATCTTACACCAATGGGTTGATTCAGCAGTTTCTTGGACCCATGATGTGCTTATTTGCTAATTTAGGCACATGCATGAAAGTAATTACTGACCAGATGCTAAGGAGAGAATAAACCCCACAAAAATTAGACCTTGCCTCAAAAAACTTCCCGAGATACAATCATAAAAAAAACCAAATAAATAAAAGGTATTTGGGGCTGCCATCCTGTGCTGGTGAAATTCAAAATCATTCCATTAAGAGAAAAAAATATATTTTTGCTGGCTGAGGCTGCAGCCCTTGATCATCTTTCCTCACACAGTGGGAAGGACACAACTCTTATCTGGATAGGGCACTGCACAGACATGCTCACATCCAGTGTGACACATCCAGCCAGCAGTAACCACAGAAGGCAAGGCAACACCTGCTTAGCCCTTGTGGTAAAATCATTCCCAAAGAAATGCAAAGCCTTTAGAGCCCACAGAGCACCAGCTGGGGTCCTGTTCTCCAGTCTACAGTGGAGAAATTATGCCCTTTTCCACTCAGTATTTGCCACATATCAGGATCCTGAGAATAGAAGATCTAATCTGCTTCTTGCTTACATCACTTTAAATCAGGAGCAAAGCTATCCACATCAGCAGCATTCCATGAGTATAAAACAGGTGCAAGTGAGAGTAGAAACAGGTCTACAAACTCAGCTGAATTTAGAAGTCAGTGTTTTACTTTCCAATTTTGCAGAGATTACATTACATGTGTACATAAACACACATACACACACACACACATACCATTTTTAAAACTTCTCCAGGAAATCAGACACAAACTAAGCAGAACATATGGAAATTTAACTGGTTGCTCATGAAAAGCTGCTAAAATCTGCCAAAGTCAAAAGACATGGTGCAGTCTGCTTGCTACACCAGCTTGTTAAAAAGAGATAAGGTAAAAAAAGCATCATTTTTAACTAGACTACTTGATAGGTGGAGCAACAGTTTCACTTGTCTCAGAAATGCAGTATGTTTGCATTTTTAAAGACTTTGAGAGCTTGCTTTTTGGGATTTTTTTTTTGTTTGGTTTGGTTTTGGTTTTGTTTTGGGAGGGGTTTTTGGTTGGTTGGGTTTTTTTTTATTTGGGTTTTTTTTGGGGGGGAGGGGGGTGCTTGGTTTTGGTTCTGTTGGTTTTTTTGGGCAGTGGGGGAGTGTCTATATGGGGCCTTTTTTTCCCCCACAGAACCTCGGGAGCAGATTTCTGAGATTACACCTGTTCTTGTCTTTGATGCTCCTTTGCTGCCACCACGTGGAAAAGAAACAGCAAAAAACCAAAAAAGTGCCCAGAGCCAAAGGCCTCGTCTCAGCCTCCCTTCCTGCTTTCCCAGCTCTGCCCTCAGCCACTGCCTCCCCTGTGCTAACCATAGGGTCACCCCCAGCAATGCCACTCCATTCATAGGAGAAATTTTAACTAATTAAAAAAAATAAAAATAAACTAATGTAAAATATTCTCCCTGTTTTATTTCATCTTGTTTTTGTAGCAATTACTGTCTTTTAGGTATATCACACAGATGTGCTCAAGGAGCACAGAGTTGTGAGGAGCCCTGAAGAATTTCTGGCAGCATTTCTTTTATTCACTTTAATTTCAGAGGCAGAAGTAGAGTCACACAGTTGAATTATGTTGAAGGTGAAATAGGAAAGGCAGCTGAAAGCCTTAAAAAGAGATGAAATGGCCTTTAAGCACTAACATAATTAAACTTGAGAATTTACTCATCTTGTCTGTTGTT
Organism: Erithacus rubecula; assembly: GCF_903797595.1. Lineage (NCBI taxonomy): Eukaryota > Metazoa > Chordata > Aves > Passeriformes > Muscicapidae > Erithacus > Erithacus rubecula. The sequence continues at coordinate 98,168,067 of NC_136685.1, read as the reverse complement.
CTGTAATCAAACTGAAAAAAAAAATTAGAAGTCACACGAGTAAGCTAAACTACTAAAATAAAGAAGTACAAGATACACTAAATAGAGAAAAAATGGCAAACTTCTAAGCTCATGGTTGACTGGTTCATTTTTCAGGTGTTTTTTCCAAACCTAAGCTCTGTGCTCTCCAGTTATGTCAAAGAAATATTCAGATATTTTAGCAACATGGGGGTCCCAAATGTGTTAATACTCACTGCCAGCAGTCACTGCAGGTAATGCCAGCTGAGAATCAGCTTTCAGATTTTACGTTGGTTTTATTCCCTGCTGTTGGTGGGATGCCTGAGTAGAGCAAATCATTAGTAATCTTTGCCAGCTGAGGTACTGACTACTGAGGCTCCTGAGGCCAGCCAGCTACCCAGTGCAGGCTTTATCTTAAATTACTTAGAGCCTCAAATTCTCTTTGGACCAGATGAACTTACCATTATGGACTAACTGAAGGCTTGGCTCAATTATATCTTGCCTTTTTGCCATGGAAATCTAAGTGCCACAACATCAGATAGTTCTGCAAGTCAGAAGTCACTGTAGCTATTATCAGAATCCAGCCTTTTGCATTCTGAAAACTTGTGCAAGAAAATCTATGGACAAATTCTGGCCCTTAATTTTTCTGATAGTACAACTTCACCCATGTGGCAAAAGACAAACAAAACAAGAAGGTTTTTTGTTTTTTTTTTAAAGTTTATTTTCTTCTTATTAAATTGTATAAGTGGGTATAAAGTGTATAAGGTGCATAAGTCTGGGCAGTTTGTCCACTTTAGGGGAAAAAGTACAGCTGCATCTAGAAACACTAACCTCTGCCCAGAAATCATTTACCTACCAAAAGTCTTTTGTGTAATTCTATATATAAGGGATGAGGTAGAATTCTTAGTCTTTAATGATAAGTATCTTCCAAAAAAATAGGATACTTCATTCTACACACCACAAGAACACCTATCAAAAAGAATATGTGAAATGGACCAGACTTCATTTTACCAGCTCAAGCAAGGAGCAGCACTCACAGCTCTAAAAAATAAATGTACCTCCTTTTACAAAACAAACAAGCAAACAAACTCAGTATTACAAGTGTAGGACTTCTTTATGCTTTGAGGTGAGTCAAAATAAAAATTTAAGGTTTTTAATACATTCAATATAAATAAACAGTGAAAAGAGGCACCCTTACACTGGAATTACCACTTAGGGAGATACCACATGTGAGTTAATTCCATTTTAGCTTAACTGGTACAAAACTAAAACTAAAGTGTGATCATAATGTTAATGAATCAGATACATATAAGAGCATCCGTGGTCTACATTAAGTATTTAAAAATCTGAAATTAATATAAGGATACATTAAAAAAACACTATTAAAAATTGCAAAGTTGTACTAGATCTGTAATTCTTCAAATATAGTATGTTACAGAGCCCTGTCATCATCTGAGATAAAGTCAGCTTTAATTTTCAAGCCCATATTCCTCCTTAAGTAATTTGTGGTCTCAGAACTGTGCTGGGAGCTTCTCATGCATCACAGAACATGAGCAGAGCAAGGGTGAGTACCCACCAAGCAGTTTGTGAGGTTTCCCCAGAGTCCTTATCTGAATAATTATTCACTGAGATAACTTATCTTTTTAATCTCTTAACAATGCATCTCAAATTTTTACCTCAGTGAAGGAGAGTTACAACCTTTAGAAAAACATAGTTGGAAAGTTTAAGCTGACATTCCAATGTATCCTATACTTTACACATGATGTTCTTCAACAACTGTAAGAATTACTCAGCCTTTCTGGTTTTTGGGGAATTCACTCAGGGCAAAGACCAAACATGAAAAAGTTTAATCCAAGCGGTTAAAAGTTGGCAAAATTACAAACATCTGGGAACATACTACCATAAGAAGTTGAGGTACTATGTGGAAATATGAATAGTAAGCCCTGTATATAATAAAAGGTAAACAAAGCTCAACAAATACTGTCAAAGCAGGGAGGAAGTAGACTTTAACAGACAAATAAATTTAACTGGAAGCAAGCATATTAGTGCTGCTTTTGTTACATAAAGACATTCATACCAACATTAAGCCAACTTCTCTCAACAAAGTTCTTTTGTACTGGATTTTTGCTACTGTGACCTCAATGAAATCAAGAGATAAAGCGACTTACAGAGAATTAAGCTTCTGATGTTAAACAGAGTCTCCAACAATAGCATTTGAGTAATATGCAGTTTGTATTCTGTTAAACACTGAACTTCCTGAACCAAGAGATCTGTAACACACAGGTGGATGTGCAATGTGTACATCCACAGACAGCACCCCATGTGATTACCTGCCTTAAGGAATCACTCTCTCCATGGAAACCTGACAGGAGAAAACGTGTTTTGTCTTGTGTGTGAACTGGGGAGTAGGTCTGTCAGCCGAAGGCAACAAATTAAAAGGATTGTTTGTGCCATCCAACTTGTCAGTATTTTTTACTAGGCATTTCTCCTTCTCACCTTTCAATAATGGGAACTTTGTTACTTTTAACACTGAGTCATTTGTTCCCATGGGGGCAAAAAACCATTCAGGTGACAATGAAAAAAAGCTTTCTGAAAAACAAATGCTACACCATATTAATGGAAATACCCATATTATATGAGAGAATATCACAGACTATTTTTTCACTTGCAGACCTCAGCAGCTGCTCATTTACTTTAAAAGACTCTGCTGGAAAACAATAACTAAGAATTTACCCCTATAATTAGAACTTTGATAAAGTACATTTGCAACCCCATTTGAGTTTACTTCTTTTCTGTCTGTTCTGGATCATTGTTACACAAGATATATCACCATAAATTGGAGGTGATCCTTCACTTGAAAATTAGTTTGTGGTGCATGTACTCTTGGTATATGCTCTCTAGATACCTTTGATGCCAAGACTATTTTGATGTAAAGCTGGAACAATATAGAGCTGAATTAAATCAATTTTCTATCACTTAGACTTTAAATTTGTCCATGGAACATGCCCACACTAGACTCAGAAGAAGCCTCTTGGCAATACTGAATTTTCATACTGAATTGCTTCCATCAATTTGCTGGGGCTGCCAAATTGAAATGATGAATGTTAAGGCAATCCTACACTGAAAAGTAAAAGATATCCTCTTAAATGTTCCATTTATAAAGCTTTTTATTCACTGTCAAATTTAGTATCCCCTTTGAAATATATCACTTTACAAATTGATACTTTGCCAGTACAAGATTTCCATGCCATATTCACTCAGTTTAGTAGTGAAACAAGCTTTTGCTCTTTCCCCTTTGGTATAGCTGATGAAAACAGTGCAGTTCAAGGTCTGCTTCTTAGATCACCAGCACTAAATATTCCATAGATATGTAATCTTCTGCTACAGGGAAGGTTAAAAGTCAGCAAAAAGATAAACTGTTGCTTTTATCAATAAAATATCACAAGTGTATCCCACTGGAAAGCAGAAATCAAAGAAAAAAAATCCCCTAACTAGCACTAGTGCTAAGAGTGCTCTGCAAAAAAAAAACCATTCATGTTGACTTTCTAAAACTTTGTGTAAGGAATAATACTCAAAACAAATTAGGAAAAGAAAATTACACTGTCCCACTGCAGAACCTAAATGGATATTTTAACAAATGTGTATCATGTATGATTCTAAAATGACAAATAGTATTTGCTTTCTGTAACTGATGTAGCTTAACATCTTTTTTTTTTTTACATCACTGGCAAGTGAATGTCTAAGAAGCATAAATAACAACAAACTAATAACGCCCTGTTTTGACATCTTTACATCTCAGTTTGTGAGAAACTAATGACCTGTGCACATTTGGGATGCAACCACTTTCGATTATTTTGGCACTTCTAAGTTGGATACCCTATCCCAGAGGTGCCACTTCCACCAATGCTTCCAGTGAGAGTGGAGTTAGATGTTCATGGCTCCCAAAAGCCTTCTGTGGCTGAGAGTTGATACAAGTGTTGATCTATGTAACCCCCTAGAGCTGCAGAAACAGCTCACCATCACTTCCTGGGTCATGTATGTCATTGACTATGAAAACTAGGATTTCCCTTTGCATTTGTAAAAATGGTCCCAGCCCTGCAATTAAAAATCAAGTATCAGTCTACCCTCTAAAACCCAAGAAAATTCTTAATCCTGACAGAATTTTGTTTGCTTAACTTTTATTATTCCAGATAAATATGTTTGAGATTTTCAATAGAATTGCAACACTGACAGTTTTTGACTAAGCTCTATGCTAGCACTGATTTTCAAGGCCAGGAAAGAATAGGATGACTTAATAAAAAACAATCCCTTAGGAATGCAGTTCTCCAGTAATAAAAATACTGAAGGAGTAGAAACAAGCCTATTGATATGTTGACTTCCCAAGCCATCTAGCTAGCATTTTTAAGGCTGGAAATTTAAGCCCTAAGAAAGTTCCCCCTTTTTTTACAGCCACAGTAAACTCTGTTAGAGAAATGTTTTCTAGGAGTAGATCTCTGGAAACTTCACACACCTGGAGAATACCTAGTTTCTCATGTCAGATAGTCATTTTGTTACAGTAGAAATCACCTTATATGGCTAGGACAGTTAAGACCAAATTGCTGTTTTTATGTAGTTATTTGCCACTAACATGAGTGATTTAATATCCTGAGCTGCATTTTCATTTCTCTTCTCAAATACATTTTTGTGAACTTGGAAAATTCTCCATGCAACCTCATACCAAATTCTAGTCCCAGCTGCTAATTTCACATACTCTCACCAACCTCAGCACTTCCTTGGTGCAAAGAGTGGAAAGCAAGATAAGTTCCAAGAACTCATTAAATCAAAACAAAATCTTTAACAAAGTAATCACTTCAATGATATAAAACCCACTTAGCATTCATAATCATGATTTCAAGCGTCTTTCTAATAGGACTGTTAGTGAATAATAAGCACAGGGTGAGGATTCTTAGTTTGTAGGGTATTTTTCTGAGTTGTGTTGTGTCAGAAAACCAAAGCCACAACCCACACTACTAACAGCTGTACCGAATGATGCAGGCCTTAAAAAAAAATCACTAAACTGCAGGTGCTATATCTATTGAATTGCCCTATTAAAAATGTCAAATACCTGCATATAATTAATTATGCCAAATGGACTTCTACCTCACTAAGTCTTAGCCAATAGCCTTGCATTACTCATTTAAACATTTACCAACGAAACCTGTGTACTTTACTGGACAATTATAATCCTTTTCAGAAATTACCCTTTTAAAACAAAACCTGTAATTGAAATTTAAGAGCAAAATCATGTAATGTAAATGTTCTCCAATCCCCTTTTAATTAACAGCACTGTCTGTAAGTATAAGCTGAGCTACTCATTTCTTCAAGACAATGCCTCTCAAAGCAGATGATGTTATCTCCCAGAAAATTTCTATATGAAAGTGCTCTGGTTTGTGCTACTTCAGACCCTTCTATCCAACCCTCTTCCCCACTAGTCCAAAGAACATTCAACTTTTTTTTTTTTTCCAGATCAGTGGGTTTGAGATTAATATTTTGACCCTTGTGCTTTGTACATCCACACCTAGTCCAGAAGTCTGTTTATAACAGCCTAACACTGCCATCTGCAGTATCAGGTTGAAAGGGGTATGATACAGGGCACATAGACTTCCAAACAACCATCCAAACCTACTTAGTAGAATTGCTTTACACAAATGTGTTACTTTTGGTCAAGAACACAACTTGAGTCTTTGGAATTTTTAACCTAAATGAAACAAAAAAGCCCCTCCCAAGTCCAACAGCTCCTTCATATGACATAACCATAACATTAACCTTAAGAAATAAAGCACTGTCATTTTAGCTTTTTATAAATCTTTGACATGCATACTCACATAAGCAGTCCTGTGATTTGAGGCAGCAAGGTTAGGTACCCACATCTAAACAGTTCTTCTGTTAGATGGATTGAAGGCATTGTTATTTACCTGAAGAGTTTATTGTAAATAAAAATATGTAAACTCATACTAGTCTCTAAAAAAGTTTCTAGACATGTAATGAGTTTAATAAACTTGTCAATGCACTGGAATTTTATTTTCAAATATGTGGTTTTAGATAGTAATTACAGAAAAACCTTCATTTAAATACCTATTTCAATTCAGTTCATACTCTGCATCGCCTGCTGCAGTACAATGCCAAGGACAGTAACCATCCACTGAACATGAACATCTTTCAGCTTCCAATACTAGAGTTATATTGGATTCCTTTGTTCTTATCCTTTAGTCTTTCACACCAATATTTCCCAAATACTGTGTGGACTGCTACCCCAACTGCATTTTTGTGAGCTAAATCATCTATTTTTCCTTCATAATTGTTAATTCCTTGCTAATTGTTAAATAGCTTTTGGGCAGATAATTGAGCTTTGCATTGCAGCAGATTGAAAACTAAACCTCCTTTGCTAAACAACCAAGCTTCACATTTTGAGTAAAAGTGGTTTTTGCAAGATGGAGCAGCAGTTTTTATTGCACCAGAGGATGCTTTCCCTAATGAAGATGTGAGAAACACCAAGAGATGGCAACACTCCTACCAGCCCAGAGCACCCTTCACCAAGCATCAGCACTAAGGGATGAGCACCACAGTCAAAACTCCATCAAGTTCTTCCATGTGCTGTTTTCTAATAGACACCCCCAGCCTGCTCCATTTCCTTGGACCATACATACTGCCTTTAGGGTATATCTAACTTTTCCACTGACTAGACACAGGGGCTTAGAGGGGAATCCAGGATGTTTGCCTATAGCCCTCGAAGACCTGCTTTCTCAGAGGCAACAGAAGGGAATATTGCACACATTCAAGCTGAAAGGCTGAAAAGAGTTTAACATAGTGAATAAACCATACAAAACTCTACAAATATGGCATTTCACACAACGCTCTTTCATAAAAAACACAAACTAGAGAGCAGTGTTTGAAACTTTTTAATATTGAGGAGGTTGACGACATAAAAAATTGTCAATAAATCATTTAAAAAATTGAAATCATAGGCATTATAAACAAAACATCTCTAGTTACCAGCAAGTATATGTCAGGTCATTATCATTTGAGAAATGAAATGTCAAATGTGCATCAAATGGCACTTTTAGATAAATATTAAATGTGACCACCTCAGTGACAAGTGTTCTGGACAAAGTACAATCCTGTAAAGTTCATGAGTATAAATTAACCTGTTATACAGCACTTCTATGAGATGCATGCAGTATACAAAACATTTCCAGATAAGTTCTAGGTGTCTGCAATTCCTATGAGGGGAAAAAAAGATTCAGTCCCTCTGTAGCTTTCTTCCTTTAGCAGGAGTTTTGGAAGTATGTTCATTTTCTGCATTTGGTTCCCAGAGTGCATTTTTTACAAATCTAGAAGCAGCTCCTTTATCGAGTTTGGATGCCTTTTTCCTGTCTGTTATTTCTTTGACCTTGTTCATATATGTTCTTATTCTCTCCTAGGGAGAAAAAAAAAATAAGAAAGGAAAAGTCTTTGAAACCATTCTCCCAAGATTAATGCTAAAATGAATCAATGATTAGAAGTTCTCCACACTGTACACTTCTAGAACTATAACACCTAAAAGAATAGTATTGCAAATCTGAGATTCCCTTTAGTATATTTTCCATCACAGGTACCTACCACACCAACTACATGACACTTGCTATAACAGGAACACATAAAGTGCTACAGAGATGCAGACTTGCATCTAATTTGCAGAGATATGGGAACTGTTCTTGCAAGCAAAGTTAGAAAATAAAATACTGAACTCAGTTTAGAGTCTGACCTACATAAAGATGCCAAAATAATAGTTAGGTATTTGACACATTTATAGATGAATTATACTGCCTGACTGCTGCCAACAAAAAAAAATTACAAAATTCAGAGACTCCAAGCAAAGATAAAACAGCATCTTACACAAAATCAAAGATGGTACAAGCATTACACATGCAACTACCCAGAAGTCTAGGGGTTAAGTTCCTGAAATGGTCAAGGGAGTTCATCAAAGACCTTATTTTGGGCAGCCTGATGAATTTCCAGCCATATCAGAAGTTATTTTATGGTCATAAATAAAAATACAGGCCTGTTTCCAGGGAAAAGGGGATGCTTTCTTGACATATCTTAGCCTACTAAAGTTATTTGGTGTTTATGGAGGTTTTTTTGACCAGAACATGACTTGGACTCAGCCCCACAGAAGTATACCCTCCCAGCTTAACAATCTCATTTATGTGCCTACTCATCCTCATCTGCTCCTGCAACAAATAAAGAAAATTACTTTGAGAGAGTACTAAGCAGCTTTAAATGCAGATCCCCCTTGAATAAGTGCCTGTTTCTTTTCACTGACTAGGGAGTACACATACAGTAACTCTGCAAAATATTTAACAATTTAGTTTACAAATTTCAGGCCTACTACATATTTAGGCTAATATGGCCTTTCACTTTGAGTGTTACTGTCATACAAACAGTAATATATATATATATATACATAAATGTTGCACTCTACCTGATATCTGAATTATAAATGTGGATTAACAGAACATGTGTGGACACTGCTAAAATAAATTTAGATATGTAGCCCACACCTTTCTCACACAGCCATTGCCACCTCTTTGGAACAAAAGTTACCAGACTTACACAACAGAACTGATTTTCAACTCTTTAGTGATTATTACACACAACTGTCAAAAATTTGGCCATTCTTTCTTTTTCTTCATTTCTGCTTTAACAAGGAGGCTTTACAGGGTCTGAAATCAAGATTGGCCATAATATTTCTGTGGTGACTGAGATGGCTAATGAGAACAGATGGCAAACCTACATGTATTAACATCAGAAAAAGGAGCTGGAAAATGTCAACTTGACAAAAGAAATTAATTCTGATCGTTTGAATGTGAGATTTCTAAGTACAGTTTCAATACCTGCACATACATGAGAGCAATTCTAAAAACAAAATAATCATGACAGAATGGTCTTTTTTATTTCCCTTTCCACATGAATAAGAACATCACAATGCCTTTGCAAGGAAGAAACGTGCATTCATTCAACCTTGATACTTGCAAAATGAAAAGAGATCTGAGCAACAATCTAAGCTATGAAAATATTCACTCTTTCTTCAGAGTTCAAACAGCAATTGTGAAGTAAAATACACACATAAAATATTCACAGCAGAAGAGATAAAAGTTTTTAGTATCACCAAATTAGCACGATATTCAGACACTATATAATATAGGAGGAACAAAAAACAGACAGAAAGCTCATGAAATATTAACTAATGCATTTTTTAATATGATACAGTCTAGACTACTGAAAACCTCAAAAAATTAAAAATAGAAGTATTCTTGTTATTCAGGCTAGCTTTCCACATTTTTCAGTCCTCTCTTCCATTCCACTGGTTATCTAAGGTTTACATTTAAGCTAACTATTTTACATCTGCCGAGATTTAATATTTTCATTTATTCAGGAATTAAAATGAGTAGTGAGAAGTTTTTATTTCTGTTTTTTTCTTTGGGGTAAATGATTCGGTTTTTTAAGTCAGCAGAATTTTCAAGATAGCTGGCCTTCTATGCTGTAGTCATGTATCTAAATGGAATATAAAGACAAAACTAAAGATTTATTATAGGTCGTAAATATGTCACTAATGCAGAATTACTGGACAATACACATACAATTGGTGCCAAAAAAGCTTTTAGCTTTGTTGCTGAACTGGAGTCTTTACTGCTGAGAAAATGAATTAATGGAGGGCTTGGAAGGGGGAGGGGGGCACTTTCCCGTCTTCCCTAGTAAATCAGCCACACTACACTTTTAGAGTCATACAAAAGTTAGAAAGGCAGCCCCAGAGATTAACATGATTCCAAGTATTTATAAGAAAAAAAATGCCATACTGGAAGTTATAAATTATTATCTGGCATGTAACATTTTTCCATTTAACAGATACAAGTGAAAAGCTGCTCTGTACAGAATCCAGTTCTCAACCAAAGGTGGAAAAAAAGATATCATTCATCATCCCTTTCTAATTTCATCAGATTCTACAACTTTAAACAGTAGTGTTTAAAAAGTAGTGTTTAAAAGTAAAAAAAATTACTTTTTGAATTTAAAGAGCCCAGCAGGGCATATATATAGTTACATAACACCATGAAGCATATACATGCTATTAGATCAATGTACCTTTTTTAAATGTAGATATAAACATTATTTAACTTCTATTTGGGCTAATCATCCTGCACAAGTAGGATGCATGCAGCGTAAGCAACTCACCAGTTCTTGTTTCACTGGATGTTCCTTTGGATTGATTCCCTGGGTAGCCAAGTATACTACAAGAAAAAAGAAACATTTTTTTTAAACCGAAGGCTATCTATAACTGAGTACCCTATCAAGCAGTCACACAGGAAAACCAAAGCTTCCACACAAAACCATTAATAAGAATTGCTAACTGTGTCATTAAGTAGCTGACAAACTGTTATTATCAAATATTGCAGCTAAAATACCCCCAAACAACTAAAATGGTTAAACTTTCTGTCCTTTAAAGGACAGAAAAGATTGCCACAAAGAAACCAGAAATATACTCATGCACATACAAAATTAGCTTTTCTAAATAAAGATTTTTGATCTGGAGTTTCAACATCATTTACCCTATGGATGGCAACAATGTCGGTCCTCAAGGCAATTACAAGATTTTAATTATTTAGAGATATGATTATTTAGTGTTTGTGGCTATCTAGGTGTTCAAATGGTAATCATAAACAGTATGTTTTCCTTTCTACCACTTACTTACCCCAGAACATAGAATTTAATGTGTACACCGAAACCAAATCCAGCTTTGCTTGCTCAAGAGGATCTAACTAGAATGAAAAGGAAAAAAAATCATATTTGAAGATTTTTAAGCAAGATATACACAGATTGCAGTAACATGCACATTTTAGAACTGTCAATGTATTCATAAAAGAATACACACTGAAGGAGCACAATTTTGCATCACAAGTTCACTGAGACTATGTTTATGCCTTATTTCCATGCCATCACAGGACCATCCACCCTCCCCTCTCCAAGTATTCATGTAATTCTCGCAGTATGAAGTCAAATGTCACAGTCACATACAACCAAAAGCACAATTCCTTATCATGTAGCTCTTGGACTACTGCTCCCACAGTCAGAAATAGTCATAGCTTTTCCACAGAAATTTAATTCAAAATGGTTGTTGCTACCAATGGAAGGGAAAAAAAAAGTTTAAAAGTTGCTGAAGCACAAATGTCAATATACAATCAATGAATGTTAACACTACACAATAGACTGTGTGTTCAATGCATGCTAGAATACTTAGGGATATAAAGCAAAGGAAGAATAAAGGTAATGAAGGGGTTTTTGTTTCCCTTGACTGTCAAAGTAAATTTATTATTTTAGTCCTACACAGCTTCCAGAAACTCTGATAACATCACTGCACAGCTCACTAATTCTAACATGGATACTGTCAAAAGATCTGTGTTGTCAAGACTGCTTTCTTCATAATTTATTTGTGTAAGAAATCCTCACAGGATAAAGAAGTTCCCTCATGTGCTGCCTTTTTCTTGCCCTACAGAAAGAAATTACATATTTAAATGTCACAAGACAGAGATGCTTAGAGAAAATTCTCAGGCACTACCTTGCTCTGATAAAAAGCCACATTTTGCAGACTTATGCTTATAGCACAGCTAGAGGAGACAGCTCAGGTCCTTCAAGTCTAGACTTCTGGAATCAGATCAATTCTTACTTCTGCCAGTTCACCTTCATATGCTGCTGGGTACATCACTTCCAGTCAGTTTGTTGTGAAGAAGTCTCAGTCAAAAATGTTAGTAACTTCTCCATTATAGAAGACCAGGTTAAGGAAGGCCAGGAATAAGCTATAATGTCCTTGAGCTAAATGACTCATTGGTAAGATTATCACTTATCAGCTTGGAAGTCCAAGTGTTTCATTGCTGAGCTTGTAAAACCATCTGTATTTCTTAGAAATGTAAGAATTTAGCAGCAGGTGTCAAGCACAGGGATGCAATTTTAGTTATGTGGTGTAATTCAGTCTGGTGGCTGGCCTAGCAGACCCTTTTATTTCAGTTCAGGCTCCCAAGTATTTGTGTATTAATAAGGAAAAGGTTTCCAAAAGGAAGGCAACTTACCTTTTGCAAAAGCTCACTCCTAGAAACTGACATCATTGTCTTCAGCATCTCATCTACAGAACCAAGAGACTTTTCAAATGCTGCAAGATAATCATGAATTTCAGTAGGGTATTCTTCCATGTTATTATCATCTTCTGACATTTCCATCTGGAAAGTGGAAACAAAAATAATAATCCTTTTTATTAAGTACCTGCAGAGTCAAAAGACTGTCATTTACAACACAAAGCATTAGCATTCATTCATTAAACATTATAAAAAATGCCTACACATGAAGAGTTCTAGCACGTAATGTCTGCAGCAACACAGTCCTGTAGTTTCAGGGATATCTCCTAACTCCTGTGCAAAATTTACATGAATACCTGTTCTTGCAATGGTCGTAAAACACTATTTAACTTTTAGGATCTGTGATAGAAATTATTTGCATGTTTAAAAGAAGTGCTCTATAAATTGAACTACATAAAGAGCTACATCAAGCAGCAGGCAGGACACCAGGAAAAACAAAAAAACAAAACTAACTAATTAACTAACCAAAAAGGAAAAACAAACCAAACCAATGGGGATAGAGCTTCAGATTGTCTTAGGAACAGACATTTCTTCAGTGCCAGTTACATCATGGTCAGTTCATTCAGGAGGGTCCAAAAATTTTTTCTTGTGAACCCTGTATCCTATTTTCTGAAGTCCCTATAGGGTATTATAATCTCAAATATAACTCTACCTTTAACAATCTGAGTTGATTTTGGGATTTCAGATTACTCTTGCAATCTTGTCAACATATCAGTGCACAGCAACTGGGAAATAAAATGTGAAAAATCCCAAAGCACCCCTTTTTTGTTCCCAGAATTTATAGTACCATGGTATGGCTACTGACACGCCACCTGGCTTCTGGTTTATAATCAGTATCTTTAATTCCTCTCAAATCATAAATCACGTATTATCTTGGGGAGTTAATGTTACTTAGAGCTATGTTACTTGCTACAACTTTTACTGAGCAACAACTTTTCAAATGTTCTAAGGAAAAAAGAGAAGAAATATGTAATTTTCCCGCCCACTTGGTGAGCTGCATCAAGAACAGTGGGAGCACCAGGATCACAGCACTTTTCTTCTTAGAATCAGTGTGATAATCCCACTCTCCGGATGCTGAGTACAAGAGGGAGGGAATAGAATTCAGAGAAATTGCACTTTATAAATAAACACCAAGCCACGCAGCCAGTACAAACAGCAAAGAGCTGTCACATCACTGGAGTTTGTTTTAGATAACAATTTGATCTTTCCCTGGAAAGAGCATGGGATGTATGCGACAGGTTTATTTTTATTTATATTGTCTCTTGGAGGTAAAAAGGAAGATGGTTGGGAGAAAAAACAGTATGGAGCTACTCAAGCTTGTCTGCAACTTCAGTTTTAACCACACCAGTGTGATTCCAGAAATATGAACTGGGCTAGTTAACAAGCCCAGTTTCACTGCTATTGTTTGCATATTAAGAATTCTAATCCTACTCAGCTGCATGACTGCTCCTCCTGGTCAGAGCTAGTTTTCACACTGAGTACAGAATCACAATGCCAACCATGCTAGAGGTCCCCTGCCTACCCCAGCATGTAACCCACGTACCACACACTTAACTATTCCTTCTGTCAGTTGTGGCAGACCCAAGGAAGAAAGCTGAGCTGGATTCACAAGAAGCTGCCCACAGAAAGGTGAAATACCTATCCAATTATTTCTGACATTCATAATAACACTGTTTGCATTTTGTTCTACCCTCCTAGCCACCTGCTTTATAATCTGCCACGTTAGGTTGATTAAAAGGGTTCAGAAACAATGTTTGTTGTTAACCTTTAGTCATATAATACAGCATTAAAAACCCCTCAAAGCTACAAAAGAAACTAGATTTTCCCAGTCATTAATATAGCTAAGTTTTGTTAGAAGGTGTCTGTCAATACATGTTCCCTACACTTACACAAACAGGGAGAGAAGTAATCCAATCCAACAATCACCTACAGATCTTAATATCACTGCACTACTTAACCTACTATGGTCTTGATTTGACAGGCAGGCATGAGCATAGTGATAAATTCCAACTTCTCTCTCTCCCTTATTCAGTGTATCCAGCATCAGTAAGAATAAAAAAAAGAACTAGCAAAAGCCTGTAGCAAGTATGTGTTATCAAAATTAACTGGAGCTGTTTTACAAGGATAAACAGTCTCATATACAGTCAAATACAATCTGAAATATATTTTGCTATCAAAATATCTGTACACATACAGAACGTTTCACTGACAAGTCTGCTGCTTCTGTCTGGGGAGCAGGAAGAAATTATTAATCTTGTGCTTTCTGTTCACTTTAACAGGAACTAGCAAGTTCCTACTCCTGTTGTGCAGGGATCTCTGTCCTTTCATTACACTGTTGTTTCAGCATAACTAATCTCTAATCAGGATATGTCACAGTATTGGCACATGCCAACAATGAGGCAGCAGTCAACAGCCTAAAATAATTTTGGTAACATTAACAACAAGAACAAACTACATCAGCAAACATGTATACCAGAAACTCCAAAAAATTGTTTCTGCCAAAATCAACACATGGGTTGTGCATTCACACCTCCAGAATGACAAAGCCAAGAACAGGAGGAGCTCTGTGACTCCCTAAGCATACCCAAAAGCTATACTGCCCTCAGCAGTTATGTTTCAGTTATTAAACAACAAACACATTTTTCCTCAAAATTCTTCAAGTGTTTCTTTTTTGTATTTTGAACAAGCAAACCTTAAGTGAATTCCAGAAGACAAAGTTTATTAGACAGGTTTTCTGATTTGAATTTACTGACTTTCAACCAGATTTTATTTGGCACTGAGTTCTCACTTTAAAAATTAAGGATAGTAGAAATATTCAGATAAGAGAAATAATGAAAAATTCTACCTAGGTAAGTAATGTGAACAATGGGTAATTCTAAAGGAAATAAGACAGAATTTTTATTATCAAGCAGTAAGACCTAGGATGCACAACACATAACCTGTGGTTGTGTTACACTGGTAACACTGTAAAAGATCTTTAATTTTACCATAAACATAAAATACAAAAGAAATGGACTACTTTGATTAAGGACACTGGGGCAAAAAAACTGTGATGAAAACTGTTGTACAACTTCATAACAACAACATACCAGAAACAAACTTCCCTTTTAATAACCCTGAGCTGCCATGTTTTTGGGAAAAAAACATAAGAATATGTATTTGAGGAAGAAAAGGAGTTTAGACTGCAAAAGTAAACCATTTTAATGAGAAAATTCATGCATTGCGTTTAGGTCTGTTTAAAAAATGTTTATAAGTTTCCATAGGTGGAAAATTTCGGAATATTCTGAAATTCCTGAAAAATTCTGAATAAATTCTCTTTTATTCAGAAAGATTACTAAATTTACATATAGTTCTGCTTAGAAAACAAGAAGCACCTTGTTCTCTTTGCAGTCAACACAGCAATATACTATAAACCAAAGTAGATAATACAAACTGCAAAAAGGGATGGAAATATCAAACATTATTAATGCACCACAGAAAAGACACAAACATGAAAAAGTGAAAGAGAAATTATGCCATCTGCAAACTCTATAAAAACAACTACACAGGTGACAATCAAAAGCAGTTTGCTGTAGTGTTAACATGACTACTGATCAAAGTTAAATACCATATTAAAGTATTTCAAATAAAAACAAACAAAATACAGATGGTTGTGCACAATACTACTTGAAAAATTAGCCACATTTTCCTTTCAGGAGAACTACAGACCCCTTTTAAGAAAAGCACATCCAGGAAAAAGAGAAACTGCAGTCAATTTTCAGGTGGCTTTTATGAATAATCTTTTAATATATCTAGAACACAAGCCTTAGAAAGCAATTGCCAGCTGGCTTAAAAAGCAAAACCAAACTTCCCTTCCTGTCTCCAGCAAACCCCTGTCATATAGAAAGTCTAATTAGGCCATAAGTACTTCTAGGAGAGATTTTGCTGAGGATACATTGTGAAAATAGTGGAAGGTACATGCATCTGTCAACATGGCAATAGGAAACCACTGGAGCAGAAATGAAAAATGCTCCATGTTAGCATCATGCATGTGGTTTTCAACTGGAATTAAAACTGCAAGTTCAAGATAAAAATGGTGTATTTGAAATATTTTGTAACATGCAAACAGAAGACAAAAAGCAATTTAGCATTCTGCTAAATATTGAATTCATACATCATGTTACTTCTTAAATATTCCCTAAGCACTAAAAGGCCTTTTCTTCATACTTAGATCAGATCTTTTATTTTTTCCCATTATTCACCTAATAAAAATGAGATTAGGCAATTAGATGATTTCTTCTTTTCATAGATATTTACAGATTGCATAGAGGGGAAAAACAAAGTAGAGAAAACAAAAGCCCAAAACCTTTCAATCAGGACACATAAAACTGCTCTCAAATTCAAAATAAACACGTGACCATCATCGACATGGCAAAGCATCTGTCAGCTCCTGAAAACTGGCACTGTCCTCCCTCCTGTGAGTTCTGACTTACAACCTGCAGTGAATGCAGTTGATCTGCAAGTCCAGCAAAGTGTAACTTCTGCTCTAACACTGTAGTTCACTGCTGTGACTGTAGGGCAACAGAACAACCAGCATCCTAAATTTAAAGCTACCAGAGATGAGGATTAAGTTCTTCCGCTACAAAATTCCTTAGGGCAGAGAAATCCATATTTGCAAAGTTCTGAGTACAAAAGGCTCTAATCTGTGACAGACACGCATTATTGCTGATAATAATTACTTGCCCACAACACATCACAGGCCTGCTTTGCTTTGTCCTTTCAAGCCTGCTTGGGGCAGCCTCAAATCAATCTAGTACAATTAGAACACTCTTGCAATGCCAACTCACAATCCTGTTTGCAAAAAAGATTTCCATTGCAAAAGTAAAAAAGCCTACAATTAAGTATCAGGTATATACCAGTTGGCTCATCTTGATCCCCTTTAAAAATATCCCAACTCAAGCCATGGTAGTTAAGCAGGGCATAATTTGCACTATATTACAAGTGGGAAACAGCCAAGAAATCCCTGCCTTCAAAGCCAGGCTCCAGCCACCATAAAAGCCTGCACAGAGTCATCCTACAAAACAGCTCACATCTATCAGTCTCCTGCTGATGGTGCTGAATCACCTGAGCTTCAAAGGATTTTCAAAATTTATTCTCACCTGTTTTAAAAGGAGATTAAAATTTTAAGGGAGAGAATATTACAGGCTCATTTACACTTCAGTCAATAGTGGATATCCCATGGGAAAACAGTCATCTCAGCTTGGATTAAACATCCTTCATTCACCACAGCCCCATCTATATCCACTGATGCAAACCTTCAACTCCATCTGCACGATTCATAATACACTTTTACTCTCTGTAATCAAATTCTGCATCTTTGATGACACAGTGGTTTCTTCTTCTGAATCAATCCAATATAACCTGGTCTTGTTCAGCACCAACTCTTCAGTACACCCAGCATAAGTACAATAATAAAAACAGGTTTCTTCATGTATCTCACTTCTTCGTGAGAGGTTTTCATAAAAATTACCACACTCAGATACAGTATCATACTTCAAGTCCACTCTAAAGTGATACTAAATTTGTGTCTCTAAACTGGTCTTTAAAACATACTTTTCTTGGCACTGAACTTATCAGGAACTTCTTGTGCAGCAAAAGACTGTCTCCTTGGACAAATCAGTTTACACGCAGTGGGGACAACAATCAGTACTGAATACTTCTGTCCTACCAAATTTGCAGCAAATAGGAAATTACCTGCCTGCAGTTTGTACCTCCTGTACTTGTAAACTACAGAGAATTTACTATTTCTCAAACCTGCTGCCACTCTCCACTGGTACCAGCACCATGAATATGAATATCTTGAATTAAAGCCAAGAGGTTTTTTCAATCCTTTTAAACTGCTGACCTAGTTTCCTTCAGCCACTACTTCCACAATACATGAACATGCACTTCCCTTTACCAGAACGCAATTTTCTGTATTTGAAATTCGTGCAGTGTCTCTCCATACCATTTTGAACAGCAACTCAAATCTATTTTTTGGCTGGTTTTTATTTTGCTGTGCTATTATTTTCATTTGGCTGTTCACTATTAGAAGCACGTTTACCCACTTTTTGGTTCAATATAACACAGTAGCAGTGAGATGTTTGTGTTCCTAGCATCAATTTTACTGATGTGGGAAAAATCCATCTACCTACGGTGGCCAGTCCTTTCCAGTGTACTGGAAAAGCAGACCACAGATGAAAAAAAACAATGCTAAAAATCTTACACCACTTCAAAGAAAAAGGCACTTATCAGAAAGGTTTGTGTAACTCATGCACTGCATTCTGATATGAAGTCTGAAAATTCTACGAATGAATTTCAAGTTTCTCACACTCTGGAGAAGAGTCTTAGGTTGAGTGTTTTCTCATTTCTTTACCAATGGCGATACTGCCACAGGATTAGCAATTTTAGTTTTGAAGTGGTTTTTCATATTTTCAAAGCCAATAAATAGGCCAGACACATTTCAGTATCGATTTTAAAATCCAGTCCTTCCATTTTCGTTTGTCTCAAAAATGAGCCTTTTTAATTGGCATCATCTAAAGTTTGATTTGCCAGTCAAAGTCCATTCCACGATGCCAGCAGCAATCCAGACTGCAGTCAGAAAGCTGTGGCAAAGCGTAAGGAAGGGGGACATTTTGACCTTTGCAGCAACATGAGAGAAAAAGAAGTTTCATGACAGGGCACTCCTGACTTTCAGCACCTTTCCGCCAGGTGCTGTATATGCACACCGTGCCTCCTCTTCGAAAACTCTGCCAAGGTCTCAAGGTTCCTCAAGAACCGAGAATATTTTGTTAATTTTTAACAGGAATGTATCCGTTTACAGCCTACAGAACATCCATCCTCAAAAAAAAAAAAAAAAAAGCATAAAAAGCCCAAAGCCCATGTTCTTTTTTTCACGTGCACGCAATCAAGCCGCAAACGTGTCATACATTAAACATTCAAGGCCAGGCCGGATGGAGCTCTCAAGCAACCTCGCCTAGTGGAAGGCGCCCCTGTCCACAGCCGGGGGTTGGAACGACACGATCTCTAAAATCCTTTCCAACCCAAACCACGCTGTGATTCCATAAACCGCGTTGATTACGTTAACAAAACCAGCAGCGCCCGCAACTCGTGCACAGCGGCCCTGCCTCCCGACAACGCACTTCCCCGTTTCCCAAGGCTTCGGGAAAGCCCTAAAGCCACAGGCAGTCCCGGGGCAGAGCCGGGGCTGGCCGCTCTTACCTCGGGCAGGGGGCCGAGCACCGCGTGGGGCTCCCGGCCGCGGCGCCAGCGGGGCGGGGCCTGCGCCCGACACCGGCGGTGACGTCACGACTGGGGCGGGGCCTGCGCCCGACACCAGCGGTGACGTCAGACTGGGGCGAGGGCGGAAGCGGCGACCTGGCGGAGCGGCCTTTAGGGGAAAGGGTTCTAATTCCATAAACGCACTTTGTCGGAAGGGAGACAGTCAATAGGGTCCGCAGGCAACCAGAAGACTTGATTAAGGAATCATACACTTGGCATAGAAGTTGGTGTAAGTTAGTCCCTGACATGCACTGTGAGTTTTGCATAAAGGGGAAGGAGGAAAGGGAAGAGATAAGGAAAGGAAAGGCAAAAGGAAGGCAAAGGTAAAGGAATTCAGTTGATGTCTAGGGCAGGGATACTTTTTTTATGCGTAGGTTTCCCTGCCCTGAAGACTCATTTCTCTCTTTCTATGTAAATTAGGTCTCATGCACAACCTATTCTCTCAAGGGTCTTGAGTGGTCCTGATTCTCCCTGCAGCCCATCCCCACTTCTTGCCTCATTCCTGTGCTTGCACTATGATGGGTTGTGTTTATCTCCAAGAACTTCAGCAAGGATGTTTGTCCAAGAAAAGTAGTGCCCTACCTCCTCATGGCCCCTTTCTCCTGTCACAACTTGTTCTTCCTCACATGGTGTTAACACCAACAGTCTTTTGTTATTACCGAGAGTTCTTGTCTGATGGGATTCGTGTCTGATTCACTGGCTCTACAGCCATGCAGGTATCAGTGTTTGAGGCACACATCTGGAGATGCTCTTTTAAAGCAGGAATGTGCTTTCCAGCCTCTGGGTCCTCTGAGTGGAGAAGGTAAAGAGCTGGCGTAACGCATCTCCAGCTGTTCCAAAGCTCTTTCAATTGCTTCCTGGAGAAAGGGAGGCACAAACTGTATGTAGAGATGGTCTTCTAAAGCATGGAGTCATCCCAGGGGATCTGCACTGTTTCCTTCCTGACACTCACCCTCAAGCGAGAGTTGTTTTCTAATTGTGTTATTGGCTGTGTTTTCCACTGTGTTTCTCCACAAATCCAGAGGAGGCTACCAGAATGATACAAAGCACCTCTCCTACGAGGGAATTGGTTGTTCACCCTGGAAAAGAAATGACTTAGAGGTGACCTATTTGTGGCCTCCAGTACCTGAAGGGAACCCACTAGAAAGACAGAGAGCGAATTTTTACAAGGGCATGTGATGACAAGACAAGGGGAATGGATCCAAACCGAGATAGTTTTAGATTAGGTATTAGGAAAAAATCCTTTACTGTGAGGGTGATAAGGCACTGGAGCAGGTTGTCCAGAGAAGTGAATGCCGCATCCCTGGAAATGTTCAAGGCCAGGCTGGATGCAACCTGGTCTAGTAGGTGTCCCTGCCTATGGCAGGGGATTAGAACTAGAGGATATTTAAGGTCCCTTCCAACCCAAGTCATTCTAGGATTCTGTAAGAATTCAGCAAACAAATCTGTGTTCAAAATGCAGTGGATTAATATTTCTCCACCTCAAGAGCTCACTGACTGGAAGATTGTACCAACGCATCTGTGGCTTCCAAAGATAATATCCATATTTTACAAGTTTACATGCTGATAAATAGTAAAGCAGAAGTCAGTATCTGCATCAGAAGTATTGCCATTACTTGCCAAAGACTTCTTTCTGCCTCCTGTTCACAATCTCATCTGAAGCTTATTGTAACTCAGGTTTTGCAGCCTATCCTCTCCAAAGCAGGTCAAGGTAAGATCACTGGAGTCCTTCATCACAGTTCAAGAGGGCCTCCTCCCAGCTATAGGATACCAGGAGTCTGTATGTGGCTGACTAAATTGTGGCTGGTTGCCTGAAGGGAATGTGCTGAGCCAGCTTGCTCGGCAACAGAGTTTCTAGAGGAAGGGAAAAGCAGGTCCTGTCTGGAGAGGGATGAGTTTAAGGCTGGGGAAAGTAGAGTTATATCTCTAGGGGAAACAGGAGTAGAAGTTGGAGATCTTACCTAGCTTCAGTGTACCTCCCTGCACCTTCAATGCTTTTAAAAATACCACAAAATTGAGCTTCCTTTTAATAATTTGGTTTACATCATCTAAGGGCTATACTATGTCGACTCTAATTAAATCAGTGTGTACTGCAAATGAGATTCTTTTTCCCTAGTCCGAGTTGGAAGCATATCTAAAGATCTTCAGATGTCATTGTTAGTTGTTTACATCTTGTTTCCTTTTCCTACAGGAGATTTGGAGGTTTAACTTTTCCTTTCAACCAAAAGTAGCTGCAAATGAATAAAAACTTGGGGTTTATGAGTATTATGAAAGCAGCAATCACAGGGATTATTTAAGAGGCTTTCAGCTGTATGAGGGACACATACAGGTGGTAGAATCATTGGAGCAGAGAATGGTATCCCTATTGTGAGCTAGTATTTTAGTGTAATAATACAAATTTTCACTGCATTTTCTTAGCCATTTCTTATTTCAAAAAACACAATTGTGTTAATCTTATGTTCCTTTTACTAGTACAACAACAGAATTATGCACTGTAAATAAAAGGGAATTTAGGAGAGTTTTCTTTTCAAAATGTTCAGAAATTGAAGTCTGAAGGATAGCAGAGAATTAGCACTCCTCAATAGAATAATACTTTTCAGTTCTAGTATGCCAAATGTCTATTAACATATGTTTAATTCATTCTTACCTCAGTAGTCACTTACAGACCAGGAAGTACAGAGAGGGGATTTGATTGATAGACTAATTGATTTAACAAATGTTAGGTAGAAATTGTTGCCTGAGTCTGATTTCCTAAACCCAATATTTTGTTTCAATTACAAGATCAAAGGAAAATGCCATACATGCTGATCAATATTCAGATTCAGCCAACTCTGTAGAAGATTGCATCCATGTAGAGCATTAATGCAATACAGTCTATGCTCCATATTCCCTGGTCATACAGTGTGGCTCTGTCTCCTTCTACTGGTTTACATTTGTTATAGATTTGCTCCTACTGGCTCTGGACTACTACAGATTTATACTTTTGTGCAGTTAACCAGAGTTCCTACACTGAGTGCCAAACCTTGGAATTCCTTGAACCAATTCACTCAGGAGATTATTAAGTATAAAAGCATTCATTTTCTGCTTAAAATGGTTGCACTGCCTGTTTGGTTTTCAAGAGCAGTGAGTGAGAAGTTAAGAATTCACATTTATCCCCCATTTATCAGCTTGATTGAGATATAGCTCATATAATTTCAAATGGTTGATGATGGTGCCACTCTGAAAATATATTATTATTTTATATATGTGTATCTATAAACAAGTCTATCCATGAAAAACTGCACTGGCATCTGGTACTTAATGGAAACCATTTCATTTGAGGTCTATGAATGGTTATTGATTTTTCTGTTATCATTCCTGAAACAAGAGAAAACAATCCTGAATATTTGTGCCAAAGTAGTCAAAGTGACAGGCATCTTTAACATAATTACTGCATTATTATGATGCATCTCATCCACTGTACATACAAAATAATGATTCCTGACAAGTCAATGTTCTTTTTGGAGCAAACGTGGAGGCCAAATCCTGTAGTCTTGGCCTCACTGGAATCATTATACAGCCTAGGTCATGCAAAGCACCACAGCCTGACATCTTCCTGAAGCAATGCTACTGAAAAGCTTTGAGAGATGTCGTGCAGAAGACAATATAAATGAAAAAATATAGCATAGATTCTTTTGCTGTGAATCTGGTATGAATATAACAAAGATTACTAGAAGCTACTTGTAACAAAAGAGTTAATAAACCATTTGCAGGAAAAAAAATACAGACTCTAAAATCAGACCAAAAATCTGGCAAGCAGACCAGTTTGGGATATGTTTGTATGTGTAGTACACGTGTGTCTGAAGGGCACCTTGGACCTTTTGGAATAGGCATTTTGTTTTTGTGAGGCCCACTTCTTGGCAGTGTAATCTAATGAATTTGTAATTTAATTTCTTTGCAGTGTAATTTAATGAATCTGCAATCCCATGTGTGGGCAGACCAGCAAGTTACCAGAAGAGGGTGTAGCAGGAGTAAAGTGAAGTACAAACATCCACCTGCTTGCCAATATTGCCTGATGTGCACTTGTTCATTAGTGGAAGAAGGGTGAGTACCCAGTGTTTCCTCTGGTAAATCAAAAGACAAACATTGCTAAAAGGACAATGACAGGCAGCTGCCTGGCTTGATGCCCTGTTTATGGGAATTTATGTCTCTGCCTGAATTCTGCTGAGACCAGATGCATGCAGGGAGGGAGGGAGGGCAGTGACAGAGATTTTACAGTGATTTATTACAATGCAGATGGTGAGGTCAGAAAGACAGACCAAGGTATCTATCTGACTGCCAGTTTTGTTTGTTTTACTTGCTAGAGGGGTAAGAGACTCTTGAGGCTAACCCACATTTTCAGCAACTAAAAATCCTGTAGTAGTGACATTAGCACAGGGGAAAAGAAATGTGACCTCCAAAATTTTCCATTTTCTGTTACACTTTGCTGAACTTACAGGCAGTGTATGTGGCAGCCTAAGCCCAAGTGAACTTAGACTGACCTTTCAGTTAAAATGCTCTGAAAATGCGTTTTTTTCTAGACTCAGATTAAATTAGAATGGCTTTAAACCACTAAATATTGACTCTTTTCTCTTTTGAAAACATAAAATTCCTAATCAAAATACAGATGTGAAGTGACATGGAAAGAGGGAAACTGAGATTAATGTATCTTTAGTTTAGGGAGGAAAAATAATATAATTCAATAAGACTATCTTAAGCCCTCTAATTAAAGCTTTTTTAACATAACAGATAGGGAGTATGAGATCTACACTGAGATAATGATAGTTGGTACAGATCAAAAGAGCTTGTCTTCATGCCAGCTAGATTAAATGACAGGATGTGAAGTACTGGGTTACTTTACATACAAAGCCTTATTTACTGAATGTATATATATATCTATTAGGGTAAATGCATTTATATATGGAAATGGTAGAAATAAATTGAAAGCAATCTATCATGTAGAGTATTTGTTCTGATACTATTCTAAGATTGCATTTCTTCCAATTAGTATGTAAAGCTGTAATTTTTTTACAAAGTGGAAGATTGTGGAAGTAAATTGTATTAAGAAATTGAGGTTTATTTTTAAATGCATTAGCATTTCATATGTCTCACTTGTTAGCTCCTGTTCCTAAATTCAATAGAATAATATATTATATACTCTGTTTTAGCAGAAAGCCTAAGACAACTTTAGGAGTAAATTAAACTTAGGACCCAAATTGTAGTTGTCATTTTAAAGTATTTTTTAATTTATCTGTACATGCGCTCTGAAAAAGCAGGAAAGAAGGCTTTGGGCTAACCCAGTGTGGCTGCTGTTATGTTTCTTGTGCACTCTGCAAGAGCATGATGTTGGAGGAAGGGAATGCAAACATCAGGAAGGGAAAACACTGCCAAGTATAAAGATGCCACAGGCCTGTGCCACAGACATTTCTGCAAGGCAGGAGTGTCTGCCCCTCACACCTGCTGAACAGGCCACAACGTCCTGCCTGGTTGAGCTGTGCCAGAAAGAAACAAGGAGGGTTTCTGTCATCTCTGCAGGAAGACTGATGACCTAAAAATAAAAGGTTTAGCATCTGAGGCAACTGAACTGGTTTCATTAGCTGCATCTACCTGAATTTTGCCAGTGGTGGGTTTTACTGTAAGTAGACACTCCAAAAACAGGGACTTAAGGAGTTGACTAGGAATTTACTTGAAGGAAAGAGTAATTTCAGCTGCAAAGCTGTAACAGTCAGTCTGTTAGCAACTGATACAATGTAGTCTGGTAAACAGTCTGAGCTACTATTTCTGATCCACTGTCACATGAAAAGGTCCCATCATGTCTCAGTTGCTGTTCTGTAGACTTTATTGCTCTTCTTGCAACCCACAGGTCCTCTGGCTTCAGAGAATGTTTTCAATGTTTCATAACCTTAAATCACAAGCAACCTAGGAGAGCTTGCCTGTGTTTATTTATGCTGGTGATGGACTTTTCATACTGATGAAAAATACTCAGCTTCACTGCCATGCTTAAGAACTGTATAATCATACCATTGTTTAGAAAAGAATCCTTAGGAAAGATCATCAAGTTAACCCAGCACTGCCAAGCCCTCCACTAAAGCTTGTCTCCAAGTGCCACATCTACATGGTCCTTTTAAATACTGCTAGGGATGGTGACTTCACCACTTCCCTGGGCAGCCTTTTCCAAAGCTTGATTACTTCACTACAGTGAAGAAAATTTTCCAAATATCCAATCTGAACCTTCCCTGGTGCGTGTTGAGGCCACTTCCTCATCCTGTTGCTTGTTATCTAGAAAAGGCCAACCCACATCTGGCTACAGCCTTCTTTCAGAGCAGTAAGATCTCCCTTGGGCCTTCTTTTCTCCAGGTTAAACAACCCCAGGTCCTTCAGCTGCTCCTTGTGGGACTTGTGGTCTACTCAGGACTGAGGCAAACAAGGCAATAAGTACCTCAGCCTTTACCTTCATCCTTTGTCACCTCTGGCATCCATTAAAGGATGGAGATTCTCCTTAGCCCTCCATTTGTTGCTAATGTATTTCAGAAGGATTTTTTTTTTTTTACTGTGTGGCAGTAGACAAGTGAAGTTCTGTCTGGGCTTTGGCCCTTCTAATTTTCTCCCTCCATAAAACTTCATGACATTTTTGTCCTCCTGAGTTGCCTGCCCCTTTTCCAGAGGTCATAAACTCTTTTTTTCCAAAGTTCCAGCCAACACTCTGTTCAGCTGCACACTTCAGGACCTTTCTCAACTGTTTCCTCTCTGCTGTATTTCTAGTAAGGTGAAGCCCTCCACAAGAACAAGGACTAGCAATTGTGAAATTCCTAGCTGCTTATAGTGTCTTTCATCTGCCTCTTCACCCTGGATGGATGATCTCTAACAGATTCCCACTAGGGTATTTGACTTTTTGGCCTGATCCCCCGATTTTTACCCATAAAGGCTCAACCCTTCTGTCACCATCATTAAACTCTAGACAATCAAAACACTCTTTAACATACAAGGCTACCCCAGAAGGAAGTCAGGGTTCCAAGCCAAGGAAGCTAAGACTGTCAGCCTCGGGTGGCCTCTTGCACATTGACAAGAGTGGAAAGAGCCCTTGTTCTAGAAAGGAAGCTCCAATCTGTACATTCTGCACAGTCTATTTTTACTGCCAAGCATAACAGAAGAGGGAACTTACAGGTGCCTTCATATGGTTCTGCACCTTAGTTCCCTCTGCACATCCTCAGACATGGAGATGGTGACAGAAGATTTAACTAAGATTGCAGAGGCGGGGAGTACAGACAGGAGAGGGGGAGATCTCTTAGAGAGAAATGTGCTCTTTGAAGATAAATCTGTCCCAGAGGCTGTAGTTGTACTAAGCTAAACAGCAATGGGCTCATTCTTTGACTCAGAGACTGATTGATAAAATGTGGGACCATGCTGTAAAATTGAACTTGTCTCCAAAGCAGGGCTGCCACACACATATTGCCTCCTACTCGTGCTGCAGTCCTGAATTACATCAGCAAAGTATTGGACCAGTTGGCACAGATCAACCATTTAAGAATGTAACACTGAAGAATACTGTTGGGAAGAGATGCCCTGCTGTGATCACCTTTCTTGCAGGATGCTGTAAAACTTCTGTGACAATTGCTTTATTGGTGGCTGAGGAGACAGACCAGAATGTGGGGCAGCTGTTCACTGCCCTTGAGATCCTGGATACTCTTGCAGCCATCAGGAAACACTAGTCCACTTCCAGTGTTCTCTGTGGGACAATGTGGGCAACTCTCAGAGGCAGGCTGTGCTGTGAGAAGCAAGTCCTCCCAAAAAGCCAGCAAGTAATAGAAATGTTTCACAGCCAAGGCTAGAACTGGTCACCGTCACCAAGTTGCTGAATAGTTCTGGCCCAGATCCACAGGAATCCCATCTGGTCATTCCTCTGGGCTGAACCTGCACTGCAGTCCCACAGCTGTGCTTTGCAATGTACTCCAAGTGATACAGCTCTTGGCTTCTGCCTGAGTCAACAGCTGCTGTTGCTCACAGTACTGGAACTTGGGTTTGCTACTGCAAAATATTTTGCCTATATGAAGGTTTTAAATACATGCTAGACATACAGACTGTGGTCTGAACATTTTTCAGGAGTAGGCAGTTCTGTTTAGAGTGCATGCTACTGAAAATTTGACAGTAACAGCATCATGAGCAAGAAAATGCAGAATTAATAATGAGGTAGAAAAAGCAGCAAATCAATGTACTTTCCTGGCACTTTGTCAATACCAACTTTAGACAACTTCATTACAGAGTTGATATGCAGGCCACAAAACTCTTACTTATACATCAGTCAGCTTAATCAAATGATCCCTCTTTGCTATCAAATCTATTTGAAAGGAGTAATTTGAAGATGAGCTGAACTGTACTGACAAGCTGTGTCTGCTGTTTCGAAGGAATCACTGAAGAGATGTCTTTCTTTTTCATGCAATTCCCAATCTTTCTTCTTTGTACAAATTCCATGATGTCCCTAACACAATCAGTGGCTGCGAAGAGGTGAGAGCACAGTATTGTAGCTTCCCATACAGAGTTACAACTTGCCTTACATTGCTTAAAATTCAGTCCAAGTCATGCCTAAACTGTAATTTTAAATTTTTTTTTTCTTTTTTTTGTGATTGAAAGTATATATTGTATGCAAATACTGGCTCCTTGCAATGAAACCTCGGAGGGCTGTAATCACCAAGGACCTTTACAAATGGTGGAAATTCAAAATAACTATACTGGTGTGAAACAGAAAACTCAGATCTGATAGTTGGGGATTTGGGCAGCAATCTCATTAAAAAACCACAAAGCCAGAACAAACCCAAAAAATGTGTAACACATCCCTGTATATGGGCTGCAGTCATGCCCATAAAGATTCTTTTCTTCCATGAGCAGGCAGGGATGGTTTGCACAGGAAACAAGTGAAAGCTGCCAGGCAGATACCCTTGTTAAATGTAGTCACTCCAAATTCGGTAGTACATTCCATTTCCTGGCCTCGGGCAAGGCAGGGGTTTTCCAGAGCACTCCTCAGTGCTGTGTCAGAGAGCATTTGGTCTGTGCATGACATCTCAGATGCATTATGATTTTATTTAGAACACACTTTAGCTCTGCAGGCTTGTCTTCAGCAAGAGGGTAAGTACTATAAATAGAGCACGCTGGGCTGCCACAGGCAGCTTTTGGTCTGCTTATGTTTCTGGTTTAGCCTCGAAGAAGCAGAAATACAATCTGCTGAGGAGATAATGCACAGTACAGGCACAAGCAACAGCCCTTCTCTGCAACCAGTAACTGTCTTTCATTTTGTAGGTACACAGGTACAGCCACTTACCTTTAAGGAACAAGGACACATCACCTTCCATCTGTGCTTTCCTCCAGCTCTCAGTTTTTTGCAAGCTCCTGATATGAAAACTGTAATGTTTTCATGAAACCAGCTACTCATAAGGGGAACACATTCCTTCATTTTCAAAACAAGTAATAAAATGAATCTCAAAATTAAGTGCACAGAGGTAACACACTTTCATATTTTGGAGGCCTATGGAGCTTTAAGAAACTGTTTAATAGTTCTTGCTATCACCACCAGGTGATCTCCCTGAAGATGTTTGAATAAAGAAAGGACATTTTGCTTGGAATAAGTACATAAAAGAATCCAAGTCCTGTGCTCAGGAGATTTTGTTTTCCCTTGCAGGTACCTGCACCGAGAGCTTTTTCTTCCCTTAGTCTGTGCTTGACTCAGGGCTATTGTTAAAGAGAGAAGCCATACTTCCATATATTTCCACTGCCTTTCACACCTTTCAGTGAGTATATTTTAATTACAGCACAAAGCTAATGGAAGCCATCTTTGAACAGACATTTTAGACTCAAAGCACTTGAAGTCTTTGAATTCCACACCTGAAAGCAAGCTGCAGCCAAGAGTGCAGAGTAGTGGTTTCCCCTATTCCCTCCTGCTGGAATGTACTCTAAGAAGGACATTTAAAATAATTTCAGAATATGCTCTCTAACATGACACTATGCACAAAAGGAGGTGGGATTACTTGGGTCAAAAAAAAATCATATACTAAATACTGCACTTGCAAGCAAACCATCAAGTCTTAGGGAAGACAGCTGAATCTCATAAATCTTTGTCCTTCCACACACTATTTGGCCTACATTGCCTGTGTTTTCATCCCTGCTTGTCCTTACTAAATCTGAGACACACAGAACCTAAGTTTGTAGACAAGCTAGAGGAGAGTACCAGTGACCTATTAAAAACAAGGACTATCCACAGACACACTGGGTGTTATGGTCTACTGTAATGTTCCTCTTGGCCCACCCTCTGCTACACAGGCATGAAGGATTTCTCCATTCCACAAAGTCTAGAGTTTAATATCCTGTGAGATTTTTTATATTATTACTTCTCTAAATCTCTTATTTCAATAATATACTTGTTTCGTATTAAGAAAACACTATATATAATTTTATTTGTAGAATATAATTTTGAAAACAGATATAAAACAACACAACATATAAACTTAATAGGAAACCCAACTAAAATAATAAACAGTGCATTTTGCTCAATAGTTTATTTTCCATATGAGCTTCAATAAAATCTCTACTCCATTAAACCTGGGTGTTTTAGCCTTTGTTATTATTTCTCTATTGTATTAAAGAAGCCTAAGTCACTTTAACAGACATTCTAATTAATAAATCCAATAACACAAATAGTTTCTGTTGTAGTTCCCATTGCATGAATGCACATGGACAATATTATATATAATAAAGCAAACCATTTAACAAGAAGTGTGAAGAGATCACTATGAATAAACTGAAGACAAACCCAAGTGAACTCTGAAATGACAGAGCTGTGTTAATACAAAGGCACATTTTATTTTAAGTGTAAATTCACATTACTAGAAGGTTAAATTTTGTACCCAGGCAACTTCAAGCCATCGCAGTACAATCAGCAAAACAATCTTAACTGTACATATCTGAACTTCCAATTTTTCAAGAAAAATCTGGCTTCTATTTCTTTAATCCAGCTTTATTAAGGAAGAAATTAAATTAGAAATAAAAGGGCTCCCCCTCCCATATTTACAGACTGCAAACTATATTGCTTTCCCAGCAGAAATTCTAGCTTTCTTTGTCAAATTTTGTTAAGCTTTGTAACTATCAGCACCCTCACAGTTTTGGTCAAAGCCCCCAGACACACAGTCCCTTTTGTCAGGGCTCCAGTCCAGGCAAGAGATGGGCTGTGTTGACAGAGTGACATTTTGCAAGAGACTAAGAGACCCTGCCACCCCCATCTCAGATCCTTCTGAATCCTTCTTTGAGCGCTGGGCTGGATACTCACTGCCAATGAGGGAAGTAAAACAAAAACAAGTACTTAGGAATTTATTGATACAAACATGTCATCATCCTCTTTATTTCCTGCTATAGAGAGAAGATACATAATTCCTTAAAAGTAACACATAATCCATATCCAATCTATATCTACACTGCATGCTTTAGTAGATATTTCATGAAAGAAAAAAAGGAGGTAGGAAATTTTGAATCCTGACAGCCCTGTCCCATAGCTCTTACTTTTTAAACTGGTTGGCTTTTACCACAGGCAGAAAAATTTCATCACAGCTATGCTTCTGAAACTTAATGCACCAACTTTGTTGCATTCAGGACAGTTACATTATTTTACCATGTAATGTAAGAAAATATCAACATAAGAACCGTTTAGTCAAGGCTTTCAAAATTCTTCTCAGATTTAACTGCTACCATATGAGAATTTTAAGAAAGCCATTTATTCCCACTTATCATCATATTAACCAAGGATATAATTAGATCTTCACTACATTACAACAACAAGGGCAAGATTCATCTGTGCTGTCACATTCTCTTAGGGATTAATTCAAGATTCCAGATCAAGTACTGACACTTAAATCATCTGTTCTACTGTGTTTGTAAGCAATAATTTTAACCAGATATTCTGAGGTTGGAAGCAAGACCCCTCTCACCATTTTCAAAAAGATTATTTCTTAAAACATTAAATGCTTGGTTTCTTACTCCTGCCTGGAGAAGTGATCACTTACTATTTCCAGAGATGAAGGCTCCCAGATCCTCCACTTGTCATAAATATATCTCTGTTCTGTGGCAGGTGCCGAACCTGCCAAATGGTAGATTTTTGTGCCTAATAAAAAGAAAGAAGCATTGTAGAGAAGTCATTTGTGGATGAACTTCATAGGAAAGGACACAGAATCTTAAACACAGAGATCACTTGTATGAGGAGAGCCCAGCCTTCCCACAGTGGACAGTTAATTTCACTATATGGTACATCTTAAAATGATTACTGGAAGGGAATGTGCTACAAACCTGTGCAAACACAACACAAAGTGAACCAGTCAAACCTCACCAGGGAACTAAGATCATATAGCAACAGAAATCACTCAGGAAAAACCTAACGCATCCTTTGACTTAATGCATATCTGTCTGCAAATGTCCACAAAGAAAAGCTTAAATGCACTACATGAACAACAAATTCTATTTTCACATTTTATTACAAAATTATTTATAAATAAATGAATTAATTAAGTTTGTTTTATTCTTATGGGAGGTTGTCTAAATTTCCTGAAATAGTTCCCTGTCAGGACCTGGGCACCAAACTTTGGACCTGACAGGGACCAATCGGCAGCTGACTTTTAATATTGACACATTGTTACACCAATGAGTAAGTTTATGTGCCTTTGTGAAACACAGGTGTAAAGAGGAAAAAACCTGGGGAAGGCTCTTTTATTTCTGGCCTCTCAGAGGGTAACACCAGGCTCTCTGATGCAGGGCTCAGGAAACAGCAGAAACAGCATGAAAACACCGAGGTCAGACAAAAGGAAGAGTCAGGTAACAGATGAAAGGGACTGATGGAGATGCCTCACTCTCGGACTGAAATTTCTCTTTTTTTAAGCTTTGGAGAAGAGACTCTTGTTTCTGTATAACTCATAGAAATACACTATGGGGTGGATGAAATGTTCTAAGTGTAGACATGAGCAGAGGCATTTATGTTAAAGTAAGCAGATATTGAAATGGCTGTGATCCTAGGAGAAGTTTGAATAGACAGAAGACCCCTGCTGCCCACCAGAGAAGAGAAGAAGAAAGACCTCTGTTTTCAAAGATGAAGAGAGTTTTTGTTTGAACTGTTATAATCCTTAAAGTGTACCCCATAAGTTGATGTGGTCCTCAATAACAGTTGTGGGAAGCCTGTTAGTCAAGGAAGGGATTTTTACACAGTGATCAGATTTCCATTCTCCTGGGCGGCTGAACATGGTGACATGGATGTCATGAGAAAACTATTTCCTTGTGTAGAAATCTCCACAGACTGAAGAGAAGTCTCCTCTCCCAAGTAAATTGGTGAAAGACTATTTTTAGAGATGGTAAACTGACTGATGTGTTTCTGTATGTTGCCAGTGTGAAAGAAAAGAAGTTGTTGGAGCAGGAAAAGTGTTCTGAAAGTTTTATTTTGATTCTAATTATTTTTTCTTATAATTTCTAGTAATAAAGTTTTATTTTGTACCCTTTAAAGTTTGAGCCTGTTTTGCCTTCCTCCTAATTCTATCTCACAGCAGGAAACAAGTAAATAATTCTAGTGTATACACTGGCCATTTAGCCAATGCTAGACCCACAAGAATTCTTTGATTCAGAATAAAGTACCTTCAACACCTTATCTGCTTTTAATGATAGTATGGAAAATACTAAGCTGAAACTCAGACTTTTCTAAAAAAATAGGTCCTAAAGAACTTTACTGCAAAAGTGCCTCTTCTTGAATTGTCACCAGATTTTTTTCACTAAACAAAAACCAAAACCAAACAACAGCAACAAAAAGTTTTATAAAGTAACCTGGTCATTTCTTGCCTATTTGTACTATTCCTGTAATAATCTGACAGCATGAATTTAGGAAGTTTGTCTCTTAATAAGAAATTCTCAGTTTCCCCATACCTTCTCTGAAACAGATGCAAAACCTTTGGTTGGATGCTGAGTTCTCATATCAAAAACATGGAATTTTCCTTCAAGCGATGTTGCCACCAGCTTATTCATATTTATATCTTTTCTGTCAAACTCCACACTGCAAACCTGGATATAAAACAAGATAAATTCAGTCATGTAATTTAGCCACTATTAAAAAAAATGGATGTTTTGTGATTTGTAAATATGTATTAATCATTTGTTAATGTCATCACCAAATAGCAAATAAACGAGTTCATCTGAAAACATGAATCCACTGAAAAATACCCCATCCTGTCCCAATCAAGAATGTGAGTGGTACAACTTGCTAAACCTAAAGAAAATTATACCTTGGTACAATCTCAGCAGAAACTTCTGGGTAAGTTTCACACAGACAGAAGCCTTTTTAATTTTTCCATCCTACAAAGGAGCTGGAATGAAAAATACTTTTATGATTTCCTTACCCCATTCTTAATGTTGGTCTCCCATCGTAGTGACATGGTTTTTAAGTCAAACAATTTAATGTCCCCATTGTCATATCCAGCACACACAACACGTTCCTCTTGATTGTAAGCATTGCCTGGACATAGAGAGAGAATTAACCAGAAAACACAAAAACCTCTTTAGCCTGTAAATTTTGGAAGTCCCAGGCCTGCAGTTTCAACTTACATTTATACAACAACAACAACAAGTTATTGTTGGGATATTAAGATGTGGTGAACTGGATGGTTTTCAAACCCAAGGGGTCTAGAAAAATCTTGTGTATGACACAAGCAGCTTTGCTCTCTCCAAAGAAAAATGTAGAGCTCACATCAAGCATTGCTGTTTTCTTTAATTAGTTCTTAAAGGGTCAGCTATTAAATTAAGTCCTGAATGCTTGGTAGCTGGAAGTACACTACAACAGTAATGGGTTCCCCTTACATGGCAACATTTACACTCCTTCGAGACCACACAGCTGGATCTATTGTTTTTACATTCCTCAGCACATAAATAAAGCTTGCACAGCTTATCTGTGAAACTACAGAATCATCAGATCATTTAGGTTGGAAAAGACTTCCAAGATTATCAAGTCCAACAACAAATGGTGACTAAAAGTGATTAGAGAACGAGTCCAAAACCTAACCCTCACAAACCCACAAAACTGGTTTATTTTGACCCACACATAAATTTCACAGTGTAGAAAAGCAAAACCTGCTACTTATGCATCCATACAAAATAAAGTATTCCATAACATCCTGAAATACATTGATAATGATCAAAGCACAATCATATGAGAGGGAGGAATGCTCAGATCAATTACCAAATGCCACAGTCCAGCAGTCTCTTTTGCTCTCCCCCTGTACAGGCTCCATATTAGCCACAGGAGTGTCATTCTGCCTCGGGTCCCACACCTTCACAGTTCCTGGGAAAGAAATACAATAGATTTTGTGTTAGGAATACACTGTCATACTGTGATCACCTTCCCAGGAAAGCCCTTTGCTTTTCATCCTAATCATTCAAAGGACAGGAGCAACTCTTTCAATTCTAGAAAGCCTCACCGTGTTTCGTGGACATCAGAAAGAACCACAAAACCAAACAGAAACAGTGAAAGCATTTGTTAAAGATACATTTTCTCTAGCTTATATTTTGCATTTATTCTGGTTTGTATTCCTTCTGTGTCATGCCCAATGATAACAGTACCTTTTGCTTATCTGTGGCTTCTAGAAGAATTAGAGAAAATTGGTCCCAAGCAAGATTCAAAAGACAGTGTACAAAGAACTAGTTGCAACAGCTTGTAACTAGTTCAGATGGCAGACCATGCCCTGCCATCAAGAGCCTGCAGGCTCAGAGGAACTGGAAAGACTTGCAGAGTTCACTAACTCACCATCTCGACTGCCAGTCACAATTTCTGGTGCACCTTCCCCAATTCCTAAGCCACCTACACCATCTATACTGTTTATGATTTCCTTATGACCTTTCACAGAATACACTGGTATTTCAGGAGCTTCTAAATTCCTAGGCAAGAAAGAAAAAGAACAGAAAACATGGCATTTTTCCTTGACACTCAGGATTTGAATAAAAATGAAAGGAAACTTGAGCACAAATCATAAAAGCTCAGATTAACGGTGAGAACAAATATGGATATCACCACTAAGAACCATGAGTCTGTCTTTGATTCCTTCTTTAGCTAGTGCTTTGGACTGCTATGAAAGGTTTTGCTCTGTTCTGGACCTCCCTGTTTGTAAAGGCAGTTGTGGGATTCCTCACAGCAACTGCTCAGACCCAGATTTTATGCTGGGCTCAAAAATGAATCACGCTACAGATCAAAATAGTCCAATTAGGTTTGCTTTCAGTAGGTCTATAAAATAACTTGATTCATTGATCCCCACCTAGCTCTGACTACTGCTCTTTAATTTCAGGTGAATATTGTATCCAGCCATGAGTTCCATGGTTCTTTGCCACTCTTTCCCATTGTTCAAAAATCCTTCAGAATTTTATTTTACATTTCTACCAGTA
The DNA here is from genome assembly GCF_903797595.1 of Erithacus rubecula. Taxonomy (NCBI): domain Eukaryota; kingdom Metazoa; phylum Chordata; class Aves; order Passeriformes; family Muscicapidae; genus Erithacus; species Erithacus rubecula. The sequence goes on along the minus strand of NC_136685.1, from coordinate 98,132,116 downwards.
ACTGTTCCATGTAATTCTTGCTATTCCAACAAGAACCAGTAGTTCCTTGACATAGAGCAATATAATAATAATGATGAAATAAACAATCTCCCTTTGATATTATGACTTTATTTGATCATAAATTTACCTAGACATCAATTACACAAATAATTGAGGGACCTAGAGAAAACATTTGAAATTTCAATATTAAAAATACATATTTAATCTAGACAAGAAATTTAGGTTGAACACAACCTTTTCTTTGTACTCATGCATCCAATTCAAAAGCCTCCTTTCAGAGGACGAGCACACAGAACTTTAACAGGCTTTTGTAGCTGCACACAGAAGATGAGAGTGAAGCAGCACTGAATGAAACACGGTGCAGAATTCTGTGTTGTTTCTACAAAACAGGCACAGTCCAAATACAGTAGCCAGCAAAGCTTGAATTGGGTCCCAACCATGGGCAGCATGGAGAGCATCACATGCAAAAGCCACAAACAGAAACCTTCGTTCAGATAGACATGGACAACATTAAGTGGAAACACAGAGAATATCTGTGCTTACCATATGTTAAGGTTTCCATCGAAATCTCCCGTAGCTAAGTATCTTTGCTGCAGAGATGTAGCACCAAAAGTCCCACATTTTATAGGTTTGGGCTTTTCAATCTTTTAAAGAAAGGAAACGTTTGTGTCAGCACATGGAAAAGGCAAAAACACCCACAGACCACACAGTTCTTGGGAATACATAGGGGCAAGTGTCGGCAAAACACAAATGAGGTATTTGGCACAGAATACTCTCAAAATGCCATCGAAGGCAAGCCACACTTTGAGTTCAGTCCTTGTGCAGAGAAAAGCAGAGGGTCCAGTTTACTGGTCTAGAAGAAAAACACTCTTGTGGCCTGGTGGGGCCTTATGCACCAGAGGAACTGCAAGAAGCAAACACTCAAAGGGCAGTCTGGGAGAAAATAACCAAACAAACATAAAAGCAAATAACCAACCAACCAAACACAAAAGCAAATACCAACCAACCAACCAACCAAAAACCTCTGCCAACAACCAATCAAAAACCAAACAACCAACCAAAAACTAAAACAACAAAAATACTCCCAAACGAACAAATGAAAACACCACTCAGAAAAAGGCCGAACACAGGCAGAAAGCAGAAACCCATAACACAACACATGAAAACAACCTACAAATCATGGCAGTAAACACAATCACATAATCACAGCCTCAGATTGAAAAAGACCTCTGAGATCGTCGAGTCCAACCTGTGACCGGCCACCACCTTGTCAACAAAACCATGGCACTGAGTGCCAAATCCAGCCTTTCTTAAACACCTCCAGGAACGGTGATTCCACCACTGCCCCGGCCAGCCCATTCCAATATCAAATGACCCCTTCTGTGAGGAGATTTTTCCTAATGTCGCATCTGAAGCTCAACAGCTTAAGTCTACGTCTCCTTGCTCTGTCACTAGATGCCTGGGAGAAGAAACAGACTCCCATTTTGCTACAAGAAACGACAGGGTATCACTGAATCAGCGCGCTGAACACGCAAATGGGCTCCTGTTTCTTATCCCCGGGCTCTGGCAGCCGTTCCCGAGGGGCCCGCGCTCACCTCCCGCAGCAGCTCCAGGCGGGCTCCGTGCAGCTCGTAGAGCTGGACGAGACCGGTGCCGCGGGCGGCGCTGCCCAGGCACAGCAGGCGGGCGCTGCGGGGCACCCACTTGCAGTCGAACACGGTGTAGCTCAGCGCCTGCTGGACGTGCGACACCACCTGCGGCCGCTCCAGCCCCGCCGCGGACATGCCGCCCCGCCCCGCCCCGCCGCGGCCCCGGCGGAAGCGGCCGGCAGCGCTTTCCGGCGCGACAGCGCCACGCGTTCCGCGGCCGATATGGAGACCGAGGCCGCGGCGGGCGCCGGCTTCACCAGCGTCGTGTCCCGGCGGAGCCGGAGGAAGCGGCGGGCGGGCGGCGAGGAGCCGGCGGCGGGAGCCGCCATGGACACGGCGGAGCCGCGGCCCAGCAAGCGGCCGGCGTTCCCGCCCGTGGCCGTCGAGACGCTCGGGGTACGCGGGGAGCTGAGGAAATGACGCCGCCGGTTCCCCGCCGGCCCTGGCCTCACGGCCTGCGGTCTCTCGCCTCCCGCAGGTTGGGAAGGGTGAGCTGAGGAAGATCCCTGTGCCGGCCAACAGGTACACGCCGCTTAAGGAGAACTGGATGAAGATATTCACGCCCATCGTGGAGCATCTGCAGCTTCAAATCAGGTTCAACTTGAAAACGAGGAATGTCGAGATAAAGGTAAGGGGAACAACTTGTGCCTTCCCCGGTAACTGGAAGAGAAGGTTGTGTGGAGACCTCGTGGCGCCTTCCAGTTCCCGAAGGGGCCTCGAAGGCACTCTGTGTCCGGAACTGTAGTGACGGGACAAGGAGTTACGTGTACAAATAGAAAGTTTAGTGTGGATGTTAAAGACTTTTTTTTTTACTGTGAGAGTGGTGAGACACTGAAAGAGGTTGCCCAGGGCTGCCCAGCCCTGGCAGTGTCCAGAGCTAGGTTGGATAAGGGCTTGAGCAGCCTGGTTTAGTGGCATTGTCCCTGCCCGTGGGATTAGATGAGTTCACGGTCCACTCCACCCCCTCACCGTTCTATGATTCTGCCTCTTGAAAAGCAGGGCCTCTCCTCATGGGTGTTCTTGGTCCACAGATTAAAGGACTATATTAAAGACTAGAAAAGTTGTAAATCCCATATAATGCTTGGAAAAATGGAAACTGTGTGGTGTCACCTGCTTGGGAATTAAATCTGGCCGTTATTGCTTAGAACAAATAGTTGCTGCAAGTAAAATCCAAAAATACAAGTCTCTTCCAGAAGGAGCCTGCAGAAGCTGTGGAAGTGTTCAATTTTTGTAGGAGAAAGTTATAGCATTAAGGAAGAATTTTCATCCATGTCTTAGATACGGTTTTGTAATTCAGTGTTTTCCAGCTATTTAAGGTTACCAAATACTTACCTGGCGCTAAACTTAAAGTATCTTTTAAGGGAGCGCTGAATCTTCTACTGCTTTTGTTAGTGGCAGATGATAAAGGCCCATAGTTTAAGAGCATGTGATTTTTCTGTAATGGATTGCATTGGAATACCTTAGGGGACAGACACCAGTGTAAACCTGTAATCATGCTCACTCTTTATCCTTATTCCTTTTGAGGAATAAGGGGCATATACAAAGTTTTGACATATGACTCACTGTATTAGTAATATGGGCATATGACATATGCACATAGGAATTTTTCATCCTAACCATGAAATGCTATCACAAGTTTGATGGCAGGAACTGGAGGAAAGGTGGCAGAATTATCCCTTATTTACACTTCCTAAAAATAACTTCAGGGGAAAGTTAGGGAGGGGCAAAATATCTTGCAGATTCACTCAATAACGGTGCAGGAGAAAACCCTTTGATTTTAACACCACTTTTTGATACAAAATCGTGTCTGGTGAAAAGCAAGGTAGTTTTGTTATTAATAAGCTGATTTCATTTTGCCCATATACATAATGAATATAAAACTTTGAAATTAGTTTCATTCACCTGCTAAGACATATTTAGAATATTGTCATTAGGATAACTCTCCTGGCCATCACCATCCTTCTCTTTTTTTCTGCTGTTTGCTGTTGCAGTTTAGTTTGTATTGGTTTTGGGTTTTCTCCACCAAAAAGGTGGAGACCACTCAAGTCAGTGGTGGTATGGATTTTCAGCAGCTTTTCTCTCTCTCCCCTCCAAGCACAGGCTGATCTTTTAAGTTCTGCTCTTAAATTGCCTGGTCTTAATTTGCAAACATAACTTCTTGTCTTGCAGACTTGCCAAGAGACAAAGGATCTCAGTGCTCTGACAAAAGCAGCTGATTTTGTGAAAGCTTTTATACTTGGATTTCAAGTAGAGGTGAGTCTCCCAACAACCAGATTGTGAGATTGCTCCAGTTTGCTGATTTGTCCCTGGCCTCTCTGCAAACGAAAGAAAGAGAGAAAGAGTAGATCCCCAGTGTATTAAGATAATGCCAGATAAAAAAGTAGCCTTCAAACAGCACATAAACAGAGGACATAGGTGGTGTGACACAAGCATAAAGCAATAATCTGTCTCTCAGGTACTCTGCACTGGTAGAGACTGTTCATTTTTCTTAAGCCTAAACTAATAACGTCCAGTCTGTGCAAAACTTACAGAATCAACTAGGTTGGAAAAAGACCTTTGAGATCATCTAGTCCAGCCTATGACCTTATCAACTAAACCATGGCACTGAGTGCCACATCCAGTCCCATTTTAAACACCTCTAGAGATGGTGACTCTACCAGCTCCTTGGGGAGCCCATTCCAGTGCTCAATCACTCTTTCTGTGACGAACTTCTCCCTAATATCCAGACTAAACTTCCCCTGGTGCAAGAGGACTGTGTCCTCTTATCCTCTCACTGGTTGCTTCAGAGGAGAGACCAATCCCCACCTGGCTACACCCTCCCTTCAGGCAGTTGTAGTGAGTGATAAGGTCTTCCCTGAGTCTCCTCTTCTCCGGGCTGAGCCCCTCCAGCTCCCTCCATCACTTCTCATAGGATTTTTGTTCCAGACCCTTCATCAGTCTTGCTGCCCCTCTCTGGACACATTTGAGCATCTAAAAGTCCTTCTTAAACTGGGGTGCCCAAAACAGTATTGGGCACAGTACTCAAGGTGTAGTACTTGGCCTGAACAGTGCCAAATACAGGAGAAGAATGACTTCCCTAGTCCTGCTGGCCACACTGTTCCTGATACAGGCCAGGATACCATTTGCTCTCTTGGCCATGTGGGTACATTGCTGGCTTGTGTTCAGTTGGCTGTCAACTAAGCCCCCAGGTTCCTTTCTGCCTGGTTGCTGTCCAGCCATTCTGTTCCCAGCCTGTAGTACTACAGGATTGTTGTGGTCAAAGTGTAGGACCCAGCCCTAGGACTTATTAAACCTCATATTGTTGGATTCAGCCCATATATCCAGTCTGTCCAGGGCCCTCTGCAGAGCCTTCTTGCCCTCCAGCAGATCAACACTTGCAGCTTGGTGTTATCTGCAAATTTGCTAAAGGTGGACTCAATCCCTTCATCCAGATCATCAGTAGATACTAAATAGAACTGGGCCTGTTGGAGAAAACAAACAACTCTTTTTCAGTGTTGTAGGCACTGCTCCTTGCTCTGTATCTGTATTATCTATATCTGGATTCACTAATGCTGGGGAGGCAGGGCTGATTGCAGGGGCATCCAAGCCTGTGTAGGGTTCTCTAGATGGAAATATTTGTATTGTGTTGAAAAAAGTGGATTTAACTTTAGCTAAGTTTTTAGCTAGATTTGCTAGGTATATAAAGAGAACAGCAGATTTCAGCTGTGGTACTGGAACAAAATAGCTGCTAATAACAGATCTCCTGCTCTTTCAGGATGCCCTTGCTCTCATCAGATTAGATGATCTTTTTCTAGAGTCATTTGAAGTTACAGACGGTGAGTATTTTCTGCTGCAGCATTCAATAAGTCACATGTGTGTCCTGCTAGTATGGGTTTATTTATTCTTTCCCCCTGCTCCATTTTTATCAACCCTGTGTCAGCACTGGATGCACTGTGCACTAGTAGTCAAAAAAAAAAGCAGAAATCCAGATGGAGCTGCATTGACCAGTGAAGTTGCTTTTGTAGTGCAAATTGTTTTCTGCAACTTGACCAGGGGAAGTGTTAACAGGAACATACTGCTGTTATCCTGGGCATGCTATTCTCTTTCCAGTCAAACCTTTGAAAGGAGATCATCTGTCAAGAGCAATAGGGAGAATAGCAGGGAAAGGCGGAAAAACCAAATTCACCATAGAAAACGTCACCAGGACACGCATCGTTCTTGCTGACGCGTAAGTACAGACTGACTTCATCCCAGGCAAAGCACAACCCCTCAGATAATCCATCTCCTGTGCCAGGAACAAAGGTAACTTAGATTTTATTAAACTGTTGTGGAGTAGTAGAAGAAACAATATTTAAGAGAATGTTTCAATGAACACAAGTCATTTGACCTTTTGTTATAACGGTTTCACCAGCACACCTAGAATTGTGTCATTCCCCACAGCGTAAGAATTCCTTCATGTGAATAATCAAAGTTTAACTCACCAACACAGCAACATTTTCCTCCTGAAGATGCTACACTGTTAAATTTGCAAATGGTGAAATCTCTTTTAAAAGGATTTAGAAGAGCACAGGTCTTATGTTACAGGTTTTGTGGGTTTCGGTTGGGGTTTTTTTGTTTACAAGTGTAGGAATGAAACTAGTACACTGATACAAAATTCCACATGTATCTCTAATCTCCAATTCTCTATTCTGTGTAATCTCCTAAATTACTTTCCATTAACTGCTACTACTTTGGTTTTTACAGAAAAATTCATATTTTGGGATCTTTTCAGAACATTAAAATGGCACGAACAGCAATTTGCAATTTAATTTTAGGTAAGTCCTCTTATCTAATCTTCACTACATATAGATCTTGCAGTTTGAGAAAGTGCTTTGTGGCTCTCACCCTCTTCCCTGTCCTATCCACACCTACAGTTGGAGCAAATAGCTTGCTGGCAGTTGGCTTGTTCCTCTTAAGAGAAAAATCTGTGGGGAGAAGAGGGAATCCAGGACTAGCTTTCTGGCTCCAAAACCCTCTCTACATTGCAAAAAGATATTCCGCTTTTTAATTTAGTGGCAGCATTCCCTAAAGGGTCTCAAAAGCCAAAGGGAACAACCCACTCTGAAAGCAGAAGTTGAGCTCTGCACTTGCAGTAAGACAGGGTGACTGACCTTGACCTTCCTTCTCACCCTTTGGCTTAGTTCTCCACTTTTAACACAGGTGTGAGCACAACACATCAATTTTTGTGACAGATTATCTTGTTTCCTGACTGGATTTGTGCCTTCTTCTGCAGGAAGTCCTCCATCCAAAGTTTATGGCAATATTAGGGCAGTGGCCAGCAGAGCAGCTGAGAGGTTCTGAACTGCACCACTAAGAACTGGGGACAGAAGTCCAGGTTCTGGACACATGAGAAGCCAAGAGCTACATGAGCCATCAGATTTCTGCTGGAAGACCAGAAGAAAGCCAGGACTGTTTGTGCAGTCTGATTGCCTTTGGACATGTGGTCTGATTTGAACCTACCTAATGTTTCTGCCTAGTCATTAAAAGGTATTTTAAGTTGTGTCTGTATTGAAAGTCCATGATTTTACTTGAACAGTCTCAAATGAAAACCTGCTTCCATACAGATTTTCTGAACAACAGAGTTAAGAGGCTGCTTCTTCAGAAAGCCTTGGTGTTTATTGTTTTGAGCCCAAAGAAATTGACAGAGATAAGCATTTATAACGATACACCATGGTTTAGAATCTTCCTGAGAAAAGGAGGAGTCAGCTGGAATGCAGAGTTCAATGGCAGGCTGCCCACTGAGTCTCTGCTACTGGAACAATGCATCACATGAAAAGTGTAAAATGAAGAGGTAAGTAACATATTTGAACTGAATCCTGAATCTGCACATACATAGATTTCTTAATTCTGAAAAATTATCTGTCAGGACAGCCTAGTAAACCAAGAGCCACCAGGTTATGTACTTTCCAATGTACCAAAGCACCAACAATTATAAGGTCCTGTTTGTCTCCTTAAAATGTTACTTTAAGTAGCACAATGCAGCAAAAGTAGGGGAAGAAATTAGAGTGGCCAGTCCCAGTATGATTTAAAAACTGACCCTCCTAAACCTGCCAGGTAACCTTCCGCAAAGTGTCCTGTAAAATAATTCAGTTCAGGCTTGGGAATGAAAACAAACTGAAAAGAGATTATGAAACACACTAGCAAATTGAGTAAGCATTTAGGTCAATGTCCAAGTTTCCAGAATAGCAATTCACAGTATGGGATTATCACTACAGCCAAATTGATTCAAGCCTTCAGCTGTCAACAGATTTAAGACTTGCTGGAATCAACACACACTGCTTAAGAGTCTGAGCCATACAGGGGACAGTGCACATTCTAGGCAGCTCCAGGTGCATCCACCTGCTCTGTTTCTGTTTGTTGGCTGCTTATGTAGTTTATTTCAATTAGCTTGAAAGATAAGGGAGTGATGCAAGAGCACACAAAATTTATGTTTATCCTAAATTAGGTGCATACTGATGGTGACCTGAAGCAGAAGGAAGGAGAGGGCAGCACCCAGAAGGTCCAAATACCTGCACCCCAAAGAGCACAGCACGGGGCTGCTGTGAAGGGCATACCTGTGCAAGGAGGGCTGGTGCCATTAGCACAAAGCTCAGGCTTTTTCTGAGACAGGAACTGCCCTTTATTCTCCACCTACATTAAGGTTAGGGTGGATTGGTTTATTTTTTAAACTACTTTCCATAGGGATTTCAAACAAAATATGTTATCTGCTTTGAACATTTAAGCAGAGAGAACCACATGTGCCTTTAAACAATCTCAACATGTCGTGAAACAGTGAAATGAACCCTGGAAGTGTTCAGCAGTCTGCACCCTGGGGAGTTTTTCAGTAAATCTTAATGACTGAGGAATGGACAAAACAATATGAACAAGTTTTCTCAGACCAAGGTGCAGAGCTGCTTTAAGGTGAAAAGGAAAGGTACTGAGCACCCCAGTCAAGTTTCAAATATTTTATTTTGTATTCATACAGTATGAAGGTTCTTATAGTTCCCACAATATATGATGTAGCATGCAGAGGAAAAACTAAACATTCAACATAAATCATTTTTCCCCACACAAACTGAAAAAAACCCCTCATCCCTCCCCTTCAGTCCCCCCTAAGGAAATAACATTAGCACTAATTCCTATAATGCCAGCCAAGATATGCACAAGCAAGAAAAACAGAAAGCATTTGCTAAAATGTTTGTAACAAATACTTATGTACAAAAAATTCACAAAAGACTAATTCCCCCTTGAAGCAGAGCACATGGCAGTTGACACTGGAACAGATACAACCACGGGCTGGGATTATAAACCACGTACTGATCCAGAAGAAGAAAAAAGTTACATGTAGTGGAGATTTTTTGTTTTGAACATTAACATTTACCAAAGTTTGGCAACATTATCTTTTTAATTATGCAAATTATGTAAACAAGAGGAACATTTCAAATCGATCTACATGCAAAACTTCATGTCATGCAAGGACACTAAGCACCTGGATTTCTCTCTCACAGACAGAGCCCATGATGTGCAGCACTCAGTTGAAGGAACAGCTATGGCAGACAGGTGCTCGACTGAAGAGGTTCAGACAACCTGCACTTTCCACTGCTCGTTATAAAACAAATTTTTTTAAATAGAAAAACTACTATACAGGAAAGATATACTGTCCTAAAAAATCTAGCAAATGTTTTTCTTCCAGCCAATAGTACCACTGCAGAAAAGGGAAGGGATGATATAAAGTTGTAAAACATGGCTCACTACTTTTATGTCCCACAAAAGATCAAGTTACCTTCCATTACAAATTATGATATGGACAAATCTAGAAAAGAAAAAAATTCTCCAGGAAAAGGACTGGAGAACCGCCAGAGGTATAAATTTAGATAGTGTGAAGTTTTCCTTCTCTATGGCATAGGTTAACAAGATTTTCCCCCTGTATGAATCATATATACATATATATATAAAATATTACCAGTTATTTAGCTACCTGTAGTATTTTTTTAAATGCAAGGGGGAAAACTATCATGGGTGAAAGAACAGAATTTAAGTGGCAAGAACATTTTATAATCTAAGTACTGTATAAAATAAGTAGATGGGAATCCTGCACAGTTATGTTGATCCTAATTTAATTAAGCTAAGCACAAGAGAAAATCATTAATGCATCTATCACCTTAAGCAGCTGTATCTAAACTGAACCCACAACAGCAAAGTTGTCTTGGCTTCAGAACAGCTGTCACTGCTCCCAGTTCCTGGGTGACAGCATCTAACAGCCATCAAAGCATTCCGCAGTCACTATATGCACACAAGGACTAGTTCTTGGCAGTAGCATTAAACTATATTCTCATATTAAGTAGAACTGTACTAAGTTATTTAGCAAAGAGACACAGTCCCTGGTAATATATTAACAGGTATAAATAAACTTAGTCTCCCGTGTTACAAAAAAAAGTAATTAAGGTGATTTAATAAGCAATGCTTTGTCAGCCATTCAATATATAGAAACATCTGAACAGTCACAGGGAAAAGAGTTGACCTAAGACCCAGTTAAAATTTTACATTCTTCTACTATATATATAAAACTGTGTGAAATAAAAGTAAGGATGTATATCCATATATTGAACTGCTAATATTCTGCTTGGCACTTTGTACTCTAGTTTTGTTTCTGAATCAAGTATATTAAATTAAAGCCCATCTAGCTACTACATATAGAAAGCTACATATATATCTATATATAAATACACACACACATATATATATATAGATAGATATTTCCTTGTTATAAAAGATGAAGAAAAATAAATTAAAAAGCCAACCCCTTCCCTTTCTCCGCCACACTGATATGCTCTTCCCATCTTTGCTGTCCTTCAGACTTTAAAGTGCTACACTGAGTTATTGAGAGAATAAAAGTTCAATAACACTTAGTTGGCTTCATGAGGCTCATGTTGGAAAATGTGGCTTCACAGAGAAAAATACTTCCATTTAAATACACAGAGAGCATTGCTGGATGTCTGGAGCAGATCTTCAGAGATGGAGAAGAAAGCAAAAGTGTTGGGTGGTGTCCTACAGAGTCACACATCTACGACCATCTTTTTGTGGATATCTAGGCCTCCTACAACCTGGGAGAAAAACAGGATTCAGAAAGATGAGAACTGAAAGTTACCAAGGGGCAAATAACACATTCAGTATATGCAGTGAGGTAAATCATAAAGGTAGTACTTCCCTGGCCTCACTAAACTGATTTACATTTTACAAGTACTGTGAGAGATTAAATTAATTATGTACAAACCAAGCTAGTTCAGTATTAGTACAATTTACATGCTCAAGGGCCTAAAAACCAGTGCATACAACATCATTTTGGCATCCCTCTCCATCTCATATTATGAACCTGTAGTATGTTGTGCATGTTAAATAAAACGGTGGCTTCTAAAACACCCTGTAAAACTCAGAACCTTCACAAGAAAAGGTTCAGCAGCAGGATTTCTGACATAACTGCACACACCCAGGAAAAAATTGCCAGTGTTTACAGGTGTGTGATCCATGCAGAGCAGAAGGAAAAGGAAAGGTGCCATGTCAGAGGAACATTTTATAATGCAGGAACAAAATTCAAAGGCCAAATTGTATGTGCCAAAGACAACAAATGAAAAAGTATTTTTGTGGACATGCAGCACCAGATTCAGGGAGGGTAAAATGCAAGAAAAAGAATGAGAGGCTGTAGAACTGAGAAGTGTCTTGTCAGGAGGTCAACAAAAACTGAATAAATTAAAAGTAAGGAAGAGGAAAATCCATCAGAAGCATAAGGCAAGAAGCCTGGGCAGAAGCCCAAAGACAAAAGAAGAGGCACATTTGATGGATGGCTGGAAGATGCCCAGTGCAAGAAATAAACAAGTAATGCACTAATCCAGGCATCTGCAGGCTGCAGCTCTAGCTTCCCTGCAGACAGAATGTTTTTATATCACATCACAAAAATAATTAATTAAAAAAAAATAAATGCCCAAAATGCAAACAATTGAACCTTTTCACTTTAGTCGTTGGCAGGATGGCAGATTTCCAACACCTTCCCTCCCCCTCTTTTTTTCAGTTTGAAAGGAAGTTGTAAATTCAAGGATTAGGAATAAAATGCAATGTCCAAACCATGCTATCAAGTGTATCTTCCTTGATACATTGTTTAAAATCCATGTGTAAACACTCACTATTGCAATTTTCAAGGATCAAGATTCAATGTAATTTTTTTTTTTTTTTTTGAGGAAAGAACTTAAAACTTGCTCTCAACTAATTAAATATAGCACATAGGTTGAAATCAAGTGTTAAATGTTAAATTTAAGCATTCTATTCAGTAATCTCCAAGTTCTTAAAATGCACCTTTAAACTGCTTACCCTTTTTCCAGAGCAGCACTTGAGAGATTTTTTTATCTCTCCATAATGACACGAGTTTTCTTTAGAAGTTACTTACAGCACAGAATTCTTCAAAGGATATTCTTCCATCACCATCCTTATCTGCATTAATTATGGTTTTATCTACAATTTGCTGTAACTGAGTGTCTTTGAGATTGTTCCCAACCATCATCTTCAGCACCTGGAAGAGCTCTCCATTTGAGATATAGCCATCTTTGTCCATATCATAAATGCGAAAAGCAACTGCAGAAGTAAAGAAAAAGAATAAAAACAAAACAAAACAACAAAAACAAACCAAATCACTTGGTAGCAACTGAGCAATACCTACTCACTTTAGAAAAGACCTGAAATTGTTTTAGCACCAGCACTAAAAGCAGACTATTAACATCAAAAAAGAAAATCTTCCTCACCACAAGTAAAGCACCCAGGCAGCAAAAAAATTATAACCTTCCAGGAAAGAGATGACTCAAAATCCCATCTGGTTACTTAGCTGCAAGCAATTTGGCATCAAGACTGAATTTATTTTTAAACATTTCAGTCTTAGTTATTGGAAGCTACATCCATAACTGAACCTCTCTCTTTTCTAAGCCTGGGTCTGGAGATGCAGTTCTGAAACAAGAATTTAACTTTCCTACTGCAATAGCAAAGAACTGAGTACTATTCTTAGGCCCCTGTAAGTTCACAGAACTATATAGGCAAGCTGTTCTTAAATGAATGTACTTTTTTAAAAAACAGAAACCAACTGAAATTCATCAGAAAGCAACCAACCTCCTCCAACCTTACCTGCAGAAAAGAGTACTAATCTTCACATAAATAAAGGACAAAACATGCAAAAAGCTTACAATCTACTTTCATGATCTTCCAGTCTTTACAAGTTTGATTTGTCAATTTCCTAAACTTACAAAAGTGTTTTTTTGAGGATCAGAAAACTTGTTTAAGAAAATCAAAATACTTACACCTCAATTTCTGTTCTTTATCTCCTTTGACACTGAACTGGGAGACTCCTTCTATAAATTCTAAATAATGCAGGAAAAACATGTATAAAAAAGCATATTTTTTAATAAACAAAGAAGTCAACATTCAAAAAATTTTAGAAACTGTAAAAGCAATTTAATCTTTAACATTCAAATTTTAAAATATTGCCTACACTTGTGACACCTAAACGTCTACATACTTGGTATTTAATGTTCTTCAGTAGGAGGAACCCCAAATCCAATGCAGCACTCACTAAACAGACTTGGTCCCACTAGGATTTAAGTAATTTTGTTGAGCTGAGACTCTAATTGTACAACTCCTCTCAACACTGGTTTCTCAATGTAAAGAATTACATTGAGACTGGAAACTGGTTTTGAAGAAATACTAAAATAACATTTTTCTATAAAAGAAAACTGATTTTGCCAATTTTCTGTTCCCTCCCAAGAGGAAGAACTCTTGATAACTGTATTAATCACAGCTCAATGCCACAGACAACATGATCATCATTGTTCATGACTATCTATTCTTTACAATGGAATTTTGAATATTTCAAACTCAACATTCTGGTTATACTGTAGCTATCCCTATAGATATTTAACAGGTTTTGCAAAGGTTAGCAGCTTATGTACATTAATATCTTATTTAAAATGTCAGTCTGTTAGTATAAGTAAGATTTAAGTACTTCCTCCAATTAAAAAAAAATATAAGACTGAATAATCTTCTCTAGTCATAAGCAACAAGAAATACTAAGTATTACTTGAACAGAAGCTACAAACATTAGCACTTCTCAGGGTCAGAGACTGTTTTAAGATGAATTAGTGAACTAGATTATAGCCTGCTGGCCCTTTTAATCATTAATATTTAAAATAAGTCTAAAATTTTGAGAAATGTACTAAATAAAATCTTCTAGGTCATTTGGATTTTTTTTTTCTTCAAATGTTAATCTAAGATCTACCTAAAAAGAATCCTATAAAAGAAGTATCAACAGAAAAACCTGGGCTCCTTTCAATTTTCTGAATACTCCAAATATTTGATAAATACAATTTATGCAGAAACATGCCACTTAGCCTACCACACTTTCTTCACTTTCTCCTCAGCATCCAAATTAAGAGTCTAAACTGGTGTACTTTAAGAGATATTTAATGAGTAGTCCTCAGTCTGCATGACCTTAAAAGCTATTACTAAACAATCCGGTATTTTAAACATTTCACTCAGGAGTGCCCTAATGCAGAGAAACTAGTTTTACTGGTATTCAGTTTCACTAGGATTTTTCACCTTATTTTAACAAATAATCTTTACCTCTCCTCTTTCAGATGAAGAAAAACATTAATTCTAAAGCTCTAGTACCATCACCTGCCACAGAACACTGTGCCTTACCTTTGAAATCCACTTCTCCATTGCCATCTGTGTCAAATATATCTATTACTCGCTGTACTAATGGGTTCTGTTGCAATTCAGGTAAAGACATGAACTCTTCCACGCTCAGAGAACCAGAGTTGTCCAAATCAAGCTTCTTAAATCTCTTTCCTAGTCGTTTTATCTCATCGGCATCAACTGAAATGAAAAACAACCCCGAACTTAAAGGCTTCAGCAAACCCTTTGCAGTTTAACACACGGCACATTTCATTGCTTTCCTGCAAGATTTTCTCCACTTTATTATAACTATTAAATACCTATGAAGATAACATGAAATTCTGAAGAGAAACACAATTTTATTTTAAATAAGACTTACCTTTTTTTCTCCCTGCACCTGCCATAGTACAGTTATTAGCCTTGTGACTCACTGAATACCACATGCTGACACAACATTTTGAAGGATTGAGGATGCTTAGCTAGTAAGTTCTTAGTCAGACAGCTCTTACAAATACCAGATATGAAGAAATTAAGGAAGAGAACAAGTGTTCTCTGAAGGAGCTAGCATTATGTTCATGCTAGACTAACATAGTATGTTAGACAATTATATTCATTTATTAGAAAACTAATGCTTCTTCAGCACACCGAACGTGAGATCTCCTGGAATGTGTCAAGTTAAGCAGGTTAACAGATCGACTGTTAACAAGTTACCTCTCACTTACTCAAAATACTCCTCTGACTGACCCAAGATCATTTTTCCTCTACATCTCAGACATGAAACAGACACCTGCAGCCACAACCTGCATACAGCTTTTTTTGTCCCAGAAACTAAAGCAGATTCAGGTTCTGCAGCAGCACCTCTTCATCTAATCTCTTCAATTTTATAGAGAATCTTAATTAAAGCATATACCTAGTACTCTATTTTACACATGTGAATATGCCAAGAATAGACTAAACCTCTGAATCCATAAAAACAATCCATAAAAACAATCTTGTACTTTGTTACTGCTGAAAAGCTTGAAAAAATTTCCCCATAACAACCTGAAAATACCCTGTCAACAACTTAATTTACAAGATCCAAGTCTGTTCACATGTTACTCATCATTTTTAGGTATGAAGGAGGAACTGATTCTTAGGAATCTTAGGAGCCAGCATAGAGCAAACATACCTTGCAGAACCTAAGGCTGCAAACTCCCCCTACCAACCTTCTCCTTAACATGAGCAGTTCCCTCAATATTTATTAGCTCCACTTAGTAGTGTGTTTACTCCAATAGTAACAGAAATTTTATCTTATCTTCTACAAGGCACATAAATCCACCTGATCCATTAGTATCTTCTCAGGCTTTTGTAGAAGTGCAGCATAAACCAAACAGCTGAGTCTTTCCAATACATAAGGTCAGCCAACCTGCAACTTGATGAAATTTTGAAATTGTAGCCAACTCAAAGACCTGAACCTATACCAACAATAACCAACTTCCACTTCAATTCCTTGATATCCTTGTCTAAAAACCAATGAGACACAAATATAGAGTCCTCAGGACTATACTATTTCAGAATTAAAGAGAGCCTGACAGAAGTCCCAAAGGCACAAGATGATTTTCTGATATTCTGCAGTCAGTCTCAGTTACTGCTTGCAAATACAGAGGCAAAGGGCAAACAACAGTCTACAGTTCCAGAATAATCTTCTCCCTGGTGTGCAAGAAAGTGACAGACCTGATTCTGCCTCTAGGGCTACAAAAGTAAGACTAAACATAATTTGCTTTCCTCAGTTTCTAATAAGCAGTGTGGTATTTCACATAAATATTCCTTTTACCCCACTTTGCACAGAAGCCTTGAACACGCCTGGAGGTGTGCCCTGAACAGTAAACATCACAGCAGTGGCAGCAGCACACTGCACAGCTGCCCAGGAACCCCTCCAGGTGACACAGGAGACAGAGCACCACACACTAACCTGGATGTAGAACATCATTATGTGACTAAAAGAATACAGTATTAAAGGGAAATGGTAAAGCAGAGCTCCAGGGGCAATCTTCTTGAGTTCCATCAGCACAAAATGTTGCTTCTCATCAATACACTGAAGGTATTTGCCAGTTTTTGCTTCTGTACACAGAAACTCTTTTGCTCCACTCATCCT
The DNA here is from genome assembly GCF_903797595.1 of Erithacus rubecula. Lineage (NCBI taxonomy): Eukaryota > Metazoa > Chordata > Aves > Passeriformes > Muscicapidae > Erithacus > Erithacus rubecula. Next base: position 98,115,628 of record NC_136685.1, on the reverse strand, counting down.
TGCTCCTAGTCCTTCCACTGGCAATAACTGGGCCCACCCCATTTTAATGCAAAGACATCACCATAGCAAGCTGCAAATGTGGGAATTTCATTTTTAGTGCAAACTCTAATTGCAACTTGTATAGAAAGAGTTGATAGCTTCAAAACATCCTGACAACACAAGCATTTGAAAAAGCTTAAAAATATTAAGAGTGGCTTATGACACTACCTAAGCAAGCACATATCCCCTTGTAAAATAAGTTTATGCATAGACCTAATGTATACGCTTATTAATTCACTTTAAAACAACTGAACAGCAAACTGAAAGTATTGTCTGTGGTGTATATAATGCACTGTCAGTTTCTTACCAGATCAGTGGAAGCTCACTTCCAGTATTAATAGAAAGTCTAATCTTTCCATTTTGGTCAGTTCTAAACTCTCCTAAGCAACCTAAAGTATTTCATAGTTCTGCAACTTCACAAAATCACAATGGAGAAAATTGATGGAAAAATTAGAGAGCTGGATCTCTTCTCCCTTGCCACAAAAGTAATGAGTTAATGACCTGCAAGTTCTATAACACTTCTAAGTAACATATAAAAAACTAAGTACCAAAACACAGCAATGACATTTTCACAAGTTAGGATGGAAAGACAGAGCTGCCTGAAGCAGGACTTCAGAGCTCTGACCATTAGGTAACACCATTTTCTCACAACCCAGAGGCGACATTAAAGAAGTCTCATTTCATTACTTCAGTTCCATTTCCTGGTTTGGGAGCACAAGCTCATGCCATTGTTTCTCACAAATATGAGAGCAATGACTGAAAGTGACACCCAGAGCTCTGTCAGCGTCCTGCCATGAAGGGAAGCTAATTACCACATATGCAAGTCACTCACACACTGCTACATAGCTTAAATTGGCACAAGCTGGCAGAAAAGACAGACAAGACCAACTTTGACTTTGCAGAGACACGTGCTAAGAAAACAAAATGTTGCCAGAAAGGTATTTTATCTTGAGTTAATACATCTCTAGCAGAAATTACCAATATGAACTATAAAAAGAATGTTTTCATGCAGCATTCAGAGACTGACCCACTGGACACAGTATTAACAAGCAATACTGCTCTGCCATCATCTGCAGGGCACAAGAACCACTCTTGGGTTAACCAGACTCACATTTGTAGTTAACAAGTGTAAGAGAAGAATTTTTTTGTTTGTTTTGGTTTAAAGATTGCAGGCAAGGAGGTCAAGATTATAGATGATAAAGATTAAGAATTAGATCACAGGAAGAGAAGGAGATTGCAGAGCCATGTAAGAATATTTCTCAAGAATGTTTGTGTTCTGCTGAACTGTAACAAAACAACAGCTGCCACAATTATGAAATTAAGTATACCTGAAAAATGTTAATTACTCTTTCTCCACATATACACACATCCCATTTCATAGCTCATACCAACTCAACTTCAATGCACAGTCCAGGTACAAAAATCTGGCAGTAGTTTCTACTAGAAATGGAATTACAAATTTCTCATTCCAAACCTTGAAACATTCAAGCAAAGGATTTGCCTGCACTGGAGATGTGAGAGAGGTCCTTTCATTAAGGAGAAAAAAAAAAAAAAGTCAAAAACAGTACTGAAAAAAATTAGCATCTCTGCCAAAAGCTGACCAAATAGCAAAACTCTTCCAATGTTTTGTTTCTGGCAAGTAATACACCATGAATGACAGTACTTGGAGGAGGAAATAATGAAAAAGCAAAGTAAGTGCAGACTAAGAAAATTTTCTTTAGTCGTTCATGAGCATATAAACCTCTGCTCCTAATGCATCTATCTGGATAAACATGAGATCGCTGTGTTCATAACTGACTGTAGGAGAATTTAATATCAGAATTTCACTATTTTTCCTTAAATATTCTGCAGGCACCTCACCTATCATTAAATCCTTTCCACAAGTTGAATTTTTAAAAGCTTATACACTTGAAAAAAGTTTTATTTCAGTAGCATCTTTGTCTTCATAGAACAGTTTTAAGAAATAAGAACAGAAATATAAAATAAAGGATGAGTATCACAGTATAATATGCCTTAGATTTGCATACCTCCTGCCTATTCTTCCTTTAGTTCAGTCTTTTCTTGTGACTCTCCCTGCTTATGCTAAATGTACCTAAAAACTATGCAGGTCTTCTGGGGCTTAATGTTTATTTCTCCTTGGTATTTTTTAAAGGAAAACAGCATAGATTTATTTGTAACAGCAGATTTCAACAGTATCTTATTTATTTTTTGCTGACATTTTCTCCCAGAATGTACATATACAACAGTTCCCATCCAAGATGGATGCTCCCCTTTTTTACAAGGCCTTTAGTTTCCTTGTCTTATCAACAGACTTTCTTAAAATTCCACATAGCTCTCACTAAAGAACAGAGTACTGAATTAAATTCTTAGTGTCTGAACAAAAAATATGACTTTGTGGCCATACAAACTCTCTCAAGTTCTGGTACAAATGCAAGGCACAAGACAATTCAGATCAAGGAAAAGCTGAGCTGAAAGGACTGATGGTGGCAGTAGCAGACAGAATTAAAGAAGGCCAGCTCAGGAGACCAGGAGAGATAAAAACACTGGGAAAGCCTAGGGAGCCCAAGTCCACTGTCGTGTAAAAAGGGTGATGCCACCACCGTAAAATCAGGAGTACTGAGCTTTGTTTACACTGTTTGAGGCAGAGTTTGCCTGTGACTCATCACCACACTGAGCAACCCTTGTGCATTCCTCTACCTCAGATATGAATTAGCCTTTTTTGTGCTGTGCTCTCCAGCTGACAGGGGGCTCTGTGCTTCCTGTGCTTTTCAGCAGAATCGGACAGTATCCCATCACCTTGGCACTGATGCCCGAGCTCACAAACTTTCTGACTGGCTGGAAATAATAACTGCTAACTGATTTTCTTTAAAATCCTATACAAACATAAAATTCTTCACTGTTCTAAAACACTCAGAATTATTTATAATCGATTTTGAATTTTGTTCCCCTTGTAATTAACATAAGGCTTGTGTTAAGTAGTTCAGGTACTAAGGATATTTTTGTTAAAGAACTATCAGTATGTTCAAAAGGTTCCTCTTCCATCCAAGTATTAAAATTCTCAGGGCCAACACCTGCTTCATCTCTAGAATCCATTTGCATACATCTAAAAATATGATGAATCAGGTTAAAATGCTTCCAAGAAACTACATGCAAATTCATTCTTTGTCTCACTCCCATTTTAGTGCAGGAGGCTTATCTCCCAGTTGCTCACTTTCTAATATGATCCACATTACTGAGTACCTCACTTCTTCCCCCCTGCACAGCATTAAAGGATGATCCATGAGATTTTAAAACAATTCTGTTTCAAATTATTGTGCATGTAACTGATGTACAGATAAGACTGTAAAAACTATTAAAGTGGCAACTCAAAAAGCTTTATTAGAAGCCAAATTCAGTGTGCTCTATGTTGAAAGCAATACTATCAGAAAAAAATAACTATATTTTTCCAGTTAACAATAAAGGTACATAAATGAGCCAAAAGTAAAGAATGCCCTAAAACTACAGATTTCTGGAATTCACTACATTTAGTGGTGCTTTAACAGGATAATTGCTTATGTATTAAGAAACATGATACAACCATTACTGCAGAGCATACAGTGTACACACAGGCATCTGCAAAGGGAACAGATCTTAGGAAAGCTGTACATCTCTCAGTAATTTTAAGTGCTTTTGAAATCAAAATGTTTATCCCTGTATTTAAAAGGCTGTCTTTTCAGATACTCTTAGAACACTGGCTCAAAGGTTTAATTAAAAAAAGCCAGATCAGAGCAGGGTCACAGAGAACCCCATTTCACTAATTTTTCAAACATGAAATCATTATAGACAAGAATATTGCAAAGGTATTAGGAAAAGTTTTGCAAATCAAGTATGTTCTGAAATTAATTTCATATGTTTCAAGACTAATTTTTCCCCAAAAAATGTATTGTGGAGCTCTCAAAAATAAAAGACTGTCAGCAAAACTCACACCTCTACCTACAGTCTCATCTGATTCACGAATATAATGTTTCAGAGAAGCAACCAAGTCAGCCATTTCAGTTTTGGAGGTCAGATTTCAAAAAGATGACACCCTTGAGAATGCATTCAACCACTTGTCTTGTATATGCTTACACACAGCTGGCCTAATCCTTTTCATGACTTCAGAGGTGTCAATTATAATTTCCTAAGTTAGAAAAGAGATACTAGTCTTCTTATCCTAAAATCCAAACACTCTACAAAAGAGTGTTTATATTAAAAATAATACACTATAAACTATTCTTCACTCTATTACAAATTAGTTTTCTCTGCATCTTTTTGCTATGATAAAATTTTCTTATGGATAATTTGACAGATTCTGACTGACATCTAATTTTCACCATGGAAAGCAGTGGTAGGTTTTCAGTAATTTCTGGCCCAGCACAGCTGAGAAACAAAACCAAACCACTTTAAGGAATCCAACCCTCTGAGAAGAACTAATGCTCTAAAATGAAAGGTTAAAAGAATATGTTTGAGTATTTAATGGCGTGTACCTCTCTATGGTATCCTAAATTTGCTTTGCATAACTGCCAGCTTTAACAAAGTATTATTCTTATGAGACACCAAAGTAGCAACTGTAGGACCAAGGAGATGTTATGACCCAATGCCTCCACGCAAATAGCATTAATACATTAGTACTAACTGGGAATCTCCAAAAGGTGAAAATTCAAAATCCGTATCAGATGATCTTCAAAGACATTGTCTAGCCTTGACTTGAAATCTTTAGACCTGTCAGTGATAATTTCTGGGAAGCAGCAGAACATTTAACAGTTGAAGAACAATGTCAATGTCTACTCGGTGGTCTTGCTTCCAGACATGCAGCGGTGCACATCTGTGCCTGAAATCCTGGCTTTCAGAATATTGAGGCACACAGGATCTTTAAGCACAGCATTATCATTGCAGTGGCTGGGCCCATCCAAGCAGAGGGGCAGTGATAACTCAACTTTCCTGGTGTGTATAGTTATGCTGCCCAGGGACACAGCTAACCTCCTGCTGTGAGAAAGCCCATCAGAGCAGACAAAACTTTAATCATGCAAAACCTCACATTTAAACAACAACAGCCTCAACATACACTTTAATCACAGAATATAAAGCAAAAATCCTCACTTTCTCTGCAATAAAAAATGGGTAAACAAGATCAATAACAAACCTTCAGGCTGCCCGTTGCTACCAATGAATACAGCTTGTCCAAAAATCAGAAGTTAAAGATGACAAAACACTGTTTACAATTCTGACATTGACACGACTCACAGAAAACATAATTCTTCAGAAACCAGTCTGTCCATAACAAAACGCTGACCAATGGAGCAGTAATTTAAGACTGAGATATATATATATATCTATATATATATATATATGCTTCAGGAAAACACTACTCAAGTCTTCATCAAATACAAAACTCCAGCCACGTATTCGCATTTAATAAAATACCCTGAAAGCATTACACAGCTATGCTGTGTATGTTGTAGATGATATTCTCAACTGTTTGCAAGCTTATGACTCAAATTAGAATCCATGTAGATGTTCCCTATTAGGCACAGAGGACATGCAAATTACCAGCTAAAGCCTTGTTTCTCTGAAAAAAACATTAAAACAAAGATTTCTCTATGACCATTTATTTTTCATTGCAGCTTGAGTTACAAGAGCCAGAGGCCTGCACAACTGCATGACAAGCACTGTGAAAGTCTCTAGAAAGACACTCTCTTGAAGAGTTACTGTTTAAAAACAAGATCCCATTCACCCAAGATCAAAAATTTTATCAAGAGGTTCAGGAGACACAAAAACACGTCTACACACACTTTGGGACTGATTTTCTATTGAAGAAAATCATTCAATAGAAAAAACAACTAAGAATAGGTACGCTTAGCACATCACAAGAATATTTTACAAGACAATCCTTCCTTTTGTCAGCTTTAAGCAAAAAATACTGTCATTTTTACAGAGTAGACTAACCCCATGAGATGGAGCAACGAATTTTATTCTCGCGTGGCCAAGAGCAAGTAACACCATGTGGGTTCTTACCTAACTGCTTGGCTGCAAGCATACACAGAGGAAAAAAGAGCTCATTTAGTCTCAACCTCTCCTTCCTCTGAGGCCACAAAGCCTGCTTAAACAATATACTTCACTCCTAACACAGCACAGACTGCACCATGAGCTGCTCCACATCTCTGAGCAACTGGCACCAGGACTAATGGAAAAGTCCCACTAGCTGAACTACACTCCACCCTACAGACATCAAGACTATCATAAGTTGGTTTTATATTCTAATAGAAGACTCAAAGAAAACCCTCAAAAATTTAAGTGATTTTTATTTTAAAGATGGACTGATTTTTGATTTTACAATCTAACAGCAAAAGCTGTATTATTTCCAAGCATAATTTTTAACCTTTTAATTTTACTCTTTTGCTTAGTATATAAAACTGCCTAACATACATGGAAAATTGTACATATCAACCCCCAAACAAAATTCACTTCTATAACAATACAGTGTAGCAATTAAAAGAAAACTTACAGTGCGAGCACATTTCCAAAGGGTAGCTTGCCTCATTTCCCTGAAACACAACAAGAAAAAAGAACAAAGTTGCAATTACTCCCAAATTTGCTTTGAGGAACTATTTAAATTTCAGCACCTTAAAAATCTCGGGCAATACAAGCATACATTATTATTTAAAATACATATTTCACACCCAACAATCACAAACCGTGTTTTATTTGGATAGATCTATGTTACAAAAACATACAAAGAAATATAAAACCATTAAAAGGTCTCCTTAAATAAGAATTCCCATGAATGTCAGTTCACATAATTACGACAAGAACATCAATCCCATATTCTAAACTCAGAAAAACAAACTCGCTACTTATGTATTGATCGAATGCTACTTTTCAAGTTAAAAATATTTAATTTTAAAACGTCACAAAGTCGGCTTTACCATTTTATCTCATAAGCAGAAAAAGACATGTTCTTATGAATTTCAATGACAAATCTTACTCAATTTGCATAAGGAAAATGTATCAAGTTTTCTTCCCTGAACGACCTGCCCATTTCCCCAAAAAGGATTCACACAGCAAGAATTACACAAAAGAGTTTTACACAACCACAAACTTCGACATAACAGTTTTACATTTAAGTATTTTTATAATGTACTCTTAATATGTTCCTGCTTTGTAACTGAATGGAAAGTCAAACTAAGACTTTAAATCCTTGCTACACAACAACACACTAATAGCACAAAAATCTTAAAACTTTGAGGGTATCAACACTTTAAATTTGCACGCAAGAAAATCAACAAGAACTACTGCAATATAAACACCCAAAACCACTAAAACTTGGTATTTTCCCCCAAATGCCTCACTCTGAGCCAGAGATCACAATACGCACATGCTTAATGACTTTTCTGAATCCATTAGCAAAGGAGCAGCCAAAAAACTGAAGAGATTCATAAACACTTTCAAAACAAATGTTTTTAAGGGAGTGTGTTACACAAGAAAACAAAGTGTATTTCAGATGAGTCTAAAACAATCAATTCAGCAGCAATTCTCTTATGGTGTGGAACACAAGGGATTCCACAGCTGAGTGCTTGCAAAGAAAGGCTCATCAAAATTATACAAAATCGAACAGAAACAGAGAAATTACTTGACAGAAGTGGGGGGGAAAAGGGAAGAACTACATTTAGTTAGAAGCTAAAATGTGATTGCCATTTCCTAATTAGAACAGAACGGGGCAGAACAAACATCTCGTGAATCTGAACATGTCCAAGAGGAGATGTGGTGGTGCTGTTGAGGGGAGTTTGCATTTTTTAAATCTCAGGAACTCACTTTGCTTATCCCCCACAATCCACAGGCTGTCTTGCTTCTTTAAAAAATGTTCACACATTTGCTTTCTAAGTAAGGCAGCAAAAGGTACAGCCTTAATATCTTCTCCAATGTCTACTTAGAGCAAGACAAAGCAGCAGAACAGAAATGTAGATGAGGACCATCAGGCCACTAAAACATCAAAAGCACATCAGGGATGTTCTTCGTACTGACTAATTGCACTGTGGCAGGGAATCCAGGAGAGAAGTGCCACATAGAAAATATTGCATGGAACCCAACCAAAGTCTTAGGATAAACAGCAAAGACCCAAACAGGCAGCAAAAGACTAGTGTATGTATATGAATATAAAAGGGTAGGGAATCTATAATGGGAGAAAGCAGAATTTTGAGACAAGAAGAAACAGGAACCAGGGGATCCAGCTAGGCTGCTCAAGACACGAAGTCATGAAGAGGCAAGAAAAACACCAGACTGGAAGGCTGCAAATTAAAGGAGAAAGTTGAATTAAAACCAGTGCATTTATGCACATGCACATAAACATACAAACTTAACTGCTACTGTTCTGGGCATTTACATCCTTGTTCAGGTCTTGGGAGAAAATTAATTTCTGGTACAGGCTACCAAAATTAATCTGCCTAAAGACACATAAAATGCTTCTGAAAACTGAACAGGACAAAACTAAAAAATGGGACTGTTCTCAGTTCATTAATTGAGTAAGGAGCCTTACTATGCATCTATATGCACACGCTAAGTCATAAGCAAGTTATCTAAATGGAGTAGCCTATAAAAATATTTGGAGATCGGGGAAAAAGTGAATAAATTTCAGCTTAGCTTTTCTTTGAAACAGTTACTGCTAAAAAAAGTGTTCAGAATACTTACCTATCCAGGACTGGATCCTGGATATCTAAAAAGGTAGAAAAATCTAGTAAATTACAATGTAAAAATGTAACAAATGATTATTCAACATTTTTCACCTAGTATTTAAGTAAAGTAATTGAAAAAGTAGTTACCTGCTATTGAGGCGTTGAATATTCATCTTCACAGAAGAATCCAAAATTCTTATAAGATTTGAAAGGATGTTGGGGGAGGGGGGGAGTTGATATAAATAAATATCTGAACTACTCATGCCAAAATTTCTGTTTGCACTGTTGTGACCTGGACAAACACAAAGATGGTGCTCTATACCAAAGCTTGATCTTCACAGATCAAGAGGAATGATTTGGTCTCAGGGGCAGGCCTTTTTTATCATATTTCACAAGCAACAGTACAAGAAGGTTGCTTACTTGTCCTCAAATATATTCAGTATGTGAATATGCTCTATGAGACAGGAGATAAACCATGAAATGCAAGCACTAAGTAGGCTGAATACTCTTCTTGTTTAAGAAGCAAGGATGTTTAAGAATAGGCAGGCAGTAAGTAAGAATGGAAGGGCTAGAGCTACATCCACATTCATGTGATCAGAAAAAAAGCAGGGGGGGAAGCACAGCTACATCATTAAGCATCAAATAAACCCTTCAAAAAATGGGAAAGAAAGCTGGATACATTTTCATACACAGTTTTAATGCAGAGAATTACCTAATTTTAACACCAGATGAGGAAGCATTCTAAAGAACACGAAAAAATACACTTTGTGATTGAGTGCACTAACAGAAAATTTGAGCTACTACAAAAAATCACTCTCTCTCAAGCTGCACCAGTAGAAAAAGCAGCTGAAATACTACAGATACTTAGAATACTCTTATCCTTTTAGAATAGTCTTGAAATATTTTTAAATGCTGTTAGAAGCCCATGAGTTCAGTCCCAGTTAAGCAGCCACAAAATCATGACATGTTGACAAAAATAATTACAGGTAAGGGGAAAGTCCAAAATCTACAAATAGAAGGTTGACCCAATTCTGAAAACTGCAGAAACACCAATTTCCTAGAGAGAAGTCAAAACATATCACCAAAAGAGTTGATATGACATGCAATGTGTTCCTTTAAGAACAAAACTGGGTTTTATAATTTTCTATGAAGTATTCTTTTCTCCTTTCAACAACTGTGCCTTTTTTGCTAGGTAAGAAAAGCCTCTTAATGGACTTCAGTAATTATATCTTCTGTAAATTTTATATATATTATATATATATGTGTGTGTGTGTGTGTGTATTGTAAAAATCTTTCTTGTTGTTTTTTTCCCTGGCAGTTATTTCAAATACTAATCACTCGTTCTTCTTAAGATCAGTTTTGTACATGCTGCTCCAAGGTACAATAGTTAAAGCAATTATCTTGACAAGTTTCCTCTTAGTGAAAGATATGAAGATCTGTGGATAGAAAAGAAGAAAGGAAATCAGTAATTAGCAAAATTAGTAACAGAATTTCAATTCTTAGCTACAATTGTTTATACAAAACAACTTGTACACAGACATCACACTGCAAAGCTGTTCTTCAGCATATATTAGTAGAACAATATTTCTAGGTCTGATTATGCATTACTTTTCTGCATGGTATGCATCTTTTTGTAAATAGTTCAGAGTGCTAAATTACAGCATCAGCCCTCAATTGTTTCCTGCTTTTATAAAAGCATAAAATGTGTTCAAATGCCAGGAGGTGACAATTTCACCATAGGACTAATCTCAATCCTACAAAGGGGGTGGGGGTTGTGTGAGTCACTAAAAATGAAAATTAATTCTTGGTCAGTTAATCAGAAAATTAATTCCTAATCTTTCAAGGAGTCTAATTTGTTTCCACAGCCATGCAGTTAATTCAACAAGGGGAAGAGTGGTCTCCTGATCTGCTTAGTACATGTACAGAAGTAATTGTACAAGATTTACTTTCTGCAGCAGCATACAAGAGCAATATAAGTTGTACTTCCTTGTAAATTCCCTTAAATATGCAAACTGCCTTGTCACAGCACTGGCTATTCCACCTCTGCACTAGATGTTTCTGCATTTGTGTTTTTGATGCAAGGGCACCTCTTGGGGTGCTGGCAACACAATGTATGTTGTGCTTCTTGCATCTGCTTCTATACCTTCTACTATATGCTACTAATTACCACTGCTAGCAAAAGCAGGAAATTTCAGCAGGGAAGTGAAACAACCCAAGCCATGTCAGCTGGGGACCAAAAACTAGGCATTATCAAGATAACCAACTTCAATTCTTAATTACACAAAATGCTAGTTTCCACCATCTCCTACTACAACTCAAAAGAATGGGAGTATTAAAAAGAAAGATGAAAGCAGCTGGCAACTTGCATTTAAGAAGGGCCCACACATAAGACCCTTTTCTCCCTGTTACAAAAACACAAAAAATGCTTCTCTGTCTTTTCTCATTCTTCTCCATACCACCAGAATTAATGATTAATGACAATTACCTGTTGCAGAGAATTCTTCCTCCTTCTTCGAGTTCATTTTCCATGTATTGTCAGTTCCATAAAGCTTTAACAATGAAGAACTGCTTGGTGAAAAGAAGTTTAATTTGGTTGGGTTTGTTTTTTTTTTTTTAAACGATCTTTGTTTAACAAATTACTAGAGCTTTGGCTGTCAGACGTTGGTATTCCTCATTAAAAAACAGCAAGCAAGTAGGCAAACTAAAAACGATGGTATGTGTTTTCAAGGCTCTAAAAACTTCTGCATGAATAGAACATGCCACATAGACACATCTACAATGTTTTAAAATAAATTTCACAAAAAGCCTAAAAAGCCTTAAGCTACTTTAATATTTGAATTTCCAAATTAAATGTTGGTCACAAAAATACGCAAGATCTCACCTACTGTAATTTATACATTTTATATAGAACTTACCAGAGAATTAAACAGTAAAAGGAATTTACATCAGCACAGACAAAAGACACACAAAGTTTCTGTAGATACCACAAAAAATATGGTTTAAAATAAGAAAAGCAAGAACAAAATTTCAGAGCAAAAAAGCAAGAAAAATACTTTAATCTACCCTGTTCAGAAAGAGTATGAATATACTTCTACTTGGCCTTTTTTGTAAAGTACAATGAGAAGAAAAAACCTCAAAAACCCTTGAACAAACTACTCAACACAGAAACACTGTGCCAGTCCAAGAGGGGTCTATGAATCAAGGAGAATATGCCACTGATTATCTTCTATTTAAGAATATGCAATTTATACACAGGAAAAGGAAACTTGTAAAGGCAATGTTATAGATAAGACCACCAGGGAATTAGGCATTTGTGTTTTGACTTGGAATAATTAAGTCACCTTTTAGGCTTTTTATTGCAGGCCGTAAGCAAATCCACCTAAAATTGGAATAGTTATCTGTTGTTTAAAAGTATTTCAGGCAGAGAGAGTGCAACTCCCATAAATACTTCCACCTGGAATTAGCAGTTCTCCAACACAAGACTTCTACTCAAAGAAAATAAATCTACTTCTGAGGTTCTTACAGTTGTACTAATGTTGAGTTAGGTTTTGCAAAGCAATAATTAAGCAAAGCCATGAAATTAGAAGACATTGAATAAGAAGGCTAGTAGAAGTTCAAGCAACTTAAGAGCAGTGACAGTTTCACTGTTGACCCCAATTTCTCAGCCTGTTTTCTAATACCATGTCCTAAAGAAGGAATTAAAGAAATACGTAAGAATTCATGTAAGGTGACACCCACCTCACATTCAGTTAAGCTCAAAAATTAAGTATTTCCTAGCAGTAAGCTAGACTACACTTGCCAATTTTGCATTATATTCTCAGGTCACCAACAAATCCAGTCTATCCTGAAGCTAGGACAGTATGACAGTAGTTTAACATCCAAGACATCCAAGATGAATCCAGTTCAAATGACCATTTATTGAGCCTTCATGACTACACTACAATTTTCACCACCTCAGCTCTGCTTACATTCATTCCATTTACTGTTGTAACCAAAGCCCATAATATTTCATAGCCATTACCTTGGCTATCCAAAAATCCAGTATATTTTCTGGCACTGGACTGTCAAATCTGGGCACTGTGCTACCCTTTAGTGCATTCAGTTACCCACATGTACAATAGAAGGAATTGAAGAGGAAACAAACAATCAACAAATCCTTACAGGTTATACAGAAAAGTCAAGGATTAAAGTCAAGGGAAATGGAAAAGGAAATAGAGAAGCCACAGTAATGGCAGCAGGTAAGTAGCACAGACGTCAAGTGTGACAGTAAAAAACCTGGGCATTCCACTGGTATTAAAGAGTTCTATTTCTTATTATTTCTTATTATGAACACGACCCTAACAGCTAGAATTAGCAACATATATTGAATTTACAGAATGGCACAAGTCATAAAAAAAATCAGTTTTGGTATTTCTTTACCAAATAAATCTTTCAAATATGCAAAAAAATGAACAGTATTTTTATGGAAGAGTATCCATAACTTGTTTCTTTAATTCTTTAGTCAGCCAGCAACAAGATGCATATTGCAGCAATATATTAGTTATTTTCTCCTGGACCCCTGAAGATACAGCTACAAAAGCAACCGATTAAATTCATGAACTGATCTTAAATGTTGGTATTTAGATTATCTTGGGTGCAATCACACACTACATGCAGAGCAATCTGTCTCTATCATCCCAGTCAGCCTGGGTTTGTGCAAGGCAGGCCCTGCTTGACCAACCTCATCTCCTCCTACAGCAAGGTGTCCCACATGGCAAATGAAGGAAAGGCTGTGGATGTCATTTACCCACACTTTAGGAAAGCCTTTGACATTTGTCTCCCACAGCCCCAATTTTTTGGAGGAATTGTCTGCACACAGCTCAGATGGGCCAGGAGTTCACTGTTTAAAAAAACTCCCCAGGATGGCCAAGCCAAGACTGGTAGTGAATGGAGCTGCATTCAGCTGAAGGCCTGCCACCAGCTCCCCAGGGCTCAGTTTTGGAGCAGGTCATATTTAATACCTCTGTCGATGATCTGGACAAGAGCATCAAGAGTACTCTGTCATTTTGCAGATGACACTATGGGAGTTCTGTTCTGCTGGAGGTAGGAAGGCTCTGCAAGAGGGATTTGGACAGGCTGGATCAATGGGCCAAGGCCAATGGTATGAGTTCAACAAGGTGAAATGGCAGCTCCTGCCCTTGGGTCACAACCCAGGCACCACAGGCTGGGGGAAAAGTAGCTGGAAAGTGGCCCAGCGGAAAATGACACAACAGTGTTGACTGACAGCAGCTGAACACAAGCCAGTGTGTGCCCAGGTGGCCAAGAAGGCCAATGGCATCCTGGCTGGATCGGGAATAGTGTGGCTGGGAGGACCAGAAACATCATTCTTCCCTTGTACCTGGCACTGGTTACACCTCAAAGCCTATACCCAGTTCTGGGCCCCTCACTTCAAAAAGGACATTTTGGTACTGGAGTAAGTCTAGAAAAGGTTTGGAATGTTAAGTCCCATGAGGAGCAACTGAGGGAGCTGGGGATGTTTAGCTGAGCAAAAAGGAGGCTCAGAGGTCATTTTATTTCACTACGACGCCCTGTAGCCAGATGAGGTTCAGGCTCTGCTCACAGGCAACTAGGAAAAGGACGAGGGGAAACTGCCTTAAGCTGCACCAGGGAGGCTCACATTGGAAAAATCTGTGAAACAGACTGCCCAGGGCAGTGATGGAGTCACCAACCCAGGAACTGTTCAAAAACACAAGTGGACATGTCACTTTTCCAGTTTAGCTGGCATGAGCGTAACTACTCAAAGGTTGGACTTGATGATCTCCGAGTTCTTTTCCAATCTTAATTCTCTGGTTATTTTATATCTTCCTTTGAGCTTTTAACAGTTCCTTCAGTATACAGACATAAAGGGGATATATTCACAAACACAAGTATTATTCCAACACTGGTTCTACAGAAGTTAAAAAACCAAGAAGCACATTTTTAATGGCCCAGATAACGTAATAAAAGAAGTGCCAAATGCTTTAGAAGTCAAATAATCTTTTCTCTTCGAAAAAATAATCTAGAAGAACTGGAAAAACATACACATTTCATTTGGGATTAAAAAGAAATCTTACAATTATGTTTCAATCACACATTGCTGTCCAATCAATTTAAGGTTTTCTTTAAATAGGTAGAAGCATTTTCCATTTTCTGGCAGGCATAATTTTCAAGAGGCTACAACTATCTAACATAATACATCCACAACTCACTAGCATCTCTGTTACAATTCCAACCAGCAGTTTAAAACCAGTGATGTAAGCCAGCCAACATACTCTTCTATTCCACTTTATGTTTGTATACAGCTGCCATTTAGACACTACAGCATATGCCAATCATTATCCCTTGAAGTTTTATAGTAACTTTTTGTAGACACTTTTAGTTACATTTCTTGCAAAATTTACCCAAAATCTGATAAACAACTGAATTTGTATCAGTGCTCAGTTTTTATGTAGGATCTTAAAGGTGAAACCATAAAGGTACAAAAAGATAGGTCTTACAGTTGTTGTTAATATTCTAACTCAATACCTCACCTGAATATTAATCAACAGCAAACATCAAGGAAGGCTGTAAGCACTTTACATGGACAAAAGAGGACACTTCATGGGAAAAAAAAAATCACAAACTCAGAAAATCAAACAGCTTCTTTTAACTTACCTTAAAAAGAAGATTTCAAGTTTTAAATGTGATACCCCCAAAGCAGCCTAAACTTTTAATCCTGCCTCTAAAGACAATACTCTGTGACCTTCAGTACTGAAGGAACTCAAAAAAAGATTAATACCTAATTCTTCAATATATTTAAATTGCAGACATCACAGATAATGAACCAAGGCAAAGGGGATTGGTGGATTTGGGATTACAGCAGAGATCAAGTCAGGTTAAAGCTGTTACAGCATCCTGGCATTGCTTCTTTCAAGAATGCTGAGTGTTATAATTCCCTTTGCTACATTAAAAAAAAAAAAAAAAGTCTTATTTTAAAAAACAGGCAAAAAAAAAAAAAACAAAAAAAACCAAAACCCAAAATCTATTTTAGATACATTTTACTCCATTTGCTCTTAACAAATTAAGTGATGATTCCTTGGAAGACTCTTCCCTCTTGCATGTATGTCAGATTCTACCACTTCCCCTTTCTGAATACAGGAAGAAAGAAAGACTGTCCAAGTCTTAGGAAAAGCCCACAGTTTACTCCTTAGTCACCACCTAATCCAGTCATGTCTCTGCTCAAGCTTTATCAGTCATTTTAAGGGAAGCCCCTTGTGCCCTGACTGGCAGTTGGCCAGTAACTTCTACTATGCTTTATTTAAATCCTTCACTGTCCATGAGTCTCCTCTAATGTGAGATACTAACGGCTTAAGGCCATCACAGTCAAGTAACCATTCTATGATATCACAGGGAAGCCCTAAATCAGTGAAGCACAAATCAAACCTGAAATTAGAGATGGCCCCTGTTGCCAAAGCCTCTACCAGACAGAAAAACAAAAGGTATCAAGAGTGTAAGTTGTAAGAGGATTCAGCCTTTAATACACCATTTGGCTTTATTAAGGGAAACAACAATAAAAAGTGCACCTATTCAAATAGAATAAAACTACTTGTTTTAAATTCCAATGTTTTGAATTTCAAGTGTTCAGGACTGAAAATCAATCTATTAAGTCTGTCCACTTACAGCAGGGATTATATGAAATATATTCATATACATCAGTCCCATAGCATTCCCTCTCTGAACTCAGTTGCACTTGCTAAGCTTCCCGCAAAAATCTAGACTTGTATGAACTTAGAAGTATGATTAAGTGCTTGGTTTAATCATAGATCTGTACATTCAGACACAAACACTAATTACTCACCTGCACTGTCTCCCAGAAAAAATAAAAAATCATGCAAGACAGAATGAGACATACAGACCCAGCAGAAACAACAAAGAACAGTTTGTTAACATGTTTAAGAAGAGAGAATGGTCAAAGATAAAAGCAGTTTTACTACAAAGTCCTTTTCCTGAAGTTGGAGCACAAAAGAAGCCATGAGGTCAGAGTGCACATCCATAATATCACTTACTAGGTATGTATGTATTCCCCCAAATTATCTCACACAAGTTTGATGTATACATAATAAAAATGTAAAGGATAACTAGATTGCTATAAACTTAACTCAACTGTTCCATCTGAAATATGTGAGACTATTCACATTTTCTGTTCTGCTTTATGATCTCCCTAACAGAGCTTGCAGAATGTCAGACAGACAGATAATAAACAGTGCTAGAAATAGACATAGTGAGTTTTTAAAACTAGGTAAGGCAGAGAATAGATTGTGTCACATCTAGAAAATTAACAAATTAATCTTGTTATTTGAAAGGAAAAAGCAAAACCTCGTATGTATGAGAAACCATAGACAATAATAAGACCTCTCATTGTCAAAACTTGAAAAAACATTGCAATCTGTTAATAAAACTTGAGAGAAAAAGAGCAACAGGAAGAAAAGTATTAACTTTATGAGCTAAGGTACATTTCACATTTCACATTTCATTTTTTGCAGTTCCCAGCTGCTACTTTTTAGCAGCAACAACCCAATCTGCTTATCCAATCACTTCAAAGCTCGCATTTCTAAAGCTTGCATCACACTCAAAAATTCTCAGAACCTTGTAATTATAGGTGCATAAATGAATAATGAACTCTCTAAAAGTCAAGGAAAGGGTTTCCCAGGAGAATTCTGAAGAAACACAACCTTTAATAGGGGAAAAATAAAATTCTGCCACCACTAAATTGAAGATCTGATGCAATTAAGAGTTCACAATGGGATGTCTTTGGGATTAACAGGCTGCTCCTCCACTGCTTCTGGAGAAGTCACAAAAACATTTAAGAGATAATAATTATTTGCTTCACTTAGGTTAACAGACCAGTTTCACCTACAAAACTTCTTTCTAGGTTTACAACACAAACTGAAATCAATTCATTCCTTTATCTAAAGGAGAGACCATGGCAGCTGTCCTTTTCAAATTTAAAGACAACTGCACTGGTTTCTCAATCAATCCACACCACAACTGAGCTGTTACATGGACTAACCTCATGCTAGTAAAAATGAAACCAAGACCATACTGTCCAGAACATTTGTAGTCCAAGTACAAAACAAGGCAGAAAATACAAACAACTGCGAGAGAAAAGACAAATCAATAAGTTACAAAAAAAACCCCATAAACCTGAAACAAACCAAAAATCATTACACGTAACAAAAGCAGAGCTGAGGAGCATTGGAGAGCATTTCAAAGAAAGCAGCTTTGGAGGTATATAGTGTAAAAGCCTACCTAAAGAGTATGGGAGGAAGCATAAAATGAGACTGAAGACTTGATAAAGTGACTGAGGTATCCTGGGATTTTCAGAGTTAAGAGTCAACATCTTAATGAAGAAATTACATTAACTTACATTTAACAAGATATTAAAGAGAAAGAATAAACCAAAGCATATCACACAGATCTTTTTTTTTTTTTTGGGACAGTACTGGATACCAGACATTTATGATCTCCAATTTAATCACTTCAGTAGTAGGAAGGTTTTTCCCCCTTTGTTGGTGAATATGAACACAGAAAATACAAGCAACTGCAAACAGTAAATTGTGTCATGTTCATGGGAAAGAACAACTTCAGATTTGGAAAAGTAAAGTAACACAGAGAACAAAGGAACAAAACTTCATTCAAAACATTAGACCAAAATATGCAAGCATCACCGAGAACCTGGAAGAATTACAGAGTCCCATAGTTTTCACCAGAAATTAGGATTATTATACATATCATACTCTGACAAATGAAGAGGGACAAAACTACCCAAAATACTCAAAAAATTCATTTTTTGCAGGTAAATACCTAGTAGGTAATTAAAGCTCCTTCAGCTTCTGTTTTTCTCCACAACAATTTGAAGATAAAAGAATTTTTTCCCCAGAACACAGACAATACTCCAAACTTCCACTCCAACACAAAGCAATAATAACTTCATCACTGGCTGACCTACATATAAATAGGAACAGAACAATTACTTTACAAGAAGATATTAACTTGACCTAAAACCATATTGAAATATAATTTGCTATCTATATTCTCATGAGGCTGCTTTTAATTGGGCCAATTTAATTCTCAGCATTTCAAGCACCTATAAAACAACAACAAAAAAAATCCCAACAGAACTAGGGAGCTTCAGCAAACAGCTCTATATAGACCTATCCCTGTAAAAACTCTGCCAAGTTAACTCTTATTTCAATATCCCTCCAAAATTAACAGTCAAAGACTTATATTCTCTGTAATAATTCCTAGTCAAGCACTCTTGCCACTGGATTGATGAATAGTGTGAAATACAAGCTTTCTTTTCTCTGCCTTGTTTTTCAACCACACTTAATAGATTGTGGAAATCACAGTCACTTAAGGTATAGGACTTGTTATCATGCTTGCAAATTTAAACTTCTTTTTGAGTAATCCTCAAAAACACAAAGGCTATCAGTATTTGTAGGATCAAAAATTACATCTTAAAAATATGGGTTGTGATACCTCAAATAAGAAACAAGTAAATATAAGGATGGCTCAGTGTTCTGAACTTCCTGAACTTCTGGATTGGCTCATACCAAGAAGACATTTACCTCTGAAAGCCTGAACTCCACAGGGAGGAAAAAACCCAATAACCATTAGATCATTTTCCTACAACTACACTTCAGCAATGCTGTGAGCATTAGGAAGGAGTAAAAATGCTTCCCTTTGCAGAGGATTTTTCCAAGAAGCAGAAAATGAGCTACAGCAGTCATAGAAACCCAAGCAAAGAAAACAAATCTCCTCCCTAATTTCTGCAAGAAATGGCTACAGATTCTTGTGCCTGATTAGGCTGAGACAAATATTAAAGATAAGAACTAAGCTAGAAATGACATGTAGTATGTTAACCTCTGACAGGTGATGAACATACAAATTACTATATGTGTTAATATATAATTATATAACTAGTTACATATATTCATTAATGTTACATAATTAATGTATTTCTTCCTCATGTAGGTTCCTTTCCACAAACTGTTAACAAACTTGAGCAAGGAAGATCGCTATCAGTTAGAAAATAAGTTTAGGTGGCTTCTTTTTTTAGCAGAGTTTAGACAGTAGATTCACCGCAAATGGTATTTTTAGAGGGCAAAGAAAACAGCAAAGAAACATTACGAGATTACACTGCATCATATAACAGTATTATGCTACTTAATGTAAAAGACTCTACTGCAGTTCAACATTGCTCCCTATTCACAAAAGTAGGTTAGAAACAGTGAAGAACAACATGACCTGTACATCTTTTTTTACCAATTAACTTTCCTAAGTTTTTAGATTTTGACAGTGTATTCAGTCATGTGTTAGCTGCAAAGGCTAAGGCTCTAGGAACAGCTGCACAGGTACTATAAATTAATCTGAAAAGGTCTGGAGCAAAAAAAAGATAATGCAGCCCTACTGCACACAACAGTTTAGCACCAGTTTTAACAAACATCCTTGAGCAGGGAAGTGTACGTACCAATTTAGAAAGCATCAGTAATTCACAAGGGCTCTACCACAATGGGTTAGAAAAGAGTCAGGAAAGTCACACAGCTCAGTGTACAGCACTGCACAGAAACATGCTGCATAAGCAGATGCTGTCAGTAGCCTTTCTTTCCACATAAGAAACTTATAAACAGTTCAATACCACTTAGGAAATCAAAAAGGGAAATCCAAGTTTGAAGGGAGATAAACACCTTATGGCTGCCCAGAGGAAACAGTACAATTTAAGAAAAGATCACAAAGTAAGCAAAATGTCATTCAGGATCCATCATAAAAGAGGCTGAAGAACATTGTGAAGAGTTGTTGTGAAAATGACACCTACCTCAAAACAAAAAAGATAGTTCAAAATGGGATTTGATTTCACAAACTGTCGCAAACAAAAAACAATCAAGGAGGCAAAGATGCAGAACTGGGCAAGAAGTGCTAGTTAATAAAGGAAGAAGCAGGCTCTGCTGAAGGGGAATTGTTGCATAGAAACAGAATCTGAAATATAGAGGTTATTCATATTCTCAACCAGTTAACACTAATCTAATTTTGTCTTTTTCACTAAAGGAAAATAACTTAATCAGAACTTACAGCTGTCAGCTAATAAGTGGAGACATTTTAACAAGTTCTGGTTTAGTTATGCTATTCAAAGATTCACAAAGAATAAAAATGAATCATATGGTTTGAAAACAGGGCGTACCAACACAATGATCCAAAACAGAGGGATCACATCCATTGCAATTATCAAGAAATTTACAAAACATTAAACAGGTCTTTTTGGTATTATCAGCTTCCTTATTAAACTGAACACTTAATTTCCAGAACTCAAGAATTTTCCACAAATTAGAAACGGGTTTTCTGAAGATGCATAAAAAATTTCCAGAGTCTTTCAATTACCACAGATTTCCCAATAAAACTAAAGCAAAATGAAATGTAATAAAACACAAAAAAACCCCAACAAACCAACAACACAAATGCTTTTAATTAAGGTTTTCCCTGCTATGGACTATCTGAAACCTTCGAACAGCTTTCTTTTTAGAAACAAAGAGCTTCTATTTAGAAGAATATTTTAGGTAAAGTTCTTCAGAGCAGAAACTGGCTTATTTCTTACGTACAGGAATGTAAATATTGTGTATCAAATAGAGACATTTGTCATTTTTGCTGCAAGCTAATAACAGGGTACTCAAAGGATTAAATTAGAAGTTCAAAACTATTTCAGTAGCTTATAAACATTCACATCAAATGTTCGAGGATTTATCCAAACTCTAATTACCAGAATAGTTCTAATATCTCTAAATAGAAGATTCACAGCACTTGCTGAAGATTGCTTAATCTTGACAGAAATCAAAGCTTATTAATTGCTGTAACTGACGATAAAACCAGAAAGAGTGTCCTGAAGAGCCACAAATTTTCTTAAGTAGTAAATGCACATAAAGTTGTAAATGTACATAAAAGCAAGCATAAGAGTATACACAATTCATTAGAAAAAAATACTGGTATTTATAGGGTTTACAGGTTCCAATATAAGTCTAGTAGATGCACCTCTACTGATGTACCCCTGAATCCCGGGGATTTCCAGTGATGATTACCAGTTGCTCACAATCAAGAATCCAGTCCAAGGCACTGTACAAACACTGACAACTGTGCACATGATCACAACCCATCCACAGAACCACAGGCCACCATCTTTCTGCTATTCACCACCTTATCTCTTCATGTGCCATACTTTCAAAAATTTACAGTTTGCAAGCACTGAGGCAGTATATAATGCATACATATTTGCCTACCAGTGTTTACGAACTGCAAATCAAAGAACACTTGCAATTTTAAACAAAGAGTTTTAACAGCTCTTTGTGAAACACTGGGTAACAAAGATTGACTTAACACAACATTTATGGCACTGCACAGACCCTACATAATACCTCAAAGAAAGTAGATAAAACTACTAGTAAAATCCATCCGTTCTCTAAAACAAATTTTTCTGGGATCTTTAGTTATTCTACTGTAGAGCAGTATACTATTACTACATCATTACATAAAAATGCCTACATCTAAACCCACCATCTTCTCACTCTGCTCCATTTTAGACCCTTTTACTCACATCTCTTGTTTTCTCACCACAAAACGACATCTGGCCACCTTTTAATTCACCATCCAAATTTTTTAAGGCCTTTCAAATGAGAATTTTTTCAGAACTGACCTTTAGCAAAAGTCAGCTGCACCAACACTGGAGCTGCACCATAACATTCAAGAGTACGCATGATTCAAACTTACTAACCTTCCACACTTTACATTTACAAATTACAGTTATCTGATTTTTCAATGAATTCTCTGAAAATCAGAAAAAAAACAACCCTAAAACACCAGTGGTACCTACTGCAAATGCTTTAGTCTTATTGATAAAATAAGCAGCGCTTTGAATAAAATATTTCAGGAAAACTAACACTGCTTTATAAGAATCACTGTAGCAAACAGGTATTTCATTTGATACCTTTGAGCAGTTATTAGAGTACCAAAATAGTCTACTTGAGTCAAATATAAAAATCAAGTCTATGTATATATCTGAAATTTTTATTATCACTGCTTAGAAGTTCTCCTATTTATCAGGGGGTTTTTTCTAGACTCATTAGCAGATCTACATGCAATCAAGCTTTAATGTAACAAAATCTGTGAAGAGTCACTTCAGCTTTATCAACAAAACTGACCCATGACTGCTCAGATGCCACAGTGCTAAGCCTGTGAGCAGTGGCTTGATACTAAATTAAACTTCCTAAGGGAACATCTTACATACACAAGACTGAAAAGCTGTTCAGCCATCATACCTACAAAGTACATGAGTTCTTCACAAGCTCAGGCCTGAACCATAGCCATGGAGTTTATTGAAAAAGAAACTCAATGACAAACCAAACAACTCCTTTTAAAGTCCTCTCTGTTAGCCATAGTGTCATTCAGCAGAGGGAATTCAAGTGACTTTTATCAACTTCAGTGATGCTATTCAGAACCTACGCAGTCAGCAGTGAAAAAATAGTTTTGTCTTTTACCAATTATTAAAAAAAACCCTAAACATCCGATAAATGTACACAGAGATATATGGTAACAACAGAGAAGAGATAGAAAGAGTCCTGTAGTTTCCAGCTGATGAAAATAAGGGGTACAAAAATCTCAATATTTGTCACAAATATATTAGATGAAGAAAAAGTTCCACAGCATTTAAAGATTATCCTAGAATTTTATTCTTGTGCGAATCACAGCCGAATGCACTTTTCCTGTAGCTTGGTTTCTTCCCAGAAGCATATCAACCCTTGGCTTCATTTCTGGGCTATCTGTTGTCTGATTCCTTCCTCTCCTGCCCCTCCCAAACTCTGACTGAATTGCTTTCATAAATGTCTTACTACATTTTTTAGTTCCTACCTTACCTAAGTAAGACAATGTTATAAACTATTTTAACTTTAAACTGACTCAAGCTTTAGGTCTTTGCCTCAAGTTTGCTTAAAAATGCTCATCAACCCAGACTTCACAAATATTCACTAACTGACACAACCTGTTTACAACTTGGAAGCCAAGATTTTTATTGGTAGTTCATAAGAAATGCTGCCTTTAATCCAATGCATTTAATGGGTTTCCAAGACTTCTTGAATGCAGTTAAGGATTATTTATATCACTAGATTTCTTCCTTAATTGTGGAAGGGAGTATCAATAGCAGGGCCAAATGACTGTCAAGTTACAGGCGAGTCAGATATAGTCTCCAGCCGGTTTGTACCATCAACACAGTTTTGCTGAAGCAGTTAAAGTGCTTGCAGAAACACAAAAAGCACCATCTGAATAGAAAAAGCCAAGTAAAATACAGTTACCAAATCAAAATTTTCAAGTTAACCAAATGTCAAAATTAAGTAGAAACAACACTCTAGAAATTACTTCATTTGAAAGACAAGGATTTTATTCTTAGACACATCTGAAACATCCCAAATTTCCACAGACTTTTGCCACTCAAATTACATATGTAAGACCTGAATAGAAAGAAAAGACATCGTTTAAGCTTAGCCCTGGTTAAGCTCATGTCAATATTACTAAATACATTATTTCTTCCAGTGACCAAAAATATCTAGCTACATCATACACCAAGTAGAATACATATATTGCTTCTAGTCCTGGACTCTCCCAGAATACTTCAACTGGTATACCATAAGATCTATGTATTACAGATTAAAAGATGTAGGTGCATGTCCAAGACTTTCACACTTCATCCACCACATGACGGCAATCTCTGTAGCTGACCTTTCTGACACTGCTGGTGTCAAGACTACTTTAGGCCACTGGCAACTAAGAAACAGAGTAGCTTTTACAGCATATTAAAGGCCCATCTCCAGCTCTAACCTCTAAAAGCAGCCACTTGAAGTGACTAAAATGCTGTTACAAAGATGTTGGAAAGAAAGCAGCCAGTGTCCACTGAACACTATCCCATGCCCTAAGCCCAATGGACAATGCACAACACATTTTCTAATGGCTGCATTTTAAGTCTCAAGACTCTTAAATTTGTAACAGTTAATTTGATTTAGACATATTTACAGTCCAAGCCACAAACCCACATTTTCAGTATCACATACTAATGCTAACTTCTAAACAATAACAAAGACCTTGGATAAGTTTATTACCCTGCCATTACCTCAACCTGTTCTATTTGCAGAAGAAGCATCACAAGAGAACAGCAAGTTAAATTCTTAGGGTCTCTGAGAAAGAAAGAACATATTTAAGTAATTTATATAATCATGTCAGCCAGTAAAATTCTAACTGTTCCAGGAGTTCCAACTTTTCTGTATTTTAATTAACATAGGCCTGCAAGTCAAACAAGATGCTTATTTTCCAATGGTATCCTGCTTAGAGGTTCCAGCTGCGGAACCTTTAAGCACATGCACTTTTTACTCCACTTTCTATGCTGACATATGCCTGTCATCATTCCTTTCCCACCACACCAATTTTTACTCCCCCATTCTCACAGGGCTCACTCCTCCAGCAGCAGAAGAGTTGGATCATGACAAGGACATCACACAGTAGCACTTTCTCTGTTTCTGCTGATTCTGGCAAAGAAATAGCGTGTAGGAAGTATGGGAACAGCCAGTCCCCTTTACCTCCATGGTACTTCTGCAAGGAACATAAAGGAATAAGCGAGCTCAGGAAAACAGAAAAACATACAGTCCAGAAGAAAACAAGGATGGAAAACTGGGAAATGTGTCACTATATGAACTGGCTGCCAATGAACAAAGAACAGTATAGTGTAAATTTTCTTTCAATTACAACTTGACAAATGATCCTACACAGAGAAGGGAGAACAGGCTTGGCAAGGAAGAGGAGGGGCAAGGAAATCAAGAGCAAGTTGCTTTCAAAAAGTAATATATTAGCTTGAATTAAAAAAAAAAAAAAAAAAAAAGTTCTACCATGAAAACAATTTTTGGTCTTCATTTCATATAGTTAAAACAAAGTCTTCAGAATCACAGAATGAGGTTGGAAAAGACCTCCGAGATCACCAAGTCCAACCTACAGAATTTTATGCTCAACTACCTTTCAGATTAAAAATGTTTTAGGAGAGGATACAATTTTTTTTAGTGAAACACAGCTAAATAAAGGCAGCAAAAATGGAGAGGCAAAGCAAAACAATTCTTCAAACTAGAAGAAAAAAATCAAAGCAATGTTGAAAAATTGTATGCAAGAATAATTTATTAATTACAGTAGAAGAACCCTATTAAGCATACCCACAATTAAAAAAAAAAAAAAAGCTATTTCTTCTGTAACACTGCCAGATAAGCACCAATTCAGCACCCAGATCAAGGGACTGGAGCATCTCTCCTATAAGGAAAGGCTGAGGGAGCCAGGAGCGAGTCAATGTGTATCAGTATTTGAAGGGAGGG
The DNA here is from genome assembly GCF_903797595.1 of Erithacus rubecula. Taxonomy (NCBI): domain Eukaryota; kingdom Metazoa; phylum Chordata; class Aves; order Passeriformes; family Muscicapidae; genus Erithacus; species Erithacus rubecula. The sequence goes on along the minus strand of NC_136685.1, from coordinate 98,089,464 downwards.
TTCCAAAAGGACAGAGCAGGCTGAGCAACAGGACAAGACGCAACGGGCAGAAACTGGTGCACAGGAAGTGTCACCTTGGCATGCAGAAGAACTTCCTTACTGTGCAGTGACCACACACGAGTCCCCCTAACCACAGATACTCCAGAACCATCTGGACACAATCCTATGCAAAGTGCTCCAGGACCACCCTTCTCAAGCAGCTAGGCTGAACCAGCACTGTGGTACCTTCCAACCTGACCCATTCTGTGAGGAGGCAGAAGCAGATGAAGATAAATGGTGTGGCATAAAAATGTGCATTTCTGCCTCATCTTGTTTCCTCAGAAATACCAGAATTACTAAATTCTCTTTTTCTGGCACTGATTGACAGAAGATAGTCCCATCTACTTTAAGATATTAATAACTCCACAGTTTAGGTGTTATTAATCTCACTCTCTTCAAATTTTCCTTTCACCTGCTAAGCCAGATGCCTTAGCTGATGAATATACTGGAGCTCCTAAGGTATGCCCACCACAAACTATTTCCCTTCAACTACTCATAGCTCATTTCTCCCTGTTGTTAAATTAATAGTTTAAGCATATAAAAACAGAATTCTACTTCTACCACAGGAACGGTGAAAAAATACAATTGCTTTTTTAAAAGTCTTTTTCCTTTGCCACCAACAGGCTCTATCTTCCTTTTTTTTGTTCAGCTAATACCCAAAGCATTTAACACCCCCCTGCTAAATAGTAAAGAATTATTTAAGATGTTCTTCTGGGGGTTTTAGTTTGGTTTTTTGGGGGGTTTTATTTTTTTGTTTTGTTGCAAAAACAACAACAACAACAACAAGCCACCACAAAAACAACAACAACAACAACAAAAAAACAACCCCAAAAACTGCTTCAGAGGTTCTCTATTGCAGTAATTTAGAACCAGAGTCAGGTTAGTTCTGGCTGGAGAAAATGCACCAGAGGCACTTGTATTCAAGTGAAGTGAGTCAAAACAACTGCATAAGTGACTAGTTAAGATGGATGCACACAATGTAACATGTTTTGGGTGATTTCTATAGAATTCTGGGGCTTCTGTACTACATCTATAAAGTTCAAGAACTAGATATGAACCAGAACACAGACCATCCCAAGAACATAGAATTTATCTATCTAAAATTAAGATAATTTAATACCTTTATCTGTGCTGTTTACCTTTTCCTAGAAAACACTACTCATAGGAAAAACTTGCTAAGTCAACTCAGACAAAAATAGCCTATCAACATTACTTCTAGCATTATGTAATGGACTTCTCATTATATGCTCTGGCAGATTATTTTAGAACCAGCTATACCTAAACATCCAGAAAAACCTTCTTTGACTCACTAGATGATTTTGTTTTATCTTAAGCTACCTACTACAAACACAATACATTCACGTCTTCTTTCCCCATAACTGTCAATTTTCTCATTCTGTAAGAGCATAAAAGAAATGTTGTTCTAAACTGTGAAAAAAAATTCTCCAATACCATAAGGCTTGAAACAAGGCTTGTACTCTATTAAAATGGAACTCTTTCAATAAAAACATCCCTGATTAATGTTAACAAAAGGAACAGCAACTTATACAAAATGCTGGTGGTGCTTTTTTGTTAATGTATAGTTTTATATTGGTTTTCAGACTAGAAGGCACCTAAGATCAGGTGTTACCAGAACCACTGTAGTGATACAACTACAGTGGTGTTCTGCTTATTTGAGAAAACAAGCATCTTTACTGGCAGAGCTAACATTCAGCACACCCTTTTTCCCCAGTAAATGCATTTCCACATTGCAATGCATCACACACAGATACTAATCAGGAAGCAATGAAGTAATGATCAAAATGATTATACCATCAAAATATTACAGGAAAGCTTTAGTTACAATATAATGGAGAAAAAAGTAATCAAGAGGTAATAACACATGAAACTTCAGTTCATGTATTAAGTTAAAGATCACTGACACATACATGGGCATCATAGTTTAACAGCATTTCTTTCCTTTTATGCATGTTGGTCTGTGTCATCTGGCAGGTCTCTGAGAACAAAATTTTCACAGAAGACCCAACGACTGGGATGAGCACAACTGTTGTGGGGAAAATGATCACTGTCCATGATGATCTATACATTCAAAGTAACTAGCAGTATTGCAACCATGGCACAACTGACAATAATATTTTTTAAACCTCAAATTCATTAATACCTTGTTCTCTAAATATGAACTATTTTTTCCCCTCACAGTCTTGATGTGCTCCCAACCAAAACCAAGGCTTCATACATTTCAAAGCACTTCCCCAAAGGCATGTCTATTAAAGTGTACACACAAAACCAGCCTGAGTATGGTTTCTGTCACAATTTTATTTTTTAAAGGAAAGACTGCAGTGCCTGCTTTAAAACAAAAGGAAATCCATTTTTGACTTCCAGGCCCTAACATGCAATGTGTTAACCAGCCGGCCTGACTCTGAAAGGGCTAAAAGAAAAAAAATAAACTTAAACTACTAGTATTTCTCCAACTGTAAAACCAAAATATCGCCAGGTCTTCCTGCAACTAGGGCACTGGATAATTTAGACTAAAATAAATGTTTATTAAATAAAAAGGGCGTTGATTTCTTGGCAGCGACGAAAAGCAGGAGATACCCCTAGTGTCGACGTAAAATACTACAGGACTCCATACTGGACTCCAGGTTAACTTTACGGCAGAAAAAGGGAAATTTAAACCCGTCATGACCGAAAAAACAGAGCGACTCTCGCACACACACACACACACCTGGACACAACGCATCCCCGCCTCCTCAAACTCCGAGCACCCATCGTGTGTGAAGTGTCAGCTTTTCACCCAGCCCAGTTACAGCGCGTATTATCCAGTCCTGTGGGCTACGTGCATTACAGCTTTCCGGTCCGCACACGAACAGCACAGCGCTGCTGCTGCTGCACCGGGGGCGGGGGGAGAACCCCGCCGAGCTGCCAAACAACCCCCGCACGGCAGCGCTGCCGAAATTGCCGGAATTTTGTTTGGAAACCTCTCCGGGAGACGGTGGTGCCTCTGTGGAACACACGAGACGCAGCCCGGGCGAGGCGAATCCCCGGACGGCGGAGAGGGCCGGGTGCGGGTGAGGTTAGAGGGTGCTGGGGAAGTGAAGGGCCGAGCCCGACAAGCGCAGCCAAGGCGGTGGAGGGAGGAGGCGGAGATCCCAGCGGGGCTCCGTGGGCGGCGGAGGAGAGCAGGGGATGCGCCCGCTGCCAGAGAGAGCCGGGAACGAAGCCCGAAAAGGCGCTCGCCCGCGGGAGGACGTGGACGATCCGGGGGCGGGAGGAGCCGGGTCAGGGGCAGGGCAGCGCCGAGGCGGAGCGGTGGTGGGGCCGCGGGGGTGGGGGACCCGGCCCAATCTGGAATATTCCGGCGGGGCGGGAGCGGGAAGGTGGGAAGAGCTAGGGAGGGAAGCGAGGGAGGGTCCTCACCATGGCGGCGGGTGGGCGTCAGGCGTCTCTCTCGCAGATGAATCCGCCGACCCCGGCCTCACTGTGCGTTGTCCCGCGTCGCCGCCGCCGTTGCCACTCCCAGTCCGCTCCCGATCCGGCTCCCGTCACTGCGGCAAAGGCTCCGCTGACCCGCGCACGGAGGGAGCGAAGGAAGGAGGGAGGGAGGGGGGGAGCGAGAGAGAGAGGGGACGCGAGAGGCGCTGGCGCGGGGCGGAGGGGGCGGGGCTCTCACATCCGGGTACTCTGCCGCGCCGGGGGGCGGGGTAAGATCATGACGTCATCTGCGGGGTGGAGAGGCGGATTCGCAAAATGGCGGCGCCGCTGTGGTGGGGTTGTCGGGGGTGGAAGGGATTTTTGAGACCTTTGAGTCGAAAAGTCAGGCCGGCGTTTCACTGTAACTCTAAACTCCTAAACCACTAAACTACATCACGCAGCGCCAAATCCAGGCGTCTCTTAAACATCTCCAGGGTTAGTGACTCCACCACCTCCCTCATCAGTCCATTCAAGTGTCTCACCGTCAGACCAGTGAAAAAAACCCTTTTTTTCTAGTATCTAACCCCAGTCTCCCCTGTTTTATCTTGGGGCTGTTTTCTCAGGTCCTCTCACTGCAGGCAGCGTATGATAGACCGGACTGTAATTGGAGAGAGCGGTGAGGTTTTCTCCCCTCCTCCAGGCTAAAATACCCCAGGTCCCTCAGCCACTCCCCATCAGTGTGGGGAAAAGGCGATTTTGGGAGCTGCTAGGTGGTCCCTTTAAGTAGGACTTTTGTGTGGAATGTTAACTACAAAGCACAACTTCTTTTGTTTGTTTGTTTTTATTACTAAACCAGGGCTGATTCAGGGTGATGACATACACTTCTTTCCCCCCTCCTTGTATGATTTGACAGATGAATGTCTGATGGTTTTCAGTGCTGAGCCTGGCTAAATGTGACTGGGGGGCCGCAGTGAACGGCTTAAAATGTCTTGAAAAGGACTCCAAGGATGCAGATTTCCTGACCTGTACAGCAGACGTAAGTACAAAAATACCTTAGAGGTACTGGTGCTAACAATTGTTATCTTTGGTCCTTCTGGCCTCTAGCCCAGGGAAAGGTTCCCTCAGGTAGACTGCCAGAGCTGCTGGTACTCCTTGTTCTTCCAAACCTCTTATGCTTAGGCTGGTCTCTCTCAGCTATAATCTGTATATATATTATTATATGCATAATTGTTTTATATATATATTTTATATATATATATGTGTGCATGTATGTACTTTTATAAGCTGTGCTGCTGGAGCCCTTGCTACTTCAGCTTCCTTGTGTGACTTCTGTGTTTTGCAAAAGGAAGAAAAAAAAATCCACACAGGGAGAAAACTCTGCAAGGGCACCTTTGAGAGGTGGCTGCTCTCCCTATGTTCTGGCTGTTATTTTCCTCAGGCTTTTAATGTTGTATTGCATGAGGCTATCCAGGCTTGCAGCTGCTTGGTAAAGAATCACAGAGCAGTGTTGGAAGGAACCTCTAGAGATCATCTAGTCCAACCCCTATATTTAACAGATTTTTAGAGTACAGTGTTTCAGTACTGTTAATAGTTAATTATGCAAAACTAAAGGAATTGTGCAGTGATGAGATAATCCTTAAAAATGTATACATGTGTCTTTGTTGTTTCATGCCAGCTTTGTACCCTGCATAGTCTACAAAATAAAATGACTGAGCTGAAGGCAGACTCAGATGAAAGATGTAGCCTCAATAACCCCTTTGAGGCAAGATTTAGGGCAGTGCAACTGCTTGCATAAGTAAGGCTGGCCCTCAGGGAGTGATCTCTATATATTGTGAAGCTTTAAGTAGGCCAGATGACACCTTTAAAAACTTCTGTAAAGGGTAAAATAAAATAATTAATAAAGAGGATGTGATCCACATTTCTGTTGATGTTTTTGCCTTTCTGTCCTTTGTCTGCTAAATGGGTTCATTTTGGAGCACCATGACACAGCACATAAGACTGTAACAAATTAGGTCATGATGTGAAAATAATAATTAGATATTGTTGTGTTAATACTGCCAAAGAGAAGGCTTGATACCATGTTGATGTTGTTTTTCAGGCGTTTGTTACTTGGCTCACAGAAGCTAGACTTTTCCAGGGAAATGCAAATTATTTCTGCGAAGTTCAAGGTGAATGGTGAGCTAATTCACGGGGTGAGGAAGGCTGGATTAATGCTTTAAAACAAGGCTAATTTTTTAGGGCCACAGCTGAGAGCATGAGCTTTCCAGTTGTAAATGGTAATATCCTCTCTTCATCTCCTTCTGGAAGAGGAACTGCCTCATCACTGTTGCCCTATTAGTGGGAGTCTCAGCAGATCAAAGATTAGCAAAGGTTACCTTTAGAGTGCATGGAGAAACCTGGAATCTTGAAATTAAATTCACAAATGCTAAGAGGCATGGGAATCTCTCACAGAGAAGTCTGCTTGGGGGCCTACATAAATGAAGGGTGACTGTGGAGTTCAAGACTAGATGAAAATTTGTTCTGTTCTAGATGACTGAAGCAAAGCAGAGCAATAAATGTGTTTTTCTTAGAAACTGTTACTGACTGACAAATGTTCTGTTCCCAAATTGAAATGCACCAAGGGAGAAGCTTGAGCTGGAAGAATCAAGAGTGGGTCAGGGAGATCTGGCAAAAGTAACTAAGTGAAGGTGGTGGTGATGAGTGAAACTAAATGGTGGTAATTTGCACCAGAAGAAAACAAAACAAGCACCAAAACAAAAGTGTTAAGATTTGAGTTAATAATAAATCAACAAAACAGACTGGTAAGAACCTGGCCCTGGCCACTGTGGGAGGATGTACATCAGAAAATGTTCTGGTCCAGAGAAGGAATTTTCTGCCTGTTTTTATTAACAGATACAGATGGTTAGGATAGCTCTTGTTTTGAGGGGAAAAAAATCCTAACTGATAGGATATCGAGGAATAAAAAATTCCTAGATTTACTAAAAGCTAGCATTAAAAATTACTGGCCTCTAGCCAAAAAAATAACAACTTGAGATCTACAAGTGAAAAAGAAATTCTGATGTAAAATAGTCTTACTACTTGCATCTCTGTTATTGCAGCTGTACCTAGGGGATGTAAATCTGGAGTAAAATCAGCTAAATTAAATTGAAGGAGCCTAGAATTTCTAGAGTAAAATGTAATGAGATTAAAATAAACAGAAATGAAGACGATAATAGCTTATTTGTTACCTTTTTGAGTTCCAAGTAGACAGAGCCAAGAACTTAGGAAAATACTACTTTACTTGTAATGCAGTTATGTCACTGCTAATATTTTGAACCTCTAGATGCAGTGCAAAGAAGAACTAGTGCACTTTTAATTCCTTTCTGTTTGATTGCTTTTCTTCTATAGCTAACTTCTTTTAGAAGTTAAAAATGAAAGATGGTGCTTTTTAGTAGGTAAGAGTCTGTAGAAAACTATGACTTGCATTTAACCCTTTGCATTATGTTACCTGTATTTCTGACTAATATTTTTGCAAATATTGATGTTGATTTCAGTTTTTTAAGAGTAAGTTTCAGACTTTGCTTTTTCATTTTCTGCTGTTAGTGAAGCTCATCTGCAGCATAATTGCAACCATTCAAACTAAGATAATAACATCATGGAATCATTTGGATTGGAAGGGACTTTTAAGGGCCACTTAGTCCAGCCATGGGGCCACCTATGTCCACCATAAGCAGGGACATCTCCAACTAGATCAGGTTGTTCAGGGCCTGGTCCAATCTGACCTTGAATATTCCCAGGGATGGGCCTTCCACCACCCCTCTGGGCCACCTACCCAGGGTTTCACCACTGTAAAAAACATCTGTCTCCATGTAAATGGAAACTGATTAAGCTACACATAAGTAAATATTTAAAGTCTGTTTTGAGAGTACCTGTTTGGGATCTTCAGTGTTATTAGCCATTAGGATCTGGCTTGCACAGTGCTTGACCTAATGCTTAGAAAACAGTTTCCATGATGCTGCTTCTTTGCCTGAGCTCTAGCTCATTTCATAGCATATTTCTTTGAAAGTGCAATTTGTGATACCTTAACTGTCTCAAAGTTTTGAGGCTTTTTTAATATAGCATGTGTCTTTGATGTCCTGAGCATATCCTTCTTTGTCTTGCCTTGCGCTGGTCTTCATAGAAGCATTCCTGACTCACAAACCTTGCTGGATGCAATTTGTAAGAAGCATTCCCCTCTCTGTAACCCAGGGTTAGGGCTGCCACCTAATTAAATAATCTTCTGTCCTGACCCTTAACAGGCTGTAAGCAGCTTTTCCCAGCAAGGCAGGTAAACTCTTGGGACAGTGCAATAAAGCTTGAAAATGCACTATGTTTAAGCATGCTTGTGTGTTTGTATGTAGTAGTGTTTTATAAAAATCCATAAACTCTTATGCTTCTGTAATTCTGTAAAAGGAAGGAAGGAAGGAAAGCAACCTTTTATACCTGGATTTCAGTTATAGTGGGTAAGGGAGACTTATCAGCAGAAGAGGAAGCCTTTTCAGATAGAAATGAAAACTGTGTTTTCTCAGCACATTTGAATTCCCCTGTCAGTGCAGATCCTGAACTCTTAATATCTGTAAAACCAATGCACCATATTGATTCATCGTTTCAATTGTAATAAAATAATAAGCAAATCTGAAGATACAATACTGACTAGAAGTGACAAATGGTTGGAAGGATGTGCCTCTCATCATATCTCTCACTCCTACATCTGTCTTTTCAGTTGAAAGCAATCGAAGGGAGCCTGTCTTTATTTTCTCACATATTTGTGAGAGCATGTATAAAGTGCCAACACTTGGGAGGAAAGGGAGATGATACTTTTCAGATCCAGTAAGGCACAGCTGGGAAGACTGATCTAGTGAAAGACCAGAAGAATGCTGTGAGGCACAGAAGCCTTGTGAAGCTGTGGGCGAGTTTTAGCTACCCATTGGTTTATTTTGTGTCACTGTGGGGTGCTGGATTTCAAATTGCTAGAAGAGGTGCAAATGCACAGTTGACTCTTGCATATGTGCATTTACTGAAACAGTGTTTGTTAATGCTTCTGATCTGTGGATGTGGATGCCTAAGGTGCTGTGAATTAAATTACCTCATTGTAGGATTATTTTTTTCAGCTTTTTTTTGTCGTTAACAGCCCCCAAGGACTTGAAGCCACAAACTGAAAACCATTACAAGAAGCTTCTTGTTTTTTTCTTAACTGCATTATGAAGAGTGGCCTTCTGATTTCCTAAACTTACTGCCAGTTCTAGCTAGGATGAACGGGGGATAAAAATGCTTTCTTTTTCTTTGCACCTGTGCCCATAATAATCACATTACCCGATAACTCTCTGCCTAACAATATGGAAACAATTTGCAAGAAAGATTGAGACTAAAAGGTTGCATTTTTCTAGAGACTGCTGTTAGTGTAATACTTTCATGTAGTGATCTTGTTTGCCTAGCAGTTTTTAAGAATTCCTGATGGCATCCAGGTGTAGCTGGGGTTGGTGTAATTGGCTGCTTTTTTTTCTGAAGACATTTGTTCTGTGGAGCTGTTATAGGCTGCAACAAATGGAAGCAAGTGCTGGAATAGTGTTTGTTTTGTTTTTGTTCTTCACTTATATGCTTGTTTACCTTTCCAAAGTGTTATTTATTTTGCTTAATTCTGCTGGAGATATATGTGTATCAGTCTGAGATGTGAAGTTCTTATCTTGCTGTAGAGACTGGTCTGCACAGGTTGATGATAATGATGGTAATGAGCTATTAATGTATGTATCTCCAATACTGTAGAAACAGTATCTTGAATTAATGCTTTATCATTGGTCATATGGCTGACTGGCTGAGTGATTCAGGTTTTGGCTAGTGCAAAGTGTGAAGATGGTGACTTAGGCAGTAAGCTAGATCAATGATTTAATGGCAAAACAACCATCGGAATTGAAACTGTGCCTAAAGGTCTTTCTTTGTTCATTGCCCTTCTTGTAGCAGAGAGAAAAGTAGGGAACTGCTTTGTTGCTGATCCTCTAACATTTTGAGTTGGGGATGAATTTTGAATATCAGCTAGTAGCCTCTTTGAAAACTAATCAGAGTACATGTTTTCCTGTGAACTACCTTTCAGTGTATCAGTGTGCGTTAATTAGTGCAAGGTACTGTGTCTATTAACCTCTTTTTGTTGTCATGGAGGACAAAAACAATGGCATTAATAACTGCTGTCTGTGGTGTGATATGTTAAATTGCATCTAGCTTAGTTGTGCATTTATTCTACAGCTTTTACTGCCATGATCTCGTGCTCCTGTCATCTGTTTACATTTGCAGTGCAGACAGCAGTATGAAAAATTAAGTAGCATGTTAGAAGTTTCAAGGAAAACATGATCCAACATGATCACATATATTAATGTAAATTTTCAGAGCGCTTTAGCCAAGGCAATGAGACCACACTAAGGGAGCCACCTGTGTGTGTAATTCTCTGCTCATGGCTGCTCTTCCATGCAGAGACTCTTGGGAGTGCAGATTGAGGACTGTGGTTTGTCATTAAGGGAGTATAACCCCATATGCTAATAAGATATGTTGGCCAGACGATGGGATTTTTTTCCTTTCCTAAGGGATTCAGAAGATGATACTCTTTTCTCAAGGTGCAAAGCACCTGGCCTTTCAACCGTGCCTGGCTGTCAGTGTTTGGATCAACACTGGATACTGCCTTTTTCTTATCATGGTAGTATTCAGGTATTCTGTACCTGCAGCACAGGACTAGAAAATCATCTCAGCTCGTTAGTGGTGTGTGGAAGTTTCAGTAGAAAGTGAAATTACACCCAAGTTGCTGGATGGGGGTTCTGTGTTTTGTTCTCATAAATCAGGTTTGGATCCTGAATCCCAAGAATTTACACTTCCTAGGTTTTATGCTTGCTCTTTGCACTTGTAACATAGTATGGTTACTCAAGGAATCATAAATAATAGGTTTAGCTTCCTGTCATGCTCTTTGTCCTTAGAAGTAGGTAATAGACTGCAGGTAACAGACTGCAATCTTTTTGCAGTGTGTGTGTGTGTGACTAAAGTTACTAGGAGCTTTGCTTTTTGCTGAAGTTAAAGAATCTATTGCAGGGATTAAAAATTGGCTGGACTTGCTGTTAATATCTGTTAATCAGATGATTTTGAGTAATTTAAGTCTATGAGCCTTCATCTTGCAGAAGATTGTCTAATTAAAAGGGCCACTTGCCAGGGATGATGTGCAGCTTGTTACCCTGGTACAGTGTTAAGTCATGGTGGTTCTGCCTTCAGCTTACTTGGCGAAGTACCATCAAGTTTCTGGTGTGGAATTGATTTATAACTTCAGTAAGTTTAATATCAGCTTCTGATCCATCATGCTATTTCTGAGCCCTCCCATAAGAAAAAAGTAGAATTTTTCCTTTTCTGAAAGGACCTTCAATGTTTCCAGAGGAGATTTAAAAGTCAGAATAAAGACATTTTCTCTTATTTTCCTATCAAAATTCTCTCCAATTCTGTCTCTCTGCAGACAAAATGTATGCATAATGACAGTGAGGTTCCTAAGTAAATACCATGAAATTTTGGGTGTCTTAGTCATATAGTGCTGTTTTTCTTTCCTCTGTCAATAGGGAAGAAAACTGCTCTCCAAAAATTGTGCATGTTATTTTGTATCCTGCTTTGCACACTGAAAACAATTTCAGATTTTGTACTTCAAAGTACTACTGCTGGAATTTTGCTGACATCCCAACAATTTTCCACTATATGATAATATCCTTAAATGTACTGTCCCTAGTTTATGCAGCATGTATTATACAACAAGAGATAGATACTTCAGGCTGTCCTCAACATGAAATCTAGTTTCAAAAAACCCACTTCTGTAAGCCTTGTCTGTGGCAGGAACAATAAACCAGTAATGATTCTAATGCTTTTCAACTGGTGGGGAATGCAACAGAACATTGTGTGATTTTTCATCATGTCTTTATGTATAAATAACCAAGAAGAGACTTAAGAGAATAGTGTCAGAAAAAAAATAGTGCAGATTAATAGTTATCAGGATAGTACTAATGAGATGAGACTGGGTTGAAAAAAAATTGTATTATCTTTTAAAGAACTTCAGCTTTGTTTTTTCCCATTCAGTTGTAGTTGTCCTATGACTTATGCAGATTCAGGAACAGCTGGTAAAATTGCAGAGGAAAAATTGCCCAGGAAAAGTAAGGTATGCACTTGTACCTCACAATGCCATGAGACCTTTGTACTGCATGTAAATCTTGATAATTAAAAAAATATGAACACTCATTCAGTGTTGTAATAAGCATGTTTCTAATGCTGTGACTCCGTGGGTTAGAACAGAGAAAGGTTTAGTGAAGTGTATTCAGTTCTGCTGGACCCGCTGGGACCCAGTGTTCCCAGGGTAAGTGCAGCCTGTGGATGACGCACTACTGCTGTTCTGACAAACCTTTCAGTGGAATTGCAGTCCGTGTCCTTTTCCCATTATAGCTGACACCAATTTTGGACTAGAAGAAACAGCACTGTAGTGGTTTTTGGTCAACATAATTTGCAGTTTTCTGTCTCACTTGTGCTCACAGGAGTATTTTGCTACCTCCCCAGAGCAAAAAGTGTAGGGTGTGACTGGGAAATGCTTATGTTATGTCCCTCTTGCAAATAGAAACCATTCTGAGCAATGCCATCATTGGACAGTGAGGCAACATGCTGCTTCCCAATTCTGACATCCCTAGCAAAGGATTAACACAGGTTATCAATACTCTCTTGTGCTGCAACCCACAGCACATGTCCTCTCCAGCTCTAGCAGTACTTAAATCAAGACCTCAGGAGCAAGCAGTTGAAAGCTTTCATTTTCTGTGTCTGCATCCTGTAATCATACTCTGGGATGGAATACCAGGAATACCTGGGATGGAATACCTGAATACCAGGGAATACATACCCAGTCTTTTGCTGATCAAATGCAGCAGCAGTTAGCAGTGGATTTAGGGTTGGGGAAGAGAGAAAGGATGCTGTTAGGGTGAAGGAGTACTCTATAATCCTCTTGATGGTGAAACCTAATCTACCTGGCCTGATCAGGTCAGCCTATATGGGTGACACACCAGATATGCCTACATCTGGTACAGTGAGAGGATTTCTCTGGCATGGATGAAGGATTCCACTTTTTCTCACCCATGTAAATTAAGATCTACATTTGAACAACCTGCAGCCCTTCTTGTGTGGGCTGTTAGCTTTTTATTAAGCACTGCTGTTCTGAGCGTAATAAATAGATTAATTCTGCGGAGAAATAATTTTCAGTATAACCTGGTTTTCAACATTGAAAATACTTCGGATAATACTCTAAAGCTGTCGCAAACCCCAGGCAGTAAGAGCCTTTGAAACTGTGTAGAGTAAGCAATGTTTTAAAAACAAACCAAAAAACTTCCTCAGATATGAGCTGACTCTGCAAACAGACTTTTTAAGAGGAAATGCTGATACATGATCAAGGTCCCCGAAGGTGCTAAAAAAGAGCAGTGAACATAAAAAGCCAGTAAAGCTTGTGGTATTAAGATAAAAACATCCATCATTGAAGCAGTCAGGACTCCCCTTTTAAGAGTATATCTTGTTTTTCCAATGTTCAATTATGTATCTAATTTGTATAATCATTAAGGAAGAACTAGCCTCACAGTCTAAATCCTTCAGTTTATTGGTATTTTAGTAACAGACAGTATATATTTTACTGTTCAAATGGTTAATTTGTTAGTGATGATGGTTGTTTATCTTGTTCTGAACATGTGGGTGTTCATTCTGACTGAATGGATACATGTGTAGATGTATGCTGTAGAATATGATAAAAGCTTAAAGTACTCAGCTCTTGGCATCATAGTAACCAATTTAAGTATTTACTCAAGATCTACATTCATGAGAAGCCAGCTTTGAGGCTTCTCCTGCATATCTCATGACAGTTGTGGGATACTTATATTTTGAGAGAGTTTGGACTGGGGTAACTACAGATAACTTAGAGTTAAGATCTAAAACCAGTTTCCCATGAATTTCACTGCAAGGGAGTCTAGTTTCACTGAGCAGTGAGGATGAGCTGGAAGCATGCTGCATCCCCGAGGAGACCAGTGAAAAGTTTGTTGCTGTGGACAGCCCCTCTTGCCCACTCCCTTTGAGCTAATGGCTCAAAGGCTCTGCAGCATCCTTAATTGTCCCCAGGTGGTGTGTGATCTGTTCAGCAATCACACCTTGGTCAAATGTGTCCTCAACTTTAGTAAAGTGCTCTGGCCTACTGCTGTTGTGATGAAGACCAGAGAACAAGTCCAGAGACATTTTTACCTGCACAAGGTTTAGCTTGCACCCTGCTATTTCACTTCTGGTTTATGGGATCATTATGTATTTGAGTATTAACTTTTTTGTGGAGCTTGGGATGCCAAATCTTTATCGTGATCACAATGATTTTTTGCTACAGCTATGAACAAATCCATTACTTAAGCATCAGTGAGGTTGGTAAGTGATAATCCTGATAGCTAAGACAAATGTTCTAGTGTACATGCTTTTCTGGATGTCATTTTGGGAACACCTCCACTAATATTCAGTTTACACCACTGAGCAGAAATAGAGGATTTTTAACAACAGATTTGTTATTCATTTTCTATGTGGCCTTACACAGTAAGTATCTCAGATGGACATGTGGACTTTTGAACTCTCTTGAAATGTCCTTTTTGAAATTCAGTTGGAGGATTCAGAAATTCTTATACAAATGCGTAGTGTATTTATATGTCCATTGTTATTTACATAGTATAATCCATATTTAATTTACAGAAAAGTACATGATATTAAAATACAGTAAATTCAATCTTGCTGGACATGTCCAGCCTACATACTTTTTTTTGTGGAGCAAAAAATGGAAAGAACAGAAATTCTAAATGACTTAGACAAGTTTCAAAATGCAGTGTCATCAATGTTAGATAAACTTTTATATCTGCATAGAAGAGATAAACAGACTAGCTCACTAATGAAATTTCAGGTATTAAAAGCTAGACAAATCTTAAAAGCTGCTCCTTCTTTTGCTTTTTTTTCCCTTTTTTTTTTTTTTTTTTCTGCAGCCTAAATTAACAGTGGTTCCAATAAAACCATTCAACTAAACTCTTTACTGTCTTTACTGTTTTATGTTTAAATGAAAACAGGATCCTTAAGACTGTGTACCATAAAAGTTGCAAACAACTCAAAATATTAAAGGTATTAAGAAAAAAAAAACACTTTGAAATTGCTTTGCTGCATAATAGTCAATTTATCTGGCTCCCAGCACAACCAGTAGCTCTGATGTCTGTGTTTGCAGATGTCTGGTTCCTTGATTATCTTATAAATGTAAATGAATGTTTTGTGAATTAATAATAACACATCTTTTTAATGATAAGAGGACATTTGGTTTGACTTAATTATCTAGTTATTGCCTTTTGCAATAACATACTGCTTCCTGCACCTAAACACTCAATCGGAACAAAGATAGCTTATATAAATATGTAAGTGTTTATCACATAAAACTCCTTTGATAGAAGATACTAAAGCTGTAAACCTTGGTGTTTGAGAAGGTATTTTAAAATTTGGATGGTTTCTGAAGAGATAATCAGATTCTAGCAGTTTCTTCCCTCAAATACCTACATTGTCTTCAGTTATAAATTTGCATGCAAACTGGAGGAAGGCATTTGGCCTATTCTTAGAGCAAGTCAAAATTACATTCTGCTTCTTCATGATCAGCTGTACATCTTCCCTTTATATCTTGTGTGTCAACAAGTGCAGGGCACTTGTCTAGGTTTGAAAGACAGGTGTCTGCTAAGAAAGGCAGGAGCCTCTCTTGAAATGGAAAATGTAAACCCCCTCCCTCCAAATTATTATAATTTTGAAATTAAGGGGCTCTCAGACAAAGATATGGGAATAGAAATAACCATTCTTTACTAGGAAAATTAAAAGAGAAATACAGTATTACAAAGAACAATCTCAAAACACTGACAGAGTCAGAATACAGCCTGACACCCCATCAGTCAGGGTGTTGGTAGCAGTCCTATTCAATGGTGGCTGCATCCTCCTGCAGTGACAGATGTGGTTCAGCTGGAGCAGTGCTCCTGTAGAAGGTGCAGTTTTCCTCTGAAGGTCCAGGGATGATGTGAAAAGGTCTGGTTTTCCTCTGGAATACAGTGGAAAAAGGAGGCCTTGGTGCTCCAAATCTCAGGTTTTTTCTAGGTAGGAAATGCTTGGCTCATCCCCCTGGGTGGAGCATCTCATATAGGTTGATGTCATTTTATCAGTCATGGAGAGGGATTCAATGGCCTATTAGCAGAAGATACCTTCCTGAAGGAAGGATGGGTTGTGCAAAAGATGAACACTGCCCCACCTGGTTTTAACAGATGGTGATAGAATACATACTTTTGGTCACATCCTGTGTTGCAACCTAAGACAGCACTGAAGAAGCTCTTTGTCTTGGAGGAACTTACAGCCTACATGTAAAGGATAACTAAATGTTATTCTATGAGTTTATTAGGGTTAGGAACTCACTATTCCTTACCAGTAGGTTGTAGTGTGTGGGTAGGTAGGAAGTGTGTTGTGCATTGGCTCCTGCCATGCTGCAGGAAAAGGGAATATACCCTTGGCTTTGCCCTTAGTGGAAGTTTGTCACATATCATCTGCTTGTATGTACCTGCATGTGTCTGCTTCCTAACCCAGTTCCTCAAATATTATCCCTGTTAGCTTAAACACTTCATGTAGCTGAAAATTTTTCTGAAGTTAAATCATCAAGCAGTTGGGCTGGGGAGAGAATACACATGTTGACAGTCTTCAAAGAGAAGAGCTGTATTAGGTGACTGGGACTAGAAGCCTCTTCAGTTGCCCCCTGTCACCAAAACATCATTTCTTGCCACCAGTCAGTCCTTGATGTCCATTGGGTAGATAAAGCTTGATTTCATTATCACCCTGGAGACCAGGATCAGGCTGAGAGAGGAGTGTAGTGCATGTGGATAGGCAAGAGCTGGTAACAGATGGTGTCATAGTGGGAAGAAGGAGACAGCTTATCAGCTGGAAATGTTTCTATTGCATTTTGTCAAGTATTTGTTTTTCTTCAGAGAAGAATTGTTTGATTAAGTTTTGTTGATAGTTTTTATAGTTATTGATCCTAGGAAATTATCTTATCTAGTCTGAACTTGATATTCCTTTTATTAAAGGCTATTTAATATCCTAAATACTATGATTAGTGCTCACATTTCACATTTTAGGACTATGTTTTCTTAATTGAAAAAAAAAAAAACCAAAAACAAATTGCACATAAATATTATGGCAAAGGGCACCCCAAAACCCTGAACAGAATATTCATCTTTGTGGCAGATGGTTCTATAGTAATTGCTGATCCATTGTCTTTTGAAACAGGAAGTAAGCTACTCATGAGTTTATGGCCTAAGCATTTTGACTAAATTAACTTGTTTATATCAGCATATTTCTTTTGCAGTAAGCTTAGAGTTACAAAATTCTGCTTGTATCTTACAAGTAGGTTTGACGTAATTTAGTGATTACACAGAAGGACTGATACATTAGTTTTTCATTTAGTAAGTATTTTTAGGTTTTGTTAAACTAGAAGATGGTTTTATTAATCTTTCCTGTTTTTCTCAAGCAAAAGCATGCATTAGCTTATTTTGTGGGGCATTTACAGTATAGATTTCAGAAGATTGGTTTCTCATTGACTAATTTTTCTTTTTGCTATAGATTTAAATTATTAACTTGAGAATGAATGTAGTGATTCTTAAGCTTTAAAATTTTAATTTGTTTTTACATCTCTTTAATTTAAAAAATAGGAGTAGCTGCCTGTAAGAAGGACTATTGCTTTTTTTTTGAAAGCAAATTGAACTAATTATACATAAACATTTATTCCATGTTTATCACCATAGTAACTGAGGCCTCAAGTCAGTGTGCTTTGTTGAGCAGGGTTGCAAATGCTGTACTGAGCCAAGGCCTGAACTTCTGTATAAAATTGCAGTTTTGCATTTCGTTGAGGCACAGCTAATCCCTGCACACCTTTCTGACTTCATGCTATTATTTGTATTCCCAGGGCTGCAAGCATGGCAGAAACCTGGAAGTTACTGTGTCTGAAAATTAACCTCTGTGAAAAGTAGTGTGCACCAAATTATCCTGATCTGCTCAAGCGTGTGATTGTGAGAAGTGACTAGTGAGGCACTGGGGAGAGGCAGGAACGTGTGATTGTGAGAAGTGTGGAGAGACAGATACAAATGAAGCTGACAGCAAAGCTGCTCTGCAAGCCACTGGTTTAAGGGCCGACTATGCTGTAGCTGAAATTGTTGAAAAATTGTTGGGTTGGGAGGAAATTATCTAAGCAATATTGATTTTTAAGTGCTTTTTTGTGACTGGAAGTATATCCCTGTGCCAAGTATCTCCTTGGTGCTGTTCTGAGAATGGACGATGCTATCGGGTTTGACTTTTGATGTCTCTTCCCATGTACTGACCTCTGACAACTGGCCACAGAATTTTATCAGAATGTTCACTTCAGAGATTGTTACAATTAACCTAATTGCATCTCTTTATTTTCATCTTCTTTGTGTCTGTAACTAGAAAATTGCTGCCAGAGAAACCTCATCTCTGTACTTCAGCTTGCATTTTGACAGCAGCAGGGGTAGTACTAGCTATTTCTGTAGCCCGTTTGTAAGTAAATCTCAGATGTATTCATCTTTCAGCTGCTCCCTCTCTCTTATAAAACATGGCAATAGTATGTGTTTTATAACTACAAAGCTTTAGAAACTCAGACTTTAAAACTCAGACTTCAAAACATTTATTCTAGAAAGTTGATGAAGGCTTTTAATTTTTATCTGCTACATTAACCAGGCCATCATTTTGAGCCTTTAAAGTTATACTGCCATTTTATTTTCTACTGCAATTTAGATCATCACTTCACCATCCAATGTCCTCATCTCATGGAGACTTGCACAGTTGTTTAACAATGTGTGTTTCAAACAATACTACTGATTTATTACTCTTCATTTACTGTTACCTGATTTGAAGACAATCAGATATTGGGCTTTTGACATTAATTCTGCAGTATTTTCAAACAGAGAAATGATTTGGAGGTGTAGCACAGCACTTAATCACACTTACAAACTGCAGTATGAAGTGTGATATTGTATAGCCATTTATAGCCTGAGTTTTTAAGAGCTGTAGCTCTCCTTTTGTCTTGGCTAACTTCCATGGCTGTTGTAGATTACATTTGCAATCAAGTTGTTGCCAAACTTCCACTCAGTGTTAAGGTCATGTTTACTACTGCGCAGCTGCATAGTGAAGAGTTGCAGTAAAAGCAAAATAAACTTAAGACTATTTGAGGAGCAGCTCTCTATGGGATTGGAGAGCAAGTGGATGTTGGGCAAAAGATCAAATTGATGGTAGACCAAAGCAAAATATTTTTGGCAGCATTTAAATTTTACTGTTTCATTATAGCTGGTGTGTTCTTGACTGCAACTCTAATAAAAGCAACTTGTGCATGTTCTGAGTACTGTTTAAAAAGAACATAGATGTAAGAAAACTGGAGTCTGCAGCTCTCCTTATGTGGTGTTGGAATGGTGCAAGGTTTTCATCTATTATCCAGAGTGAGGAGCCTCCTCATGCACATTACATTTTTGGCACTGCTCGTGAAAAGACTGCTGTTGGAACACTTGAGGACCTGTTATTTTTCCAGGGAATGGCTACAAAGGCTAAATGTGGTCATGCCAGATGAGGATTAAAGTATACTACAAATGAGCTGCAGTGGAGCTTTCATTATGACTTAACTGTTCTGGGTAAGACACACAACCCATATCCCCCATTTTCGTTTTAAAATCTCATAGATGCATTATTGCTATGTGAATGCCAGTAACACTTTGAGCTTAAAGAAACCCTGAAACCTGAAAACCATGGCTGGGGAAGGACTGTTACTGCCACTGACATTTTGACAAGCCTCTTTTAGCTAGCTTTAAGTAATGAGGTGTATGCAGCGATGATCAGTGGCATTTGACAAGCAAATTTCTCCACAGTATTAAGTCTTCTGTATGGAAACAGACCACAGAGCAGAGGAGAAGGATTTTTGTATTATCCTTATATGAGGAAAGAGATAGGTTTATATCTTGCATTAAATACCAAAAAAATCCATAGAGGACCAACACCTTATTGTCCCACTTGTATAAAAGCTTCAGCTGGAATTTTCTATTTTTTTTTAAGACCAGTAAATGAAATATAGAGTATTAGTGTGCAGGAATCCAAATTTCTTTATTTCTGGTACTATAAGCTTTTTTTTTGTTCCTGAAAAGTCGATTTTGAAACTGGTATTTGGGGGTATGATCATACTAGCTTTGTAAGGTATTGCAAATACACGTGCAAAAGTTCACAGAACACTATTAGAATTGGAGATGGAATTGAGTTTTGGCCTGAGTCAGTATGGATTTTGTGCTTTCAAATCTCAGTGAACCTGAGTGAGGTCTGAAACCTTTTTCTCACACATGGAATCAGTTCTTTTTTTCTACTGTCAATTTTTGTTGATCTGTGTTGGTTTTAATATTAGTTCTCTTTGTAGACATGATCAAAACTAATTTGAAATAATTCTCATTCTTATTGTGGTGGATTTACCCTGCCTGAACACCAGGTACCCACCAAAGCTCTATTACAGCCCTCCTCAGCTGGACAGAGGAGAGAAAAATATAACCAAAGGCTCATGGGTTGAGATAATGGCAGAAAGAGATCATTCACCAGTTCCTGCCATGGGGAAAAAGACTCGACTTGGGGAAACCAATTTAATTTATTAACAATTAAATCAGAGTAGGATGATGAGAAATAAAAAATCTTAAACACCTTCCCACACGCACTGCTTTTTTCCAGGCTTAACTTTACTCACAAGTTCCTAAGATGCAGGCACTTTTGCAGTCTCCTGCTCTTATTTGTTGTACTAAAAGTATTGAGAGTAAGAACACTTTTGTCTCCTTTGCTATTTCACAGATACAAATTACTCAGAAATGGCAGTGCATCACATGGACTGTTGTCTCTTTTACAAGGCAGGTCAAATACCTTAAAGAAAGCCATTTTGGATTGTAAAACTTAAAATTATTTAATGAGTTTGGTAAAGCTGAATGTATTTTGCAGTAATATCTAGTGATCATACGAGTGTTTCATAGTCCATGGAAGTGAGCTTCCAAAACAATGTGTTGACTTTGCTTCTGAGCTGGAGGCATTGTAGTTGCCCAAGTTCAGGTTTGACCTTCAAAGAGAAATCTAACTGAAGCAGAAGAGTCCTCATAACTGTTCTGTTTTTCTGAGCTTGCTTCTTGTATTTATTTTGCCAGGCACTCATGTCCTCTGGAGACTGTGGTTCAACTCTCCAGTCAAAATCCTGATATGCTGCCTATGCAAGAGTAGCACAAAAAGGAACCACCCTGGGATAAAAGATCTGTGACCCATTAATGTTCAGGTTTAAGTAGATATTAGTTTAGGAAGGATTGTACCTTAAGTTTATTTTCACTTATTTGGAATAAGAAAGGGTTGAGGCCAATAAAACCATAGAGAGCCAAACTATTATTTTAACCCTTCATCTTGTTAGAAAGTATACTTTGAATGAAAAAAAAATCACACTTGATGTTTATCACTTGTGTCTATGAGCCATAGTGATTTTACAGGTGTGATAGAGGTAAGTAGTTTATATAATGTTACTTAGTTATATACAGTTTTAGTTATGAAGTGCTACTTACATAACTGTTTAAATCGAAACAAAAGTTTTTGCAGGAAAAAAAATTGTATCGCAAAATTTCTGTCTTCTAGATCAAACAAATTAAGCATCCCAAAATTTCAGTTAACTCTTTATATGTATGTATTCTATTTTCACTAGATATGCTTGAAAATGAAAATGTTTTTTTGGTTAAGGTTTTAGTTGATGTATGTTTTTCCAGTCTTTAATTGAAAAGTAATTTTTGAAGGATCTTTAGTATAAGGTAATGCTTTAAGTAACAAGAGACAATTTTCCTTTTCCAGAATGCTCCAAATTTTTTCTGTTTCTTATAGCTTCTAATATTCTTTTTTCTTTCAAGTCAAGTAAAGCAGGTAGATGCTTAGCAACTCTGAAATTCAAACTATATATCTGGGCATCTAGCTTTGGTTAAAACATTGTGGATCAGTTTATAATGTTGAAACGGAAGTGAAACCAAGTAATTCTTGGTTTCTTTCTTTCTTTCCCAGACAAGTTGTACTTAGCTACCTTATATTGTATAATTTGCCTTTTTATCTTAAAGCTGACTCCAGCATTTTGTGTTTCTCCGTTGCAGTTTCAAGTTGTAAAACAGTAATTGCTTTCAGAATCTTTAAAAACTCCATAATTTCTTTTCAAATGCAACAAAAATCAAAAAGCAAAAACAAAAAAAAAAGCAACCAAAACCCCTACTTAAAGAAATAAAACAGAAGTTATAGAATGAATATCATTATTGACATTATGTCATTTTAAGTCATACTGGGAAACTTGATGTCAAGTTCACTTTAAGTCCTTGCACACCCAACAAGTCAAGTGAGTTCTGATATGCAATGTACCTCAGTAAAGATTTTTACTGGACCTGTGGATATCATCTTGGCTACCTTTCAAAATGTATCACTGAGGATGCTTTTTAATCTGCTTTCTATATCCACGCTTTATCTGTGTTCATGCTGAACTTTGAAAAGACTCTTTGGACATTTCATTGTATGAAACATCAGCAACAGATGTAATTATGATGAAAAAAGGGACCACTGAGGTGGCTTTACACAGCTGTCCCTTTTCCCTCTGGGACTTATTAATGTTAAACAAACAATGTTCTGGTTGCCTTGCGGTCTTTTTTCAACCCACGTTGTTTCTTTTTTCTTTTTTTTTTTTTTTTTTTTTTTTTTTTTTTTTTTTTTTTGGATTTACATTTGCCATATGGCATTATAATTCTGCTGGGTTAATTACTTGTGAATAGGAAAAGTTTTGTTCTGAAAAATTACCCCAAGCATGGAGTGTGATCTGATGTGGTCTGGAAATTGCAGATATTTTAGGTAAGGCTTGATTAATGAAAATTTAACACTACAGTTATCAATCAGAGCTGGCTTTTCTGATTTGACATTTTGCCTTCTGTGGCTTGCAGCTGAATCTCTTTTTCTAGGTGTTGATTATGTGTAAGCCAAAATACAGCCTGGATGATTATACCATAATTGGCTTTGAAATAGCAAGGATTCGAAGACAAGGAAGATTTGTAATATTTTTTCACTTATGATTTTAATAGGAGGAAGGGGTTCTGAGCAGCATGGAAGACCTTTGGAGCCAAAGGTGTATTTTGTCTAATCCATTCTATCTTGTTTTGCTCCACAGGGCTTTGATCTCGGATTA
The DNA here is from genome assembly GCF_903797595.1 of Erithacus rubecula. Lineage (NCBI taxonomy): Eukaryota > Metazoa > Chordata > Aves > Passeriformes > Muscicapidae > Erithacus > Erithacus rubecula. The sequence goes on along the minus strand of NC_136685.1, from coordinate 98,066,663 downwards.
GATCTGTGTGTATAGATCTGTATATATATAGTAGTTGCTTATTCATGGCAGAATGATTTCTTGAAGTTCCTGCAAACCCAGAAACAGGATGAGTAGGATGTCTAGTTCTCTGAGTGTGCAAAGCCATAATACACTCTACAACAAGAAAATGATGCTCAGGCTTATTATCTATCACATGAAAAATATGTTTCCCCTGATATTTTGAAGTCACTGCTACAACAGTGACCCCTTTGTGTGCATGTTATTCCCACTCTCAATGACAGGAGTTAGCTATATTCATCAGGAGGAGGATTTACCCATTGGACTAAACTTAGCAGAGAATATGAAGTTCTCTCTTCTCTAAATGTGGACAGCTTAAGCATCACTCTTACGTCTGCATTTTGTGATTTTTTTTTTTTTTTCCTAGGGAAACAGTTGTGGAAGTAGCAGCTGGGAAACATGATGATAGCACAATGTTACCTTAATGGAAATGGCAGCTCAGAGCTGTAGGTCAAGTGTGGCATGGAATCTTGAATGATGGAAGTGAGCTGTTTTTCTGGAAAAAGTAGCCATTTAGATTGACTCTGGTAAAACTGTCACTCACTGGCTTAATAAATAGCTGACCACAGAGAGATTCCTTCTTTTTGTGTTATATAAGATATATTTTCAAGTATCCAAATATTATTATCAGTTGTTAGGCCAGATGTTAAGATCTCTATATTATTGTGATTTATTGTGCCTCTTCTACTACTGTCTGGATAGCTGTTACCTTTAGCCACATAAGTGACTTTTATATACATCAGATATATCTGGACATAAATGGTGTTGGACTTGATGTGCTCAGGTTTTTCCACTATGTAAGTAATTACATTAAGGTATGGTGAAAGAATGGTTTAGCTTATAAATGCTTGATTGTTCACTTCATGGGCTTTTTTTCCCCCAGTTTTTGAATCTTGGCTGTCAGATGTGGGGCACTCCAGCATGTTTAGAGCTCCTACACTTTTCCAAATTGAGAACTGTGAGAGAGTGTCATCTTGGCAAGAGAAAAGCTCCCTCCTGTGGAAGAGATGAACCTCTGCAAGAAGCAACCATAAGGGCATCTCACCGTGATTTTAAATTAGCAGGAAAAAGGATTAGAAATACTGTGGGACTTTGCAAATACTGGAATGCAAGACCCTGCTCCCTGTTATTTTTTCTCAAAATAAATTTTTCATATTTTGTGTATGACTTATTTCTAAAACTGTATCTCATGATGTTATGAGTTATAATGAATTACAATGTTTGCTGTGGGTAAGTAAAACTGGATTGTTTAAATAATATAATGTGGCCACAGTGGACTCTATAGTGTTAAAGGGATCTAAAGCAACTAATGTTTTTACAGGTCTTGCTTTCTGTAGCTCTTTGCTGAAAAACCTTAGTATTTTGGATATTTCTGTGAATTCGAGTTTCTAGAGCTTACTTTTTAAAAAGCTTTTTTTTTTTTTTTTTTTTTTTTTTTTTTTCCTTTTTTTTTTTTTTTTTTTTTTTTTTAAAGTTTGATAATCTGTGTATCTTGGAGATCTGTATTAAAACTATTTTGAATCTTGCTGTGATTGGTGGTCCTGACTAGAAGGCTGTGCTGAGCTCAGAGCTGTGTGTGACTTGGAAAATAAAGCTGCATAGAAAGCACAAAGATGAAATTGTGATGGAGGGGCTGGAAGTAGGATTTGATATCAAATTCTGCTAGAAACAGTATTTTTACCTTTGAGCTGAATATGATTGATGCTTGTGATCTGAAGGTGGAATGCTTTAGCTGATTATCACATTAACAAAACCCTGAAGCATTCTATAAATGCAAATGTTATTCTCCTGAGAATGAAGCACTTTTGGGGAGGGGGGAGATGAATCTTTATTATTACAGTGGAGTTCTAATTTTAGCAATCCAGTTCATTGCAAGTTAAAGGGGACTGAGGCAATGCTCTGACCCACTACAAAAAAAATGCTGTGTTGAGATTGGGTATTGGGATCCTCTCCATTGGCCACATAGTAAGTTGTCATCTTATTCAGAGATAGCTAGGTTCTAGCTTGTGACATACAGCACCATAATTTTGGTTACAAAAGCATGACATTAACAATGCTTTGTAATGGTGAAGTGAGATTTGGTTCTGTCTCTAGAAATATTATGGTGTACCTGCTTATTTCGAGAGTTTAGAGTCATCTTTGAAGTAGAGAATGGTTGCTCTGTTATGGTAGTATTATCCTCATTTATGAGAACTGCGAAGGTGGTATAGTTTGGGTGAACAATCCTAATGATTGTGCATATCAAGAAATCCAAGTTCCCAAACTTTGGGCAAGGAGAAATTCTCATGAGGCTGCATGTAACAAAGGCTCAAAGCAGGATCAGGAGAGATGTTGGCAAAGGTGCCTTATCAGTGAGGTTCAGTGCTGTGTGAGCTCCCTTTGACCTCTCTGATCTTCTTCTGGACCACTGAGCACTCACTGGCTCCTGCTCTTCAGGTGCCAGTTTGGATTAAAAGAAAATCAACAATAGCAGAGGGGAGTCCCTTTTGCATATAAGGCCCTTTTGCAAAGTGCACATAAGTACTTGGTGTCTGCAGGACTGGTGTGTTTGTGTGGGAGGAGGTTGTTTATGCAGCTCAAATGAGAATGGGGAGGCTTTTACATGTGGTTTCCAGCTCATTAATGGCTCTTAGGATTGAAAGTTCCTTCCTGGTACGTATAAGTCACCTTGCCTGGAGGGATTAAGATGTGTGGATGTGGCTCATGGGGACATAATTCAGCGGTGCACTTGGCAGAGTTAACAACTGGACTCAATGATCTTAAAGGTGTTTTACAACCCAACCAATTCTATGGTTCTGTGTTTCCTGTTAGTAGCTCATCTACTGATCAGCTGGAGTATTTCTGATTGCTGCTTTTTTTTCACTACGGCAATTTTTGTCTGGCTTCTTAAGATACTGAAGCTTGTATCAGTGTAGCACTTTGTCTTGTTCTTCTCCTTCCTCTGCACCCCTCCACCCCCAATATTAAAAGTTTTTTATGAAAACCAAAAGATGGGCAGAGGGCCCCTACTGAGTTGATTTGGTTTTATGAAATTGCGAATCTGAACACAGTACACTGCCCATAATGATAGAGGGGCTGCATCCTGAGTTGAACTGTAACGTTATAACACCAGGGAATCCACAGGACAGGAAATTAGTCTCTGTAAGTCCCATGGTTCAAGATACACTAAGAGAACAAAAGTAAAATAAATGTTTTGCTGTTTTTAATATTCGCATGGCAGTGATTACTGCAAAGTGACTGTGACCTGGAAGAAATGGCTTTAAATATCTGAATCCTCAGCAGCTAATTTTTCTTTTACTTGAGCTGTGGGAATTGAAATAATGATAAAAATACAGAGGAGAAAATGTACCAGAGCTGGACATTTACTCTTGACTGGAATGGTTAACACTTTGTACCTGCTCACTTTAAATAAAATCTTGTTTGAAAAGTTGTAGATTATGGTTGAAACAATTTCAGAGATATCTTCTGGCGTTTTTGAAGTAATTTAAAGCACTGGTTTGTATGACCTATTGCAAATTGTACTAAAGCCTTCCAGGAATTCTGCATTGAAGGGGCTCAACAGCAGGTAACTCAGAGCTGATGTGAGATTTGACAGTCAGCCTACTTTTTTTCACTGCATCCTAAAAATTATTATCTCATTTAATTTTTTATTTCTATGAGATTTTAATAAAAGCCCAGGAGGTAAGAAGGAGATATGCTAAAACTGATTCCATCATTTTTTTCTCCTCGATTGAAATTCTTTGTTATGTAGTATAAAACTAGCTTGAATGTTGTTTAGCAACATGAGTGACAGGTTTGGCTTGGCTGAGCTGTGCCAACTTCTAGTTGGAGTACTTCCTCTCATGCCTTGAGGAGTGCTGCTCCACAGGATACTGATGTACCCAGTTGCTATGCCCTCTGTGTTAGAGGTGTAAGGACTTCCTTGCTCATTCCATACTATGGAATATAGTGCTGCTTCTCCCACCCTCTTGGATTATTCCATTAAAAGTTACTGAATGACTGGGGGCCTTATAATTTGTAAATAACCACTTACTCCCAAGCTTTTAAGGAAAATGAGTAATAGATTGAACAGCAAATGCTGAAAGAAGAAAGAAGCTTTTCCATCTCTCCCTTACAGATGAAGGATGAGAGAGAGGGGATGTAGATAAGCAATGACAAGATGTGAAACCTGAGAAGTTAGAGATTATTATGAAATCTGTGGAAAGCATGGAGCTTAGTGAGCCAGAAACCTAAAGCTACTTACCAATAAAAACCACAGGGAGTTCAGTAGGAGATTTTTGTGGTTAGTTACAGTCTGTCTAGAAGAACTAAGAAGTATTAATGGTGACTGAGATGGAGACTACCAAGAGATTTTTTGGGAGTTCTCTGCTGTTGTTGTACTTTCATATGGAGACTCCTAGTGACTCTTTCCCCCAGTGCCCGTCGGTCAAAAGCACACTCACATTCTCCTGTCTCCTTCTTGTACCATGACTCCAAGCCCACGCCCCTCCAATGTTTCCCCTTAGATATCTGGACAGAACCTGGCATCTCAGATTAAGGCATGGTTCCTCATGGATATGTAGAATGGAGTATAAGAAAAAAATTGTGTACTTAGCTGTCCCAGTCATGGTTCTCCAAGAATAGAGGCTACAGGCAGACTGCAAGGTGGAAAATAATCTCCCTTTCTTGTGCTGTTTAGATTATCTCTCAGTTGTAGAGCGAAGTTTATGGCAGCATTGCTTCTTTGCTTGCTTATTTGTGTTTGAGGGCTGCTGCTGGCATTGCAGGGCTGAAGCAGAAAGAAGTCAAAATAGATAGCTACTTTTATTACAAAAAAACCCAAAACAACCCTGCAAGAAAATGTTCAGCTCTGTAAGATCATTGTACAACTGATTCTGTACCTGTTTCCAGGTGCAAAATGTTAGTTCTTGCTTCCTGGAGAAAAAGAAACATATTTTCTAAGATATGGTAAATGATCTCTAGAGGAAATCTTTTCACTGTATTTATAACAAACAACCTCCCTGGAAGTGTTTTCTCAACTTCTTTCCATTATACTTAATCTGTATTAAAATGGTTAGGTCTAAAGTCTTAGTTCTGTTTTAAGCAGGAGCTCATTCACATTTTAGCATACTAGGGCCAATTTGTTTCTCATGTTTACTCCATGTGTTTTGGTGGGACTTTGTGCCAAGAGTGCATTTGGGACTTTTGTTTTCTAACCATGTATTTCTTACCCACTTTAAGGTAGATATAAACACCACCAAAGTTCTGTGTAAACACTGAATTTAAAAATGAGGTGACCAGCACATTGCATTTACATTGCTATTACCTTGTCCAGATACACAAAATGTTGCCTGACTTGAACAGAGTAAAAGCATTATACCTTTTTTTTTTTTTTTTCTTGATTGTTTGTTTGTTTGAATGTTTTTTAAATCTTTGGAGGGTAGTCATATAGTTTCCATACAGAACTGGGATTATTGCAGTTGCATTCTCATACCCTGGTGTTTAATACATTTGCTCAGTTTACATGTAACATAATATTTAGTCAGAGATGTCTCAGAAACCAGAAGTGAAAATTAATTGAAGAAGGTAATTAAAAAAAAAACTCCACAACCAACAACAACAAACAAACAAACAAAAAAAAAATAGCACCAACTCAAACTATGTATTCTATGCATGGAATTGGCCACAGCTTGTTTTCACCAGTAAGTCTGAAATGTGGAATTGCTTTAGGTGAATCTGTTGGCATAGCAACTTAGCGAGCAGGAGAGTGCCTCCATCACAGTCAGAGAAGAGCCTGTGTTGTGATACTGCACTACTGCCACTCATTTGCAGACCCTCTGGGGTCCATATTAAACTCATCAAGACTCAGTTCAAATTTCTGAGAATTTCTGGTCCCTGTGGCACATACACTGTAGTTTCATGTTGATATTGTTGACAATGTTGTCACAGTCACTCCTGTAACAGCAGGCTCCTAACTTTGTCTTTACTGTGCTGGAAATGAGCAGAAGGTCCAGTTAACCACCAGCACAGTCGTGCAGTTCCTGCCTTCAACATCATCCACTGATAGTTTATAATTTCTTCTCCCAGGATTGTTCAAAGGCTGCAGATCCTAGATGGGATACCCGGCTGATCTTCACTATTATGATAAAGGAAGCAGGAGTGCCTGTTCTCTGGGGGAGGGAAACAAAGGTGTTACAGGGAGCATGCAAAGCACTTGTACATGGATAGCAGCTTCACAACTCAAGTTTGTCTAAGTAAGGACAAACAATATCAGAGCCTTATACTTGGTGAATGCAGACATGCTGCTATGAATTATTTTTTTTAAATGTAATGGTTTTTAGCATAAAAATTGATGGAGAGAGTGTCTGTGATTACTTTTAAGCCATGTCCCCAATGGAAATTTGTTTGCGTCTATGGGCTCATAATGCAATTCACTGTGGACAAAAGATTACGAACTCCAGTGGCTGCAGTGGAAGAACTCAGAAAACCTTATGGTAGAGACAGAGAAATGATGCAGACAGAACTGTTTTGTCTCTTCCTAGCTTGATGTCACCTTGTCTTCCTAATGCTGAAAGCCAAGGCTTACAAAGATTTGAAGCATTAAATCTTGGTATCTAGGAGAGGGGGAAAAGGAAGCAGTGGAAGGAATGCTGGTGGAAGCTGCCAAGCATGCAGCAGGGAAGGCCTATGGGCAGGAGTGAGTCTTCCCTGGCCAAAGGTCCAGATTAGCTACACCAAAGGGGACTTTGCAAGTCATCGCTTGCGAGCTTTGTAGTTAAGGGAAAACATGAATGCTTTAAGACTCATTATAATGCTGCTTTGTGCTTTGACATAGCTATTAAGGCAATGTCCACTGCTTTGAACTTTCAAAGTCATAGCATTTGTTTCAGATCTCAAAAAGAGGTTAGCATTTACAACGTGCCACGTACTTATTTAATCAAAGCTTTGCATGAGGCTTTAGAAGAATGGAACACAAGCACATACATCAATATTTTATACAGCAAGTGAGGGCAGTGCTTTTAACCAGGTGAAAAAGAACCTCTGCTGGCATGCAAAAGCCTTGTATTACAAAACTTACACCTTTATTGTACAGAAGAATACAAAGAATTTCATAAATTAGGTCTTCTGATTCTTCGCTAGTCTGTAATCAATAAGGGTCACTGCATTTGCAAACCAATGGACAGAGCCTCAGCTGAAGCCAGCAAAACCTCTTTATCATATGAAAGTGGAGCATGGAAACTTGAGGTGTATTATTTGTTTCATATACAGTCAGATGGTAGGAAATACCAAAGCCTGTAGTAGCTACACTAAACACAAAGCACTGTGCAAAATCTAAAGATCTAATACAAGCCCTAAGCAGGATGACAACTAATAATCAAGACTAATAACTTGCTTTTGAATCCTGTTACTAAGTAATATCAAAGAGCTATCTGCTACCTCTAAATATAGATGAAAAAGTGACACAAAGATTTGGAATGTTCATTTCGTTTTCCTTATGAAAATGACAGCTGGACACTTGATAACAAAAATCTTGAAGTCTTTAATTTATAAAACCCCCAGCTATTTGTGCTTTGCAGTTTCAGCTGGATTGACATATTCTCAGCATTTTTTGACATAAATATATAATCCTAGTGTATTATGTCCTGAATTTTGGTGTTCTGTATAAAAATGGAAATATTAATTAGAAAAACCTGTGTAAGGAACAAAATTGCCTGGAGATTTAAATGCTGCTGATTGAATAATGCATCAAACTGTCACAGCAACAGTTTTGTAGTGACTCAAATTCTATGAATATTCAACAGAGCTGTCCTGGATGAAAGAAATTCAAAACATTACTTCCCAGGGAACTGCTGAAGTCTTGGGTCTCCTTTACTAGGAGAAAACATTTACTTTGTTAGCAAAGCACTTGATGAGCAAGAGGAAGTTGATGGGACCATTTTGTTTTGCATGCGTGGAGGATCAGAGCTGGTGGTATGGATACTCAGCCAATAGCACGTGAATAATCTTCCATCTAAGAATAATGCAAATCACATTTCTGTATGCTTAAACCTCACCCCAGGGAGAAGGATATAAGAGCTGATAAATGCCATTTGCACCTTCCCCAGAGAAGTGATTAACCAATTCTCATCCTTTTTATCCCTGCTGCTGTCTATGAAAAGGGTGCTGCAATCCTGGCAGCAGTGTTCAGTCTTAGGATAGGGGACCTGTACAATACAGTTGCTCTTGCTGTTCTCTCTTTCCTTTTAAAAGCAACTCGCTCCACCTGCAGCCTTTTTCTTGAGCATCCTCTGAACTGAATTGCTACAGGACCTGCTAGGTTGTAAGTGAAGAGATGGCCTATTTGGGGCATTTGCCTATTTGGCATTAATGTGGACATAAGAATTTGCCTTTGGAAGGGTATACTTCCAGCTGACTGAGAATAACAATCCTCCCGTGCCAGGATCAGCTGGATTTATTCATTACAGCACTTCTTAAATGCTGGAGTGATAGGACACTGTGGGTCTTAGATGTTTTTTACTAGGACAGAAGTTTGTGAATTTATGTGTCACATGTATTTCTTGCCAGTGTGCCAGTGTTCATACGTGTTCATATGTACAAACAAAATAAACCAAAGTATGCAAATTATTTTAGAATAAAATCACTTTTCTAGCAATGTAGAGACAGAATTGATTCACACCTGGAAGTCTAGAATCATTAAAGTGTGTTATCTGGAAACTTCTGCTAAAATGCTGGCAATAGCACTTCTTCCTAAAGTGCAGATTTCAATTTTGTCAGTTTTTTTCATTTTGAAGAATTCTTTCTAGGAAAAGTCTAGGAAAGAAGTTAATGGAGATGATTAGTTCTAGATTTTAATTGGAGTAAAATTTGCCCATATAATGTTGCCTTAGAGTGGAGATACAGCTGGCTAGCTCACCATTCCAGGGGATGTGTTACATCAATGCCACTGTCAGTTCTTTTGGCTGTAGAAATCTGCAACTTGTAAAGCCTTTTGATTAATAATTCAGTGGAAGAAAATATTTCTTTGCTAATTCAATTCTGTCCTAAATCTTTACTTTTCACACTATATTACTGGAACTAACAGCATATTAATAAGTTCTACTGAGTGTTATCACATCTGCATTTTAGCACTGGATCTGTTTCCTAGAAACAGCAGCTTTGGGTGAAGAACATATGGTACTTTGGACTGTATTCTCAGAAAGCTACATAGCCCCTGCTGTCTGACCCTCTAAAACCACTGCCTTTTTTTACAGTGTTTTCAGCTCATCTGGATGGCCATAGTAGAGAAGAAATTGTTTAAGTTCTTTATTATAAAGATCCAAAGTCATGTTTACCATTTACATACACAATTTACAAATTATTCACAAAGGGAATAACAGATATGCAGGAACTGACAGCTTACTTCAACCCAAGCTGGGGATGGGACAAGTGTAGTTGTTTCCTTGTTTCCCTGTCTTTACTGAAATAGAAGATATGTCTATTTTGTGTTGTCTGTGTTAAACACTGATCTAGTGTTTATGAAGCATCTTTAGTTATAAACTATGCAAATGCTTACAAGCTTATCTTTATTTGAAGGAGTACAGTGCATGTATAAACATGCACTGGGATCTGCACCCTTCACACTGCTGAGTGTTGGTCAGAAATCATGCCAATTAATACAGTGGTCAGGCTTGAAAATGTTGATTTGTAAGATTTAACTGATTTCAGTAAAGTGCCATTAAAATAAAAATGGAGGTTAATATCGGAACTCTTACTCTGAAATTAAGTATGGCTGGTGTATCTCTCAAGGATACTATATGATCTTAAGATAGTCTTAGCCATGTTGTTAGATTTCTTGGATAGCACAACTGATTTATTGCTCTTCCTTTGAAGTAGCATTAGGAAATGGTATAAAACATGACAAACACTGGGAAACTTAACAAAAAATAATCCTCTTGGAGAGATTTCATAAATTAGCAAACTTCACAGAATATCTTACAGCACTTAACAAAAGGGAAAATGAGTTCCCAAATCCCTTGGTATGAAAGCACAATACCAACAGTGCGTTAGCTGCCATTTAGCTAAACCTACAAATAACAATATTTTTAATTTTTGGTGTCCACTGGGAGGACAGTACAGCAAAATGCATGAAGGAACACACTGATTTTGGAGCAAACACAAATGTAAATACAGAAATCACCAATGTGATGTTAATCCAAATTCTAAGCAATGAAGAAAACACTTCACAAAAGTTGTTATATCTAGTCAGAATAAACCAAATACTTACAACAGTATTATGATATGACTTCCTACCCAGCTATCAGATATTCTTTACCATGAACCTTTCAGTATTCTCCAGGTGACAGATAAAGAATGTTGCAGATGCCATGGTAAACTTAAAATACAGTAATAGGCAAATATTTTAGTGGCACCACCTGTATATACAATGTAGTTGCTGGAACCTTATGGACAAAGCAGTGTTACAGTATGCCTTTGTTAAGGCTTCTTGCTGGTTTAAAAAGGTAGATTTTTCTTTAGGGAGATTGTCCAGCAGTATTGGCTTCCCATCTGTTCAGTGGAAGGTCTCTTTATTGATCCACATGAGACTGCGTGTTTCATTTGGTTTGCACTCATACTCAATACTGCCAAAGCTGTTTCCCCATTGGCAATGATCCCGTTTGTGGTAGTTGTAGAATTTGACTTGCCAGACTGTCTCAAAAACGCCAATGTCATTAAACTGTGAGGAAGAGGGAATACCAGCATTAGTGAGGTGATCATTTTGTTGTTTTCTCTCTCATCCTGAGAAATAATACTTGTGAAACTACAGAACATAAAACACCTGGTATAAGGATTATTGTTCCTCAGATCAATAAATCAATGACCTGTAAAACCTGCTCTAGCAATCAGCAAGTCTTTTACATGTAGTCATACATAAAACATGAAGGATCAGATTCTGCATGTACTGTCCTCATGCACTCACATCTGAGATGGACAAGGGAGTAAAAATATTCAAGCTGCCATATGGATAAATGTTACTAACAACAAGAATCAAGTAATCTTTCTTAGGATGGCACAGCTTGTATGTACTGTAGATCATGTACCAGTAACCTGCAGTGATACAGACCATCTCTTTATACCATACCTAGAGGCTGCAGTTGGGATTGGGAAGATTCTTCTTTTGCTCAGTCTGAAACCTTTAATGTATCTGCATTTTGGAGTCTTGTGCTTGCAGTGTCTTGACTGAGATGTGCTGCTCTTGCACAACTTACTACTTTCCACAGATTCTATTCCACATTTTAAATTATACTTAAGCAAGAGAAGTTCTGTGTGCATATCTGTAACTGCAAGTTGGACTGGGATAGTGCAGCTGAGGAATAGAAGCTAGTAAAGAGATAATCAGTGTGTTTAGGAGATAAGTGTCTAATACAGTGAAGCAGTGAGACATTGACTTTAAATTTTCTGTGCATGCAGCTTTAAAGTGAATGAGACTATGACAATAGTAAGGTCTGTAAAATAAAGGCCTTTTTTTTTTTTCTTTAAGTCACTGCTAGTCACCTGTACAATATCATAAACACCTCAGTGAGGCTTTCAAGCATAAATTATTATTTCAGTTTTAATGGTAATGGAAAATTTGAGTTCCTATACCTTGAGACATTGCAGAAAATATCAAGTGTGGGTGTGCAGCCTGTATGTATTGCCATTGGTCCCAAGCCAGTATGGCTTGTTGATTGTGTTACATTGTTAGAATATACTAAATAGTGAATTTAGTGCTACTGAATGGCACCATTCTTCAGTATTTTTTCCCTTTAAGTATTTCCATCACTCACTATAATGACAGCTTCTTCACTTGACTGTTTTCCATTGCTGTCATGTGCCTTGTAGCTCATCTTTGATCATCTGCCTGCTATAATCACACTTGCAAAATCGGTGTGAAAGCCCTTTTCCAGAGAAATTGTTCCTGATTTACAAGCAGAGTCTTCTGTATCTAGATTTTTCAGAAGGGCACATTTGTTGATGTTTGTTTTTTTAAATTAGAGATGTGATTTGTAAGGTGCTGCTGTGCAACAGGCATTACTTTAAATCTTCCCTCCACCCGCTGAAGTAAGTTAAATTTAGCCTTGACAATAGCAGAAGTTGCTGTGTGCTGTAAATGGATGGGTTTTATTCGGTTCCAGTTACAAATGTTACCTTAAAGGAGTAACCAAACTATTTCTGCCACTTCCTTTGACTAAGAAAGAGTCAGATGTACAGGCTATTTTATCTATCCCAGCAACTAAAGTCTTAATTAAGGACTTTTTTTAATCAATCACCTTTGATAGCAGTTCTGATGCACTCATAATGCAAGATAGTAAAGGTTAAGCACATTGGATATTACTGTGCACAGCACACAAAACTTGTCAGAGAGGAGCATCAGCCAGCCTCAGTGTAGAAACTAAAGCAGAAAAGGCATTTCTAATAAAATTTATAGAAGGTGATATGACACAAGAGCAATCATTTCATTAATGTATGAAATATCTGAATTTCAAAAAGGCAGATAAAGAAAGCATATTTAATTTTCTTTCAATGACCCAGTTTGCTGAGCTACCCTGAGTAGTTTGACTGCTGTGGGTTTCCAGAAGGAAAAAATTAATTGCAGAGCTTTTCCACCACTATGTGCCTCCTCCAGCCCAGTACTTAGCACATGCAGAAGCTCCATGGCACAATGAACATTCTGCATCCTCAGAGCTCCCCTGAATTCCCATGGCTCTTGCACCTGAATCCTGAAAACAATCCACTGAGCTTGTATATAGGCATTCCCAGGGAGGAAGAACAGTCCTACTCTTTGCAGGTCAGGCTTCAGGTTAAGTGTATTTCCCTGTCTGCTCTTCTCTATCATCTGGTGCTGTAGGAGCAAATAGTTATTTAATCTCTCCCTCTACATCTGCATGCTAAGATGATTTCATAGCTATAACTGTGAATAGAGTTCTAGCTTCTTTATTCAAATCTTAGACTAGTCTAATCAAGAATAAAATGAGGCCCAAAGACAGGCTTCTAACTTACTTTACACCATTTGCCAGACAGTTTAGCAGTTTCTGGACAGTGTGCACGATTGATCAATCAGGTAACAGAAACAAATAATCAGATTCTGGAATTCAGAAACAGGATTGCTGTTTAACATGTAAAATCTCTGGCTATCATGGGTCAGATGTCTACTAGCAAATTAAAGCAGCAAAACACAAAGAATTGTTTGTTTAAAGTTTCAAAGCAGATAGGAAAGAAGTTCTTATGGATCTCTATGGACCTTAAGTCATTAAGACACTAGACTGACAGTATCATACTAGTTTTTGACTGCAGGACTGATCTCACAATCTATTTCTAATGTGAATTCAGTTTTTATGCCTTAAATGGTGTCCTTACTACTGTAGGATGCATTGGGATTCTGTCTGTTCTAGATAAGGAAGTGGAGGCAGAAGTTCCTCATAGTTGAAGGAAACAGGAAAATTTAAAGCTTTTTGCAATAAGCTCAGTTTTAAAGATTCAGGAAGTAGGTATTCAAAGCAGTTTTCATACTGGAGTATCTGAGGCTTGTTCCCTAAATCTGTTACAGCTTTGCTTAGCTAAGCAGCTAAATGATGAGTTAAACATGTAAATCCCTGCTGCCTATGTTTAATACTTAAAAGCATGTGGTATCTAAGTCTGTACAGATGAATGTATCTATCAAGATCAGTTCCTAAAAGCAATTGAGGACCTGCTTAATGCTTGAAAACCCTCTTAGCTTCATGGTTAATATCCTAGGATCTGATCTGGAAAAGCAACTCTTTGGGCAAATATTGTGGCTACTCATTCTCATGCTGCAACAAGCCATGCCAGAGCTTGTAGCTGAAAATCAGACCCTACTTACATTTCATTCATGATTTGACTTAGTTTTCTCCAAAAGAGAAGTTAAACTTCTAGATTTTCAGAGTTCATATCAGTGCTGCACTTAAGGGTAAAGGTGACCAGCAAAATAGGGATGCCTTGGTCGAAGCAGATGGTTTTTTGGGAACACTGTCCTTTATCCTCCTGGTACAAGGTGAAATATAACTACAATGATGAACAGTGGCATCAAGAAGCTGTGTTCAGCTTGTTGTGAAATAATACTCTGATTGGTTTTCCTGGGTGTTAAAAGGAGGTGGCTGTATAAAAAAGTAATTAATGTAACACTTCTTATTAGTCTTAATAGCCTAAGATTATGAAATAGTAATGTGATGTGTGTTTCCAAAATTAAGTTAGGCACACTGTAATTATTAGAAACACCAAATGGAGATGTTAGAATTCTTATTCAGAAGGGGATTACTATGCTAAACTATGATTCCAGAAAAAAAGTACCAAAGAGCAATATGAAAGCAAAGTCATAAAATGCTGAAATCTGGTGGGCTTGTATAAGCTGGAACAGATTCTTAAGAGAGCTTCAGATGAAGATGGCTTACTGCCCTGATTCCCTTTTTTGGTACAGAAGACATGGAATAAACAGCAGGAATCCCTCACAACTATAATCAGGAGAAGAAAAAACAAACTGCCAAGACTGAGCATGCCACCCAATGAGTGCTGTGGAAATCTGCCTGCTGCTCTTCATGTCTTCTGTCAGCTCTGCTGTCTTGTGGGCTGGAGCTTTTGCCATCTCACTTGGAGACCATGGAGCCTCCCTTTGAGACTGGGGTGAGGAGCCACTTAAATAGGAACTTAGGTTTGTGGATACAGAAAATGGAAACATATGGGAAAAGAGAGAAGACAGCCTTGGGTGTTGTTCTCATGCATGCTTTTAGTCTTTGGCAGGTCCTCAGGCATTCAGAAGTTGACAGATGGAAGGGGAGAGCAGTCACCCCTTGTGCTGGAGGAATAGTCTGCACCAAAAAAAATGGTGCTGCCAGGCAAAAGAGGGGTCCCTGTATGCCAAGGGGTTGGATTTCTAGCCAAGAACCTTGGTGGGAGCTGCCTGATATTTACAGTATGTCTTATAGAAGGGGTGGGAGGTTCAGCTAACAATTCTTTCTGCTGCAGCACCCCAAGGGTTTTGCAGGTCTCTAGAAAACCTATACTTCTTCCTGGCTCTTGCTATTTTCTTGGTAGAGAAGACAGCAGCAGGACTTGTATTTTTCAGCTGTGTTCTGGCCAGTGACCTTACTGACACAAAGCAAAGAGGAAGACAGCATCTGTGATCAGACTTTGCCCTGGAATATTTCACCACACTCTCTCTGGGAGTCAACCCCCTGCTGCCCTTCCTTGTCCTCTCATGCCATGATTGGAGAACCACGTACCTGCATGTTGACTTGGATGGGCTGTCTCTCCCCACTTTTGGTATGGGGCACCCCTTCTGTGTCATAGATCCCTACGTAAGAGACCACTTGTGCATCCCGTGATTTTTCTTCCAGTGGGACACTGACGCCGCCGATGCCCATAGTTCTACAAAAAGACAAGATCCAGCCTTTCAGCCCTGAATTCCCCCTTCCTCGGCAGTTTGGAGCCCACACATGGGTCTGCAGCCTGGTAGCCTCTGTGCTCAAGAAAACCTTCAGGGACTTTAGCAGACCTGCATGTGCTGCTGACTCATTGGGGCTCCTGAAATATGGTAGGGCTCTGCAGTCACCCAGGGAAGGAGTAGCAAGGAGAGGCTGGCTGGATCTGATTTCGAATGGATGGGGAGAGGTTAGTCGAATCTCTTCTGCGGGGCCGCCCCTCACCCAGAGCTGGTTCCCCATCTGGTCCCTGTCTCTGCTTTGCCGCGCCGCAGTGAGGCTTTGGCATTGTGTCGGAGGGGCTTCTTCCTCCAGCGAAAACCGCGGGGAAGGAGGGCGAAAAGGAGCTGGGCTTGAAAAAGCTCCGGGAGAAGGAAGGCAGCGATTCCCAAACGTGGCCTCCCCTCCGAGCCTGCCGGGCGGAGCACTCAGAACAGCTGGCCAGGGACCCAGAAACGAGGGCACCAAAGTAAAAGGGCGGGGAGAGAGAAATCACGGAAAGCCCGTGCTGTCAGCCTGCCAGGAAAAAACATTAAACGTCTAAAAAAAAAAGGCAGCGGGGAGGGAGGGCAGGACCGGGAATCGCCCTGAGGAAAACGGCCGCACTTACGTGGCCTGGACGGTGCCGGGTCGGAGGGACACCTCGATCTTATACTTGGCCCCGGTCAGCAGCTTGATGGTGCGGTTCTGGCCGAAGCGCTGCCCGTCCACCTTGAAATAGACGGCCCCGTCGTTGGGCTGAATTTTGAGGGAGACGCTGATTTTCACGAGGCCGGGGATGTCGCCCATCGCTGGCGGCCAGGGGGCTGCGGGCTCTGCGCGCGTCTCGCCCCCTCCCAGGAAAGGCGGCTGGCCTGGAGCGAGGGAGAGGAAGAGGAGGAGGGAGAAGGAAGAGGAGGGGCTGCCGGATCCCAGCCAGCCCAGCCCTTCCCAAAAGCAGCGGATGAGATACTTGATTATTTATTTTCCCTCCCACGAATCGCGGCGTAACCACTGGGCGGTTGATGTCTTTCCTCCCTCTTCCCCCCCGCTCCCCCCGCCTCCACTTCATCACCCCGCCCCAGATCCCGGTTTGAGGGATATTTGCAGATGCTCAGATTGCAGCCGGTTTCCAGGGAGCTAATCCGGCCCCGATTACTGCAGCCTTAATCCCGCAACTCGTCCCGGAGGAAACGAGAGGGGCCAGGGCCGGGCGCGGCCGTTCAGCACCACGGGCGCGGACAGCGGCGCGGGCAGGGCGCGCCCCGCGGGCTCCTGGCAGAGCCCCGGCCGGGCCGAGCCCCCACATCACCCTCCGGGCCCCTCACCTGGGGGGACCCCCCAAATCACCCCCCGATCCCCCACCCGGGAAACGCCTCCCGAGGGTTGGCCGAGTCCTCTGGGGTGGGCTGGAACACCACGGAGGAGCCAGATCTGCCCGAGGGAGACGGGAGGGCGGCCAGCGAAGACGTGGTTTTCTGGCTCTTCTCTCTCCCAGTGCAGCGAAAGGTTTTGTTCAGTCACCACGCCTGGACTGAGGGTCGCTTTCTTGATTGTCAGAGTCACCACGCCTGGACTGAGCGTCACTGTCTTGCTCCCTGAGGTCAACAGTCAACACCGGCAGCCCAAGGTTTCTCTTGGGATTTTTTAAATCACTTCATTGCGATCCTCTTATTTAAACAGGAAAAACAAATACACTGCAATTGCACTACAAAATCAGAATCTCACATTTTTAAGTCTAATACTACTCTTTACATATGGTTGGTGCTATTTGTTCGAGAACAAAGATCATTGAAACTGAACAATGTACCAAAATTCAACCCTCAGCCCATCTCATTCCCATCTAACAGAGATAACTTTTAACCCAGGAAGGTTTGTGCCTCTTTTCCATTCTTTTTATTTGTTCTTGTTTGTTGTTAAAACTGTAGCATCCTTATGTCTGACACAAGCTTTGGGCCACGAAAATATTTTTTGTTTGGACATTATTGCAGAGTTAATGTTTTTGTTAGGAGAATTTCATAGGTCCATGTTGCACTGGACCTAACCTGTTCTTTTTTTTCTAAGGCTGGTATGTACATGTGGTGGTGAAATGCAAACTAAGTGAAATGGTCAACACAGTATTGCCCAGATGCATTTCCTTTTGCATGCAAGTTATTCAGTGAATTAATTTTATTATGAACTTGAAGCAAAATAATACATCCTGCTGAAAACCTCTGAAAAAAAAAAGACCCCAAACCCCCCAAAATCCTACTAGATATCCCTTGCTTAGGGTTCCAGCTAAATACAAGTTTCATAAAATGTTCAGCCATTCAGGTTTCCACAGATATAGGGGCAGGATATGATCCCTGCCCCTCAGAACTGTGTATTGCTGGAAAAATACTAAACAAACAAAACAAAACTAAATAAACAACACCCACCCCCAGTGCATTTCTCCTTATCTCTTTTCCTCACGGCAAGAGAAATCTGATTTTGCATTGCATTCTGCATAAACTGCTGTGCTTTGTGGCTTGTTGGAAGTTTTGCCCACAGTAAATCGCCCTCTTTAAGTTCAAATGTAATTCAGTATGAAATTACAGAGGCCTAACCTTTGGGGAATCTGATACTATCACTAGAAGTTGTGTGTGAAGAGTAATGGCCACTGCCAGGGATCAGTTTTACTTGCTTCATGGGCCAGACATATCATGTTGTAGCAAATTGTGTGTAGCTGAAGACATTGATTGCAATTAGCTTCCCAGCACATGAGAGGTCAGATCTATAACCAGCGCGGTTTTTCCCTTATTATTTCTGCCTGAATGATTATCTTTCTATGGACACAGCTGAGATTGGGACTTTATCCCTGACCACTATTGGGCAAACATGAAGGAAAACTAAAAAAGCATCATCTTATGGAATGTGTATACATAGAAACTGTCTTGTCATAGGCAAGTGTGACATGGTAAGAGTAGAACATTTATGAAGAAATTCTTAATTTAGACAATGATCTTATTTTGATTGATATTTTAATTTCGCTTGTATTAATACATTTATTTATCTTATCCCACTAGATACATCTCACTGATGGAGAACTACTGCAGGGCAGAGGTGAGGGTGGATGTGTTCAGTGAAAGCTAAGAGATAACATGCAGATGAATCATGACCTATGCTTTATGCTGGTCTAAATTATCCAGAAAACATTCTGGAGAAATGTGTTTGATCTCATCTACTCAATATGATCTCTCTAGGCATGATACTATGTCAACTGCATAAGCTTTCAAGTATTTATGCAGACCTTCTCACTAATGCATTAATCCTGCTGCAAAGCTCAATAATCATTAAATATATAAAATGTACCTTGAGGCAGAACAAGATGCTTCATTTAAGATAGCCAAACCACAGCATTCAGATTCTTAGGTGAAATATAATACCTGTATTAGTCTTTTCATGCTTGTCCCTCTTGGATTAATTTCTTAAAACTGCTAAATTTGGAAATGTTATGGTTTGGGGTTTCTTTTCAAGAAGGACATGCAAAGCCACAATCTCTTAAGCACTAAAAATAGCCATATATTTGATTCTGTATGGAGAGAATTGTGCTAAGACTTGTACCTGCCAGCTCTCAATTTAATACTTTGATTCTTTTGAGCCCTCTGCCTCTGTGCAGAAATGAGAAATGTTTTTTTACTGAAATATCAGCTGGACAGTCTTTATCTTGTTTGGAAATCACTTGTGTGTATCATTCCCCCCATAACATTTGTTATAATTGTAAAAAAAAATGCAGCTTGATTGACTGTAGTGACATATATTTATGGAGAGGTCATGAGTTTTATTGCAGATGAGGTGGGCTTATGGCCTTTACAGTACAGCAAACATGTTAGAACCATCTCTGCAAGGGCCTGTGGAGCAATGAAGCTGGTGTAACTAAGAATCTTGCCTTCATTGCACCTGCTATATGGTTCCAATTTTTGGCATAAGCATTTCTTAGTCTCTTAGGTAGACCTTTTGCTCAGATAAATGTGGTTGATCACTTAATCACTTTGGTTTCTTTTTTTTTTTTTTTTTCAGAGCTTGCAGGAGCTTGTATTCTGAAGTAGCAGGAATAAATCAGAATTTTCTGAAGAAATACAGCAGTAAGTTCTGTACAAGAACAGTAAACAGAGCTAAGATATTCACCTCTGCTGCAGATTGTGATATTGTGACAAACTGCTCACCTGACATGCATCTTTACCTAGTTGAGACAGAAATGGAGAGGACATAGTTATAGCATATTTCCACATTGCAGGTTATCTTCTCTCTGACAAAGCTCTTCCTCCCCTTTGTGAAAAGATAAAAGAAATACACTTATTCCTCTCATGCCTGGTGCTGCTCTTTAGGAATGGCTGGACAAAGAAGACCCACATCCACTGCTCGCACTTGCCACAGCCACTGTGGTTCAAGGACCATTTTGCCTCCTGTGAATGATTCAGGTGTATCAGCATGTTTCTGATGAGATGAGGTGCTGATTTCCCTGCAGTGGTGTGTGATAAATGAAACCAAACCTCAAGGTTGAAGAAAAGGATTGTACCGGACTTGTGCAGTGGAAGGGCAAAAGCACCAGATGAGCTTTGAAGATGAAACAGAAACAATACAGAG
Source organism: Erithacus rubecula (assembly GCF_903797595.1). Classification (NCBI taxonomy): domain Eukaryota; kingdom Metazoa; phylum Chordata; class Aves; order Passeriformes; family Muscicapidae; genus Erithacus; species Erithacus rubecula. The sequence continues at coordinate 98,046,609 of NC_136685.1, read as the reverse complement.
AAGTGTTATAAAAGTGGTTCCCTTCAGGTAACATTAGATGGAAGTTATTTTGTGTTTTGACACTGAGTAGCATAAGTAGTCAGGGTAAATTCTAGCGCCTTTGGCTAGGTGCCACTGTGTTTAGATTTACCTTTCATACCTCCAAAGGGTTTTCATGCAGTGAGAAAAAGGAGCTTTTGTGAAATTGTGGAGTCAGCATCCTTTTCTGTTTTTATTAAACCACTTTTTAGTATAGGGATATATAGACATTCTATTGAAGAGTCCCTGTCCCTGGTCATCTCATATCATCAGTTTATCATGCAGGGCCCTGTCATCCTGGTTCAGTGCAAGCACTGTGTCAGCAGGAACAGGCGAGCAGGAAAACTTGTAGAAATGATGCCTGCAGGGAGGCAGTACTGGCAGGTTCTTTTGCCTTTGCTCCCTATAAGGCCTTCCAGCTGGGGTTGGGGCTTCCTTTCCTCAGACCCAAGGTGAGGGAAGCAGAGTAGAGAGAAGGAAGAGTTAAGTGTGATCCTGTTCTCGGTCTTTAATCATAACTCCAAGCTCTGAAGCATTATGTCCTCAAGGCAGATAATAAAGGGATAATTCGGCTTCCAAATTATACTTCAAGAGTTACTGTTGTCTGTGACCTCTATTTTTGGTTTATGTAATTAGAGAAAAAAAAAAAGAAAAAAGAAAAAAGAAGAAGTATATTTTCCAAAAGATGGAGCCACTGAAATGAAAGGAGAGAGAAGGAAACAATACTTAAGTTGTTCTTAAAGCAAAAAGAATTAGTGACCAAAAAAAGACATTATACAGGAGGATTCTACAAGCTATTCAGTCCATCAAACATAATTTTAAGACTTATTGGGAATGAAGGGAATCTTCACAGAAATATAACTCAGAAATCCAGTTAGAACATCTCTGCCCTGGGAATGCAGAGCATCTTCAGTTCATTCCAAGTCCTGGACCTAGTAGGCAAATTTTCTACTGTAAATATTAGACAAGGTTTTTAATCACTTTTTAGTGTTAAATTTTTACTTTTAGTTCCAAGGACGATAAAGTCTTATTAGTTCAGTGTGAGTTTCTGTCTCTAATAATTTTAAAATCTGTTGAAATAAAGTATGCTTCACAGCCAGAGAATATATGGAGTCTTTGATGTGCAAACTGAAGGATGATTGGCTTCATCAGAAACTAGTGCCTTTCATAGCAATAAGATCCTTACACAAGTATGATTTACAGGAGCAAAGGAACAATGTACTAGGACTGCAGGTTTTAGAAACCTCAAACAACTTAGTGATAGATTAAATCATCACAAAAAAGGTATGCTTTGGACAGAATGCACTATGAAGTGTTTAACCTGAAACAGGTGGTACAGGCAGGTGCTCTGCCTGCAGAGAGACTGGAACAGCAACTAGTTGAGAAAGAACTGTAAAAGGAAAAAATTCCATTCAGACAGTGAGGAGATACACCCAGCAATTGGGATAGTGAAGCATTGATACAGATAAGCAAGGAAGGAGTGAAGTCTCATATGTGGGAGTACCACTAAATAGGGATCAGTGAGGAATGTCTAGAAAAGGTCTCTGAGGGCTCTGCTAACCCTCTGGTCCTCTATCACAGACCTTGTCAGACTTCTGAGTAAGACTTCCTTCAGAGTGAAGGAAGAGACAGAGAGTCATATGGAGAATAGGAATTTCTGTCTGTAAAAACAGTCCCTGTTTAGGGACCTTTACACTTGGCAGAGGTGACAGATGGAGTCATCCTGGGCTCAGTCAACGCTTATCTGAATGAGCTTAGCTGCAAAAGTGACCTGGAATCTTGTGTTTGGAAGAACACAAGAGACTTCTTCAAGATACCATGAAGCAGCCTCTTATTACCTCCCATATGGGCCCAATTTCTTCTATATGGGGAAGAGGGATTGACTCTGGTATTTACAAAAACTGTGTGTTTGTCTTTTCCCAAATAAATCCAAACAAGTTCTGCAGTGAGTAAAAGAAGTTTCTAGAATGCATTCTGTGGTCAGTGTTTTATGTGATGCACGGATCTAATCAATTTGTGATTATTTGACAGCTGACACCTTTGGAGGCCTCAGCATCTAAATCCAAAACCTGATCAAGTCTGATAAACAAATTTCTTATGTCAGCAGAGGGCGCATCCTCGTTAACCAAGTGAGGGTCCTCCACCTTCCTGCCAGACTCCACATGCTTGCCCACTGTGAGCTAGATTTGGAAGACAGAGTGAAGTGAAAGCACTGAAACATTGGAAACCTGTCTCTGAAATCATTTGGCATGCACCAGGCAGCAGCACCGTACCATGTTTGTAGTTCTGGTAGAGTACATGTATTTGCAGAGCAGGCCCAATTTCTTGTGACTGAGCACTAAAGTGCTTATTTAATTTCCCAGGATACTGTCATCAAGCCTGGCTGTATTTGATAAGATGGAGTGTTTTGCCTGTGCTGTCAGAGACAGACTATAAATACACATGCGCTCCTGCATTTCCCTATCTCTCACTCTGTAAGAGGAAATGGTCTTGCGATTAGCATTCAGAGGAACTTGTGAAATGACACAGCTCTACTGTAAAAACACCATCCCACAGCCTTTGCTACCAGAGGAACACAACAGCCAGTACTTACAGACCCGAGAGCAGGATTGCCCAAGCCATGGAGCGAGAGCCAATGCGCATAAGGGAGGGATACTTGGTTAAGAAGGTAAGTGGGTAGTTTTGGACTGAGTGGAAAACTAACTCTGAACAGGTTGGGAAAATGTACGGAAACATATTGTGAAATATTTGCAAAGAGGTAGCAGGAAATAGCCACACCCTACTCAGCTGCACTTAATTAGGTCAAACATCAAGGATGAATAGTGAGATTAAAGAGGACACATCACCTTAGCCTCAAGACAGTGTGTGGGGCCACAGGCACATCTATTCTTTGGGAAGGTGGTTGTTGTGGACTCTGCTCTGGAGTCTTTTGTGGCAGAGCCCATAGGATGAAGCCTTTACTTTTATTTAAATCCACAGTGGCTTCCATTTGCAGAGCAACTACAAGGGGAAATAAATGGTGGTCAGAAAAAAACCAATGTTTAACTGCATAGCAGGATGGGTGTGGTTGTAGTTTGTTCCCCTTGAAACACAAACTGTAGTTATTTTAGCATCAGTCAGACATTCCTTGGAAGCTCATATCTTCCTTGGGTATCATGTGAAGAGTGATTCACTGAACATAGTACATGATTTATTGATGCAGGGCAGCATGTTTAACACCTGGAAGCCAATGTGGGTTGTGCTCTTAGAAGACGGAATTGAATTCTATAAGCGGAAGGCTGATAACAGTCCCAAAGGGATGATCCCACTAAAAGGAAGCTCTATTCACAGCCCATGCCAAGATTTTGGCAAAAGAATGGTAAGTACTTTTTTTTTATAAAAAGAATTGAAATTATACTTCTGGAAGCACTGAAAAGGCAAAAGGTTGATGGCTGCAAATTCCTTGCATTCATCCTAGTGGTGATTCTCACTTTCCTTAGGAGGTCCCAAGCAGGCTTGGTATTGTGTACTATTTGAATTCAGGACACTTCAAGAGGACTAATTCAGAAAGCATTTGGGGGGTCAGTTAATTGGTTTTTGTTAAACTTCTGAGTCTCTCAGAGAGCAGAACTAAGTTTTATTGGTGTGAAGACATTTTTCAGCTGAATGACAACAACTCCTGTATTAAATATAAATCTAGTTGCCACAGAATACAGCTGTGGGAAAATATTTTGTGAGCAGGAGAAGCATTTATTAATTTATTTTCAAGGTACTGGCTTGCTCAGATGGAGATAAATGCTGTAACACACATATTTTGCTGCAGGGTTCTTGAAAAATAATTGTTGGTAAAACAGGATTTTTCATATGAGCAAAGAATCATAACATTAGTCATTTACTATTTTGTGAACTCAATTTCATCAAATAGGCATAACATCCCCAGGAATTCCTCTGACAAAGGAGTCCCCCAGAATCTGGAACGTTATCCCACTATAGTTTAAAGAAATTTACCACAGGGATGCCTAACTCAAGATAGAAGTCTCTGTGAGAGTATTAGAAAAATAGAAAGTGTGAGAGACTGCTGAGACAGTGAATTTTACTTTTTCACATGAGTAAAGGGAGGATAATTAAACCTGTAGGTTTTGTAGTAAGTGGAATCAGAATCCCTTGTTTCAGATATGGACCTGCTGGCTTTGCTTTTACCTTCTTTTCTTTCTTTCCTTTCCTTTTTTTTTTTTTTTGGGGGGGGGGGGTTGGGTGGTGGGATTTTTTTTGTTGCAGAACCCATATTTATATGAAAAAACCCCTCCTTGATTCTTACTAAGTCTTTTTAGACTTACATCTGTCAAGAGAAAGGGCCTGTTAATTTCCAAGCTGTCTTTGAGAAAGTATAGAAAAAGGATGAGGCAGAGAATAAAGACTGCTGTAAATCCTTTGCTGATTATCTCATTAACAAGCCTCAGCACAATACTCCTTAACTCTAAACATAAGGTATGAAGAGTACTGTGTTCAAGAGTATCACAGACCTACATTATAATGGTTGAAATTAAATTTTTCTCACAAAGCATTATTTTCCAAACAGTTTTGTGTTGGGTTTTGTTTTTTTTTTCCTTTAACTCCCAGAAAGGCACTGCCATCAATATTGTTTCATAGCAGTTGCTTGAAAATGTCAGTAACATATTTACAATAAAGGAAAAATAGTTGACCAGCATATGTGCATTGAACAAAGTAGAGGTCTGAAGTGTCTGATGTCTGCTGAAGGCAGAGTGCCAGAGATCCTCACCTTCCTAAAGAGTTCCTTTGGGGTGTCCCAGTCTCCAGAAAGTGCATTGTCTCTGTATGGAAGGGTGATAGTCGCTGAAGATTATTCTTTTGGCTGCACTGAGTTTTGTGTCATGCTTGATTTTACATTAGGTGTTTACATAATGAACTTTACATTGTTTCATTTTATTTCCTGGAGTCCTTTCTGAGGAATAATAATAATAAAGAGACCCAGGGGTTGAGGATCCAAAACAGTTTTTCATAAATGAGATTTGCTACACGGTTTGCTGAAGTTGGTGGAAACAATCCAAACTACTTCAGAAGGCTTGGAGCATATCCTCCATACTGAGGGGATGAGATTGTTCTGCAAGTTTCTAGACCAGTAGCCCTGGAGATGGATTTTCCCTTAAAATTTGTATTGTTCAAAGAGTCAAAAATAGAACATTTGTATGAGCAAAGCTATCACCACAATTTTTCTTACAAGTAGTTACTGCCCAATATGATTAAACCTAAGTTTCTACATGTATTCCTTAAAAATGTAGTATCTTTATTTTTGTATCTTACATTTTACAGCTTTATTGTACTGCTGAATTCAATGTCTCCACATTCTGTTCTGCCTTCTCACTGGTTATGTGTCAAAGCATACAGTTATTCCTCTTACAGGAATTATTCTGATTCCAAAATTTAGATGGCTAGAAATTAAAGTATATTTTTAGGGCAGGAATTCTGTATGATGAATAGTGGGCCAGTTCTCATTGGGTCAGTTTTAAGTATAGTCTCATTTGTCTGGGCCCAATTTGGAGCATGGACTACTGGGCTACAAGCAAACCTCTACATTTCTCTGGTTGAATTTTTGAATTAGCTTGTGTATCTGCATCAGGACCCTGTTTGAAAGTTCAGAGCACATGACCAACATGCTTTGTTTACTACATCCATTGAAAAACGCAGGTGCTGAAGGGAAAGAAGCAATCTTGGATTTGTTAAGCACAGATAAAGGCTGTTCAGAAAAGGCTGCAACTGCACATCTTGAGATTATATTTCAAAATGCATTCACCACTGTTCACTGTCCTTGATTTCATGTTTGATCACTGTTTAATGTAACATGAATTCTGATATTCTTCAGCTTTTGCAATTTTCCCCATGGTTTTCTTGAGGATAGCATTATCATGTTTGGTTGCTCATAGTTAGATTCATCTATCAGAGTTTAAATTATCTAAAATGTTGGTATTTAGTTTAGTCTAATGCTCTAATTTTCTCAAAAACACAACCAGATATACATCATCAGAGGAAGGTTTGGTCACATCAAGGACTGGAGACTCAATCTCTTTGCCAGCTTCAGAGGAAGCCTGGAATTCTATCTAGCTTACTGGCTTAACTTTATAAATGCTAAAAAGAAAGGGCTTTGATAGTCTCTGCATGCTGAAAATGAAAACTCTTTGAGAAGGTTAATTTTTTCCTTTGATAATAAATCTTGTCAATGCTTTGGTATTTTTTTCAATGTGGAGTGTTAACTTGGCTATTGAATATTGGGATTTGGATAGATCTGTCTGTTTGCTTTTCTCATGTACTGTACATTGATTTTCAGTATGCAGGTCTTTCCTGCATAACAGAAAAGGTGAGTATTGCTGGAAATATGGACAGTATCAGAATAAGAAAAGGTTACTTTTCTGTCTGAGATGGATTTTTGACGGCTTGTTGCTTTATAAGTTTGAAATGTATCTTTCATGAAATTGGACTTCTGCACAATTCTCAGGATGTCAGAATTTTTTCTGTTGGCTATAGTTTGGAAAATGATTGTGAGGGATGTTCAGAAATGTATAATTTACAAACTTGGGCTTCAGCAGACTCACACAGTGTGTTGATTTCACTGATGTAAATTTGCTTCTCTTTGACAGTAGTCTTTGCTTTCCTTGCCCTCATCAAGTAATGCTGTTGGCTTGTGGCTTAGCTTGGCATTTTTATATACCTGCTGAGTCAGAACCTGTGATATTTTTTATAACACAACTACAGAACAAATTAGTGTCACTCATTGGTAAATTTGTTTTAGAGGAAGTGGAGATCTGACTAATTACATCCAGATTTTTCATCTGGAAGATCACTGGATGGAAATGTGTTCAAACTGTGTGAACTTTGTTGGATGGTTTTGGGGGGTTGTTTTTTTGTTTTATTTGGTTTTATTTGGTTTTTCAGGTTGTTGTTATTTTTTCTGTTTACAACTACTTCTAGACGATCTATTCTCATTTTTGGGAAGTAGTCTTTCCATTATTGCTTGTGTATTTAGATAGGTGGTCCTAAGGTGTAGCCAAGATTGCATGTATCATCATCCCTATTAAGCCATTAAAGGTTTGATAGGCTGCAAATATACTCAGGTGCTCTCCAGTATATGACCTTTTTTCCCCTTTGTTGAGTCAGTAGCTGAAAATGATGTATTGAATATAGGCTATGAATTGAATATGATGTATTGAATGTGGAGTATTTTTCCTCCTTCTGACAGTTCATGTGTCAGTAAACATTAAAACAAATTTACATCCATTGTAAGTCCTAAGGGGCTGGATGCTTCTGATACCTTAGGATTTTAACTCTTGTATTTTTCAAATCCTGTACTGCTTTAGTGTATAACTCTAAAACTTCATATAGAGTGTTAGCTACTGCCTTCACATTTTGGTCAGACAAAATGATTCCTCTAGGCCTGAAGCTCAAGGGCACCTCACTGTCTCAGACCCAGAAAGTATACACAAAAAGTGAGTTGGGCGGGGGGGAAGCAAACTGGGAGTATACGACTTCATTATCTGAGGCTGTAATTGGAAGTAATTGGAAGATTACTGGACCAAACTTTTATCTGTCTGAAAAACTCATGACCATTGTCCATATTGGGTGTAGACCCTCAGAGGCTTCTGACTGCCCACGGTGTACAGAGTGAAGGCCTTAAATAAATACCCACTTTCATTCTCTTTTAACCTTGTGTAACCTCTGTTCCAGGTAGCCACTCCAAGAGATCACTTCAGCCTTTCAGCTATGCTGAACTTCCCAGCAGAAGTTAGAATCAGTACCCATATTGGGGTCACACACCTTGGATGTGCTGATGATGTCAGGATCAGTCACAGTGAAGTAACAAAAGGATTCAGTTATGTGCAGTGCTTGGTCATAGTTTTCTTCAGAGTTTCTATGATTTTACTGTGTCTCCAAGGCACTCTGCATAGTCCTTAGGCATAGGTAGGCTGTATGTTGTGGTTACTAGCTCCATTTGGCCCAACTGGCTACACCAAAGTAACTTTAAAACCCCCTCCCTCCCATAATTTATCATTCCAGTTTGTCTTCAAGCTCACTGTGGCCAAGCAGCAGGACCACTTTTTTCAAGCTGCCTACCTGGAGGAAAGAGATGCTTGGGTGCGGGATATCAAGAAAGCAATCCATCACATAGATGGAGGCCAAAGGTTTGCCAGAAAATCCACGAGAAAGTCCATCAGATTGCCTGAAACAATCAATCTGAGGTTTGTTCTCATAGCTCTGCTCCCCCATTTATTTCCATCTGCAGTCAATGTGTCAGACATATAACCTCGGTCAGAAAGAACAATGAGCCTGTCTGTCCATGGATTCTCTCACACTTTCTGCATAACTAAAAATTTCAGTTTGTACAATGTGTCAGAAATGAGCTAGCAATCAAAACTGGGAAGTTCTTTTTTAATATACTATCATTTACCAAAGAATGCTTATTTATCAAAGGGTTTTGCTGATAAAAAGATTTCTGGGCATACTGCAGTGAAGAGTATACCAAAGTGTGACACTTTCAGGAGAAGCATTTCATACCATAAATCAATTATTGCAAAAATATTTTAGACCTTTTTTTGCTCTCCAAAGAAGAAATGCTGATGTAAGCCTAGTTTTTGGATGGTGAAGAGACTGTGGTGCCTGGCAATGAAGATAAAACTGGCAAAGGGAGAAGAAGAGATAAAGGGAAGCAATCTGTTAGTACTTTTAAAAAATCAAGGATTACTTATTTTCTGTCTCTGAGCTGTAAGTATCAAGATAAAAATGAACCCTAAGTGTTCTTACAAGACAGTAAAACCAAACAGGGCCAAGATTGTCTGAGAGCATGCAGGCTTTGGGGTAGGGATAGGTTTTCTGCTCAGCCCAGGGCCTTTGGGTGAATACAGAACACAGCAGTGAACCCTCCTGCTGGGACTGTGGGGCCCTGTGAAGGTGCCTCAGCAGTGGGTGTTCCTCTCTTCACGCTATTGTTACCACAAGTGGTTGCATTTGCAAAAAAGGGAGATGTGGTGAGCCCTTTGTGCTCTCCACCCTCTACTCCCACAGCCTTGAGGTAATGTAGTGAGACCTCCAGGCTTGGCAACTTGAATTTTTCAGGAGATGCAGGAGATGAAACTAAGCCATGTCACAGATCTGCAGGGAGCCATGTGCCAACAAAGCATGAAGCCTCCATGAACAATAATGACATTATTGTACAAACTGGCAAAACGTTTTTATTTGCCAACAGCTTCTGTGGTTCTTTTTATGCACAGTGCTTTGTACCTCTCAATGAAAGATCCTGAAAAGGGAATAAAGGAGTTGAAGCTGGAAAAAGATAAGAGAGTGTTCAATCACTGCTTTACAGGTAAGATGCTCTTGTCCCTCTATTCCATACAATAAAGGAGGCACAGAGTTATAAAACTAAAGAGATGAAACAGCTCTAAGCTCTGTAGAGCACAGAGAAGTTTAGTGTTTTCTTGACTAACCCAGGAGACACTCAGAGGATGTATCTTGGAAAAGTGTTCAGTTAGGGTCATGGTAGACAAAGGACAATGATGAAATTTTACCAGTGTCAGAAAGATTGAAGTAATCTTTTGCATAGATTGTAGTACATAATATTTGTAGTATTTGTAGTATTTGCATAGATTAAGTACAGAAGAATTATTCCATCTGAATTTTTCACCACTGAATGGTGTCCCATTGTAATTCCTGTTTCTCTCCAAGTCACATCTGTTTTTGTGCTCAAAATCACACAGATACACCACTTTAGGACATTGTTTAGTGGACATGGAAGGCTGCTTTTTCCAGACTTGGCTAGTCTTCATACATCCCCAATCCATCTTTGAGGCTTCTCAGCTCAGCCGTGCATCCCCTCCCAGCTCTCTTCTCCCTCAGGAATGGTGTTTGAGACCTGTCCTGACCCCTGCCATCAGCTAGCAAGGCTGTTCCTAACTGGCCAGGAACCTCCCTAGAACTAGCTCCCCATATTGCTGCTATGAACATTTTTCAGGAGATTGATGAATACATGGAGTAGGCTTGTTTCCTGCATACTTTTAGGCTTCTTGATGTCTGTCTTGGTTGGTGGCTGCTATTTTGTTCTTTTGTCTCCAGGCACCTGTGTGATTGACTGGCTGGTGTCCAGCAGCTCCATCCGAAATCGCAAAGAAGGTCTCCTGCTTGCCTCTTCCCTCTTGAGTGAAGGCTACCTACAGCCTGCTGGGGATACGTCCAAGGCAGCGGCCGAGGGACTGTCAGACACCCCGTTCCTAGACCTCAGTGATGCCTACTATTACTTTGTGAGCATCATATTCTGGTTTTTTATTGTCTCGGACTTCTGATGTTCTGCTTTTCTCGTGTATCTTATTGGGCTTCTTAAATTCTGGAGGAAAGAGTGTACATAAATGGAGAAATCTATCTCAGTTGTATTGTTCCTGTGATACTCAGAATGAGCCTGCTCACTTTAAGAGTTGTAACAAGGACAGGTTTTTTTTCTGGCACCCTTCTAAGTGTGAATTGAATGCTGAGACCAAGCTGGGCTCTTTTTAACTAAGACTTTGTTCCTGCTAATTGTACCAGTGACCAGCATTTAACCATCTATTTCCCTGTTGATTCAGTGGAAGATGAGAGTAATTCATCATTATCACAGGGCTTCACAGAGTGGCAGAAGGTACAAACTGCCCCTGTAGAGGTGGGTGCCACATACACGCAGACACACTACATTTCAGAAGGCTAATATCCCATTTATTACAACCGGCTGTCTTTTATACTGTCTACAAAGTTTACACTTTGTTCATTGGTTACAATAGATCTACATAACGTTCACTGGTGTGAAACATCTATGCCTCTGTTTTTCCCAAGGCTTTTTTGAAATACTTTTCACAGCTGAAGGTTTCTTCTTGCTTATCTTCTTTTCCCTCTTCTCTTCTTGCTCTCCCCAGGCCAATGGCCTTGATAGAATACCTTTCAGAAATAACCCTTATTCATTAACCCTCTCTGGCCCACAGACCAGCTGTGAGTCTCTCCACAAGCCAATTTTTATGCAGAGCCATCAAATCTGACTCAGTGTGAGTGTGCACACACACAGCTTGCTTGTGAGCAAAGAAGTTTTTAACATCCCCCCCTAACCTGTCCTGGGTGTCATACCCAGACTTCTCCATTTATTACTTCATATTCTGTGACTGATTTGAAGAACTTGAAGCATCACAGTCAAATACTGTTTGAAAGATATTTGGCTTATGAACCTACATTAACAAAAAAGTATGCCTTTTATAAAGTGAAAATAAGTAAATTTGTATTGGAATTCTGTTTGTATTTACCATATGGAATCACTTGGCTTCAGCAAAATTACTTTCCCACTACTCATTCGTTTTTGTAAATGTGTTTGTGCTAGGGGGACTTTACATGTTCAGCAGAGACACTGCTGGTAAAGGCAGCCTTGTGACCTCCTGGGATGCTTCTTGTAGCAGCCCATGTGCACCCTGCTTGCTTTTATATTATTTCTAGTTTGACTCGATACCAATGTGGTGTGAGGAAGCCATAAAAAGTTAATGTCTCACTTGGTATCATAGAAGTGTAGTCCCACCTCACATGGAAATGTGTTCATGGTATTTGGAAAGCTCATCAACTTCACTGCTTTTCAGTAAAAAAGTAAAAAAGGGAGGTTGTTCCAGTAAAAGGTTAGATTATTTAACAATAACCATAACAACAACAATAGTAATAGCAATAATAATAATAAATATAATAATAGTAATAATAATAATAATTTTTTGGGGAGGTGGCAAAAAACAGGGCAAAGGGAAGCCAAAAGAAGCCAGACTGGTACATGTACATGAGCATGCAGCAACTGTGTAACTTCTGTAACATTTCTCTTGTGGTCTTGCAGCCAGACAGTGGATTTTTCTGTGAGGGGTATTCCAGTGATGATGATGTGGTCCTAAAAGAAGAATTCAGAGGCACAATTGTTAAACAAGGATGTTTGCTGAAACAGGTCAGTATTGCCTATGTTCCATCCTGTCACTAGGATGATGCTACATGGGTGCAAGATTATTCTTTTACACTTAAAAGCTTAAGCTAAGAGAGAAACTACCCAATGGCATCTCCACACTTGGCAGGTTTCACCTCTGTCTCTCTTGCCTTTGCACAAGGAACAACTGCTGCAGCATGGCAGCAGGACTCTGGACAAATACCACAAGGTTTATTGCTCTTACCACAAAATAAGAGTTGATAGCTTTAATTAGGAAAGAGTCCTAACACAGAAGATGTGACAAGTCATTGGTACAATGCAAAACTGAACTCAGGCAAAAAAAGCAGCCCTTCTTTGTCCCTCTGGACACACAACTGGATTCAGTTGCTAGTTTTCATGGACTTTTTCAGCATGCTTGGGCAAAGGAGTTGTTTCAGTCACTAATGTTTGATGTGTAAGACAGAAGATAACTGGACACCTTCCTTTCTAGCAGAACTTTAAGCAATACAGTGAATGTCATGTTTCCAGGGCCATTGCAAGGAGATATTAGCAAACTGAAGGCAAAATCAGGATTCTTCAATTAATAAAATGAGTCAGGTGGGAGTGACCTGCAGCAATCCTCTGGTCCAATGGCCTGACCACTTCAGGGCTGACCAAGGGTTAAAGGGTTAAAGTTGTTAAGGGTTTTGTTGTTCAAAAGCTTCTCACACATTTACATGGTGCATTGACTACTTCTCTAGGTAGCCTCTTGCAATGTTGCACCACCCACTCTAAAGAAATGTTTCCTAATATTGAGTCTGAACCTGCACTGTTAAAATGGTTCTTGAGGGCCTAAGAACTTTTTGGTGGTGCTCATATGTATTTCTCTTGTTTAATCAGTTGACTCAAAAGCAATGGAAGAAATTAGACCCATGCCTTGCTGCTCTTTTACTCTGTCATGTTCATATGAACCTAGCTAGTAACAGTTTCTGTGCAAACAGTAGCTAATTGAGAAACTTGTATTTTGAAATGCCAGAGGAAGTGATTCATGAGAATCTTCCACCAGTGTTAGTCTGCACTTGGTCACCCTCAGTGACCTCACCGTTCCATTTCTTGGAAAGGTCACTGATTCTGCTGAAAAATTCTTTCAGAGGTTCTAAACCTTCCACACCCACCTTTTTAGTTGTGAAAATGGGCCATGATTCACCTACGTTCATATTTCTGCCTGAGCTTCTCAGCCATAAGCCCTCCAGGGTGTTTAAGCTAAATAAGCCTTTTGTTGTTCTTGTTGTTGTTGTTATCTTTGCAGGGACAGAAAGACTTTCAGTTCATCCTTGCCAATAATTCAAGGTACCTTCCTGCAAGGCACTTTGCAGCTATGTTTTCTAGCAAGCAGTTAAACCCAGCTCTCACAGATCTCACATTAATGTCATTACTGCCAGACTGTGTGATATATTTAGGGAAATCTCCCACGTTAAAGCTCCTCTGCTCAGTAGTTTGATAGTCCAGTTCTTATGCAAAAGACTGGAATGTAGAAAAGGCAGATTCAAATCCTACTCGAGTGTTTCCTGTCCAGCATATTCAGGTTTTTTTTCCCTTTTGTATTTGCCTGTCTTTTCATGTGTGGGTAAGATTTACATGCAGGCAAAGCAGCTCTGTGATATTCCTGGTTTTGAATTTTCCTAGGGACATCGGAGGAAGAACTGGAAAGTGAGAAAGTTCGTTTTAAGAGATGATCCTGCATATCTTCACTATTATGATCCTGCTGGAGTAAGAGAGATTCGGTTTATTTCCCTGTTTGTTTTGAATCCAATGCCTTGTAGAAGTACCTGAATGGAATATTTGCATGAGAGTGTGACAGGGAAGATCAGGCAGGACAGTGGGACTCTTTGTTCTTACATGGCCCAGCAATCCTCTGGAAAAGAAGAGTGAATGATAGTTTCTGGGTCTTCCAAGTCAGGGTGGCAAGTGCCAACCAGACCTGGGAACAAGTAACACTGCACTGTATTTTCACCTCTTGTCTGTGATTAATTAGAAATAATATGTACTGTCGCTTGATCAAAACAAATTAGTGCAAATGAGAACAATACAGTTTTTTGCAGTTTATATTTGAGGTATTTGACATGCCAGGCTGAGACACAGCATCCTATTTCTTGTTTATTTCTAATAGGCCCATTCCCATGCTAAATACTCTGCAGATCCTGCATTCTAAATCACAAGAGATTCCCTATTTATTTATAAGCCTTTCTCTTACCACACCCCCAACCCTCCATGTCACATACAGACTGAAGACCCCCTGTTCTCTCAGGTGAGACTTACTAAGTAATCAAATTGTTTTGTCTCCATTCTGGAAATGTAGCCATATATTAACATGCTACTGGTTTCAGAAGTGTTGCATTTCATTTTGATTTCGTGTCCTCCCCAGGGGGAAGAACCACTGGGAGCAATTCACTTGAGAGGTTGTGTGGTGACAGCAGTGCAAGATATGCCAGACAGTAAGTAGCATATTGAATGAGCTCCCTAATAAGTTTTTGGTACAAATCCCCCTGCCTTTCAATCTGCCTAAAAATCACAAGTGTTTTTTATTCCAAAGCAATCTATGTACAAAGATCCAGTAATTCCAGTAACTCGTCTCTCTCTTGTCTGAATTACTGGGGAAGGATACTGTGGTAAAGCAATAGGGAATCTTGTGTATTGTCAGTACTTTTAAGGAAGGCTGATCAAAAGGATGACACAAACCCTGTGTTAGTATAACTGACCTTCACACAAAGTAAGCTGAGTTTGATCTCTTTAGTTAATGAATTTGGGATGGAAGCTTCATGTTAGAAATGGCTATGCCAACAAATTGTTACTGTGCACCTTCTCTCTCCTCCCAAAACTAAAAGTTATGGGAACAGAAATGGTGTTGCTGCAAGGACCATGAAACGTTAATTTCATGCATTCTCCTCTCCACAGGAGAGGTGGCTGTCATATCCAGCAATAAAGTTTTTAGGCATCTCAGAAAAGAAGTGTCATGAACATCTTGTTTTCATAGATGGCAAGGCATGGGAGGGTTTGGGGAATATGATCTGTCTGCAGGATTACAGATCCTTCCGTGATTTGAGACCAACAAACCAGAGACTCCTGGTCTTCAAAGGTGAAACTTGCAGAATTAATGAGTGGTTTCTCTAAATGAGAAACTCATCTCTTGGACCCAGTTTTTGTGAAGGCCTGATCAGGCTCAGCTGTAGAAAGAAAGATCTCCTTACAGTGTGTAAAGGAGGAAATATTGGTAGTACAAGACTTTTTTTCTCTCATATCTGACTTTCTTAATTTTTTTCCCTGTAGCCAAGAAGTATGATGTTGACAATATCCTCTTTGAAATTATCACAGCAAATGAAATCCACTATTACTTGCAAGCAGCCTCATCCACAGAGCGTACAGAGTGGATCAAAGCAATCCAGTCAGTTGCTAGGACTGGTAAATGAAGATGATCTTCCAACAAGAAGACAGACTTAAATTAAATTAGTTACTCAAAACAGAATTTAGCATTTCACCAAGAGAAAGCAGTATAATCCCAAAGGGCTTGCGTGTTGGGGTTGAAGACTGAGTGGAAGTTTTAACTCTACAGTGAGCACTAACAAACTAACATTTTTCCTCTTGTGTTACGGTAATATTTTACTAAATTATAACATAGAAGATGCCATATTAGTGTGTGTTGCTTAGAGTAATCAGTTGACCTTGAGAAGATTGTCCCTTTTGCCACAGCTGATAGTGGAAATCTCACCATTAACAGTGTACAGAGTCTTGCCACTGACAGAGAGACCTCAGTTAATCACCCTCTTCAGCCTGTGATGTGTTTCAGGATTTGCATGTATTTCAGTCTTCTCTGGGCAATTTTTACACCTTCTTCTTTACCTTATCTTCTTGCTGCTTGTTCACATATACAAATAATGCCATAGATATAAGGAAAAGAAGTCAACTCATTTGGAAACCTGATCCACTCCTTTATAATCTGTCAGCATTAAAGGAGGGAAGAATGCAGACAACTATGGAAACACTAAGTGGAACCAAGTATAACTCCATGACAGCAGTATAAGGAAAATCTCTTCCCACAGTATTTCAAACACAAAGCAATCTCACTTCAAACTCCATATAACCCAATTTTAAACCTTGCCAAATTTCTCCACAAGAATCTGCACTGGGACTATTGCTTCCCTTTATTTAGGTCTACATTGCAGATGCTGAGTTGTCAGGTACTGTACTCTATTTGAATTAAGAATCTTGCAGGAGAAGGGAAAGGATGCATGGGTTGATTACTTGAACTATTGATTGAAGTGGTTTCAATTTTTTAACCTCCAGCAACATCCTCAATCCTAGATTCTGTAGCTTACTAATATAAGAAAAACCTTGTGCTGGTTACTGAAATAAATGTTTTCATGTGATAGGGTCAGTTCCCCTGATTAATTCTTGTATTTTTGTCTGACTGTATATCAAACAAACTTCTAAGTCTTAAACTCTCAGGAGGAGTTGAAAATCAAGTTAATGTCAGATTATACATATAGGCTTTTCCTGGTACAGACTGATGTTTTAGTGAAGGGAACTTCAAAATCTTTAAAACTCTGTTCATAGATCTAATAAGGTACCTTATCCTTAAGAATTCTTATTGGTATCTATTCCATCTAAAAATAAATACGGAGCTAAAGCTTCTCTTCAGTTGTACTTAATTTTACTTGCAGCTGAGCTAATGAGCCTGAATCCCTGTTGCCTTGCATTACTTATCCCAAATAAAACAACCTTGAAGGAGCAACAGGCTGAGACACTGCATCATCATGTCCACTTAAGCTGGCCAGCAGAAATCAGCTTCTGGCAGGCATTTCCTGTCTCTCATGCAAGCCAATTGGATCATTGAAGCCTGATGTGTCATTCTCAGGAAGGAAGACTCACGGTAAAAAGACCCACTGTTTGTTTAGCCTGCTTTCTTGATAATTGCTGCTTGTTGCTTCTTACTTTTGCTTTCAGAACTTACTAACCCAAAAATACCCAAGGGCACAGGAAAAGAGAAAAAAAACTTCCCCACACAACCAAACAACAGAAACTTACCAGCTTACCAAATTTAATAAAACTAAAATGTTTTATTCCATTTATTTAAGTCCATGACCTTATAATTATAACTTGTGCCCAGCCCAAGGTATGGCTGTCCACCTATAAATGGTGTTTTCTCAGGCAGAGGATGAGAGTGCATTTATGGAAGAGCTCTTATGTTTGTATCATCCTATATTGATGGGGTCTGTAATCTCAGGTAGTGTTTCAGAAGACACATTTCAAGGGTTTGTAGGTGCCTCTGCTTCTTGGCAGCAGTGAGAAGATCTTGTCAAAGGAAATTCAGTATTAAAAGCAACTACATGTCTGTCAGAGATGTTGAGGCCAGCCCAGTAACTCAGAAGGCATGGAAGAGACACAGATCCTGAATAGTGGCACAAAGAAGAGAGTTTTGTGCAAGGAACTACTAAACAAAAGGGAGAAAACAGAAGAGCAGACCTACGTGTGACGTGCTTCCTCTTTCACCCTCTAACTATTTAAATCACACTTCTACTACACCCTCAGCAATTACTACATTAACATCAGTTCTTTTTTACTTGTAAAAAGGAAACAAAATAAACAAACCATTGTGGATAGTTTATGTGGACTGTATTTATAATCATCAGTTATTTAAATACTTGTATAATATAACCTCATTTAAACATCTTCTTAAGTTCACATTTGTCTTGCCACAACTTGCACTCAGCAATTTTCCCTCCCCTAGAACCCTGCCTACATGCTTACTACAGTCAAGGTCAGATTTCTGGGAATGTTGACTAGCCATGTACCCATTAAAACACCCACACAGACACAGCACTCCTACTTCAATTTTAAAATGAAGTTTAAAAGAAAATGGTATGAAGTAAACCACAAACACAGATGCTGAAAAAATAGTAATCCCAGCACAACAAGCTTTCAGCTACAGGTGTTAGTATTCTTTTAATCCAAACAACCACATATGGAGTTAGTTTGGACTTAAAATGTCTCTAGCATTTTTTTCAAAGAGCTGTTTACTTTCCCTGCCCCACAACTTTCTTCTCAAGGGTAAGGTGATATAACTGTTGCTACATGTAGTTATTTTGATGCTTTTCTTTGCAGTGTGCTGTCTTTGCTTTTTATTTGAAATAACAGTTAACAGAAAGTGTGAAAGGTCTACTGAAAATGTATTTTAGTAATAGAACAGTTTACTTACTAATATTTAATCAAAGCTTGTTCATAAAGACAAAAAAAACTGATTAAGGCCTCTGAGGTATTGAAAATTTACTGTCAAATCTCTCTTCTAGAAAATTTTTTTATTTTCATTTCTTCTTGCAATATTACACATCATTCTTCAATGCAATAATATTTCTTCTGTCTTTGCTTAGAGTTCACTTTACTACAAATATTAAGCAACTATATTTTTTGTTCTCAAATATTTGAGAAGTTATTTTAAGTTTAGACTACTTGTTCCGCAGGGCGTTTGATTAGTGCATTTCACTATTTGAAGTATTCCTCCATTTGTTCTGAGTTCATGCTTGGGCAGCACTGAAATCCAGAAAAAATTCTTTAAATAATCTTTTTTGGTAGGGGCCAGAAACATTTAAGTAGGGTGAGAGTTTTTTGGGGAGGGCAGTTGAGTGGGAATGAGTTAGGTTTTTTGGTTGTATTTTTTCAGTTTGTGCCTTTTAAAACTGTAGGAGACTAAAGGAGGAACTTGAAAAAGCACAATGAGTAGGTATGAGTCCTCTGCAGGTTGTTGGTATTTCTGCAAGTGCCTTCAGTTTGTGTTTTGAAAAGTGCACGTATTTTTTGTTTGTGAATTGTGGTATAAAGATTTTCTTATGCTGAAGGTGAACCCTCATGGAAAACAAAGTTCTTCTTTTGTTGTTACTCATTAGACTTCTTGAAATAGAACTGCTTATTTGGCTTCAAAATAAGTTTGGGGGGGTGGGGTTTGATTAGAACACAGCACTTCCTGCTTTGCATTTAGAACCAAAAACTGTGGCTTTCCATAATTTGCTTCTCGTTTTTGTAGATGGATTAATATTTTTTTTCCTTCCGGTGTTGTAAAAGGGAGACTAAGACTATATGAAAAATGGGAAAAATGTTGCTTTTCATGTTTCATTTGCCTTTCATGTTAAATCTAATGGGCTACAGTAAAACTTTTCACTTTCCTGAAGGGGCTTTGCCATTCTTTTAAAATAGCAATGTCTTTCTCTCCTTTTCTGCAACTCATTAAAAGATGACTGAGCAGGAGGGAGGAAAATAATCAAAGGGAAATGCTGATAAAACTGATGGAATTTTTCTTCCAGCACTTGAAAGGGAGAGAGATGATATCAGTGTTTTTAAAAATTTGCCTTCAGTATGTCTTTCACCAAAATTTTGAATACTAATAAAACGGAGTGATCAAGGGAGAGGAAAGAGACCTGATTAGTTTAATCAAAAAATCCCAAACAACTAGACACCCTAATATTCCTACATCCTCAAACTCTATATAGAAAGGACATTGAGAACTCTGAGTATCCATTAACCCCTTTATCAATTATACTAGAAGAGCCTGTTGCAGACTAATAGAGTATCAATTGTGTAAATCAGTGAATGATCAATCTTTTCATGTACCTGTTTCCGTAACATAAGGATAAGTCTGAAAACCCTTTCTTAATCACCAAAGTATATCAAAAGAAAATCAAGAAAACATCTCTTTTGTCCTCCATTGCTTCTGCTATATCTGTATGTAGGTATCCTGCTTTTGAAAGCTTAAATTGCTGTGTTTCCCAAGTACATGATGGTTAAAGTCCAGTAACAAAATCAATGCACATGTGTGAGACATTTTTGAATAACAGGAAGAGTTCTTTAAATCAGGCTTTTAACACTCTTATGGAGTTTTTTTTTTTCCCTAAAAGGAAGCATTTCATGATTCTGATATACAACTGGTAAAATAAAGTCAGTTTGGGCTTTTTTTAATTAACATTTTTCTTAAAGGAACAGTTTCTTTCCCAAGTTATATCTTCAATTTTCCTTTTTCTCTTCTGCACTCCCCCATATCCTCCTTCTTATAATTATTTTGACTTAAGCATTCAGAAAGACAGCTTGTGTTTCTGCTTGTATGCATCATGGAGTGAATCTTGGTCTCATTTTAGAATTGCTACAACATACCATGTGTTCTTTAGTCACCCCCTTAAAATGGTAAAAACTTCCTCTCATCTCCTCATAATTGTGAGCTGTTCATACATGTGTAGCTGCTTTATGGATTTTGGGTCCCTGTTTCAGCAGGTCCCTAGTGTATTATCTCTAACTACACACATTGATCAGCTGCATGTTAAAATTACTTTCAAGAGCAGAATAACTTAGTGAAACAAATTGTCTACAGACTGGTGATGTTCAAAAATAAAGGTGCATTAGAAAAGCCAATTTAGTTTGGTTACCCACACAAGGTGACTTTAGGCATATTTTTGTCATTGGCTATGCTGTTGAACGGCTATATAGTGTACCTGGTGAAACCCAGGTGTTAGGATATCTCAGATATATTTTTTTCAATGCTCTTGTTCTTTAGCAATGTGATAGAAAAGTAGTGGGAACTATTGAAAATACTCCTTCAATGGAACAGAGTAAAGCTCTTATGGGGTATTGTAATATTTCATTTATTAGTTGCTAGATACTGCCGTTGTAAAAGAAATACTTTGTCTTTCTCAATTTTTCCTTTTCCCCAGAAAGGATTGAAGGCTTAAGGCGGCTGGTTTCTTTGATTGAAGTTTTCAACCCACAGTTGTATCTTCATTTTTTTGGTTTACCAGAATAGCAAAAGTGGGTCTAGCCCTTAGCACTGTGGCCTGAACGCCTCCCAGCTCCCAAGACTCAATTTTTAGCATTGTGCTGATCAGAAGCTGATGCTGACTTAAGGTGTTAAATACATCAGGTGATTTCTTCTATAGTTTGGAGATGGACTTTTCCAAACAAGCAATATGGTGAGAAACAACTGCCAAGTGTCAACATGCTCTTGGGAACCCAATATACCTCATGCCAAGTTCATTTGGAGGGAAAGTAAAAAAAAAACCACACCACCTCTACCTAAGTCCTCCAGCTGTATGCTTTGTCTTTCTGTCAGCTCTGGTGGGCTGAAACAGCTGATCCCAGTCCTGAGATCAACTGTTCTGTCTTCAGTTAATAACAGTTAATAAGTGGGATAACTTTGTCACTTAATACCTTCCAAAGATGATCAGGGTAAAGACATGACTATCTGCATGTTTCTGCCTATTGGCAGAAACTCTTGACAAAATTAGCCTTGAAATTTGAGTGGTCTGATTAAAAGTCTGTGGTGATTAAGTATCTCATGCATGCTTTTTCATTTAGTCTATTAATGGCAATGGCCCAAAGCCACATCCTGCACCATGATGAAATAAAGTCACACTGGCAGCTAGTTGCTTCAAAAATGGAGCACTAGAACAGTGAATAGTTGCAAGGAGAGTTCTAACACATATAGGTGTTATTAAAAACATCACAGCTGGTTTTGGAGATGCAGAAATAAAATGCTGACCTGGGGGGCCCTCCAGCTGAGCTTCAGTGATGGTGTTTTTGATATCAGCTGTGCAACAGCTCACAGGGTTTTGTGCAGGAGGAAAGCCTTTTTTACTCACAGAAGCCTGGCTGGTTTAAGGTCTTGTTGCATAGTTGAGTTCTGTGCGCAGAAAATATTTGCAAACAGCTCTGCACAAACTTTGTGTGCTTTCTCCAAAGGGCTCTGTATCCTAGCAAAGCCAGGTGGGTAAGAAGGTGAATGCCAGGAAGGCTAGGTGGCTAATGGGAAGCCTGGGTGATGGACACCTCAGGCACATTTCTCATTCCAAGTGTCAGGGACATAAAAATGGCATGGGAATACATTGGGAAGGTCAGTGGGGCTTGCAAAAGTAGAACTTTGCACTTCAGCAAAAACGTGGCAGGAAGTGAGCACTGGAGCAGAAAAATGGTTTCACCAGTCACCAAGGTGTTAGAGTGTAGGAGTCAGCTTGACCTGTACTCCAGGTCAGGCAACCATTACTGAACAAGACCTGTACCCCAATAGCATTGGCAGGCATCTGCTGGGTTGTAGTGACCCCAAAAGAAGAAGTTCCAAGGAGTCATGGGATTGCCCATGTTAATGCCTCATACATATTCCTAACACTCATTTCCCAGTTACCATCACCACTCCCAGTCCCTAGAATGTTCTCCCCTCCTTGTATCCCCATTGGACCCTAGCTTCCCTTACCCTACCTCTGCACCACCTTCCCCTATACCCACTGGACCCTGACCTCGACTCCACCCCCTTTCCTGCCCCACATTTATACTCTGGACCTCCCTACATCTTGGTCTTTGACAACCAACTACAAAGACCTGGTTAGTATTCAGATTTTTGGGCCTCATCCCACATTTATTTTCACTATTATTAAAGTATTTTATGTTGCTAGTTGTGGTCATTGCACCACTCTTATTTTCTGCCACTCTTGCCCTAATATCACAGGAACCCAAAAACATAATGTCGGGGACCACCCTCACCCCCGACATGAGGGTAGCTAATATGTCCCAGGTGGTGTCCCGAGTGCTGTGGGCTTTACATGTGTGGTCTTAGCTGCTGAGGATACTCTCTGGGGAAGGACACCCACATATGAGTGCTAATTTAGGCATTACTACAGTCCTTCTATTTCTGGCATTTCAGTGTCTTTTGTTAGCTGGTAGAAGGGATAAGAGATGTGCCCCATTCAGGTGGTGCAGGGAGTGTCCCGCTGGATGCTGCTGGCGTCTCTTCAAAGGGAAGAGAACACATCATCCTGCAGCACAGATGGGAGGCCGAGTAGATGGTGCAGGGGCAGAGAGGAGAACAGATTACCAGAACTCTCACTGCTGCTTCTACTATGTGTGAAACTCTGCTTTTAAGAGCAGATGTTGAACTGTGACCTTATTAACACCTGACCTCACTGGAAAGAACCCTCACCATCTACCCGGGTGCCCCTTACGGGAAAACCCAGGAGCCTGAGCCCCTTCGAGGGAGCCTCTCCCGGCTTGCTGCAGAAGCCTGCCTGCCACTGCCCAGCTTTGCTGTTTTCTGCTGCTGCCTCGGCCTTTTTCGATATACTTTAACCCGTGACCCCATGTCTGCCCAACCCTCCACGGTTCCCGCTACAGCTCTGGAGTTTCTGCTGCATTTAGTTTGCCAACCCGGTGTCTGTTTACCCCTGTCACTCCAGCTTGCTGCCCTGAGGTTCCTGCTACAGCCCACTTCAGCATCCAGAGGGGCAGTGGGACCGGCTGCCCCCAGGAGCTTGCAAAGGAAGCGCCCTTTCCCTCTCCTTCCCCGGCCCACCCGCCATTGCCCACATGAGGGGACACAGCTGAGCTCCGCCACAGCGGCCCCTGCGGGAAAGGGGGAATCCCTGCACCCGCCGGCCCGGCCGGTGCCACAGCGCCCCTCTGGCTGGGAGCGGAACTGCACCGAGGGGAAGCGCCCGCGGCCGGGAGCGCCTGGGGCCGGGTTTGCACTGCTGCTTGCTGTTGCTGCCGTTGTGTTTGTTTCTCTGCCGTATGTATATATTCTAGTAGAGAACTGGTTTTGCTTTTCTCATATCTTTGCCTGAAAGCCCTATGATTTCAAAGTTATAATAATTTGGAGGGAAGGGAATCATATTTTCCATTCCAAGGGATGTTGCTGCCTTCATTGGCAGACACCAAGCCAGGACATACTTCAGTCATGTTTGGCAGCAGGTGAATTTTGGGTACATCTGTTTTTGATAATGTAGTAGTTGTCCCACAAGAACAGTGAGCAAAGGGAGATTTTTTAAAACCTAGTGCAATGAGGCCTTGATCCTATAACTAAGACTTACCTACAAGAAATACATCACAGAAGATGCGTGATACAGATTATCCAGTCATTGCATCATGATGCTGAGAAAGATGTCTAAATTAGATATGCTGCTCATGATTTAGAAATGGTACCAGTGGTTGTTGCATGAAAACCTGTTCAAACAGGGGGCATGGGCTGAGGAAAGTGGACTAGTTTTGAGGGAGTCTGTTGAATACTCTAACCCCAGAAAAACGATCAGGTTATGTTCTGTTCTTGAAAGCCTTTAGAGCTGCCCATTTCACCCGGCTGATCTGTTTCTTCTTGGCCTGTAGATGTGGGCACCTACAAGATAAAGTCTGTAAGCCCGGACACGTGCAATAAAGAGAGGTAAGAAATACCAGATATTTTCACCAGACATTCTGCAATGGTTAAGTAAGTGTGAGAAAATAAAGTTTAAATAGAAAGCAAGCTTAAACTAATGGTTTGTTTAAACATCAGCATCATAAAAAAAAAAAAAAAAAGTTACTGAATCTTAGCCCAGATGATCACAATCTGTATTTTTAGAGCAAAACTGTTCTGCTTAATCTACTTTTACTGGGTCCTAATAAAGGTTAAGGGCTGGACCTATTTTGGGTGAACTCAGTATCTATTAGGGGCCTGACTTAGTGCCATTGAGCCTCATGCTTGTGACAGGACACTTCTATCCTTACACTGTCAGAATGCATTCTGCCAGTTTGCAGTACTTGTGTAAAGGGATTTAAAATCGAACCGAGTTTCATAAGCATGGTAGAAATCATTCTATAGAAAACTGGTGCCAGATTGCTGACTGAATTCTGCAGGAATGCCTCAAGCAATGGGGATCTTCCCAGCATTTTCTCACTGATTTTATTCTTTAGTCTAAAGGAGGTAGGGAAAGGTGATATTCATAAAAGTAGTAAATTGATTTTATGATCACTTTTATATTAAGTAATATGACAGGCAGCTCATGTTTTACTAGCATCAGTTTTTAAAGTTGGTGCCAAAAATCAGTGCTAGTAAAGCAAAGCCTGTGTGATGGAAGATCAGTACATAGGGAAAAAAACCCCAAAATCTAAGTTTCTCAATGCGTTTTAACCTGACTATAAAAATATATCAAAATGTGTTACCTCATAGGGTTATCTTACATACTTTGTTTAAAGTAGTTAAATTTTGCTGTATTCCTTATCATGCAAATGACTAACATGCATAGCTAGTGGCTGAGAAACTGTTAGTTACCCATCTGTTTCTACCCTGTCCTGGATCTGAGAATCCTAATCCAAAAATTCCACAGCTGGGTATTAGAAATTCAGCCCTGCCAAGTACTAACACTTCTGTGAGTGCAAGTTCAGATCCCTTGTGCAAGTGTGAGATCCTTGTGAGGATTCTTTCCCTTGAATATTCAGCTGATTCTGAGGTGGCCACCTTGCTCTCTTCTTTCTGGTGTCTGGATTTGTCCCTTCCCCAGCCTTTCTTTATGGGCTCTCATGTGCTGCTGATAAAATAAACTTCATGTCAAGAAGTCACACACACCTTGGGGGTTTTGGGGTTTTTTTGTTTTTTTGATATAAAAATCATCTCTTCCAAAACAAAAAGTGCAAACTGAAATTATAATCAGCGTATTTTTGACAGTGCAATTAAATTTATAAATATAAAATACAACTGAATAGTTGTCTTTAGAATTTTACATAAAATTAATACAGTAAACTGCAAATTAAAAACATACACTCATAACTTTTTTTTTCAGAAGCTTTCATAATTATTTTCATAATCAGTCCAAAATCATTCATAGTCATTTCACAACTTCTAAACAGTGTGTGTGCTTTTGGCAAAAGTTGTTGGAGTTGCAAGAATCAGCACTACTTTCTCATCTCTCAAGTTCTGCTTCCAAGATTTCTCCCCAGGTGTTGACATCCATTGGATACATGCTTTTCTCTGGCAAGCTGAATTGTGAAGGAATGTTGCTGTATTTCCCACTAAGCCATTCTTGCTTCACTTTGCTTTTCCAGTAGTTTCTCAACAATGTAATCTGGTAAAAAAACATATAGTCAGATTTTGGAAAGGAACCAATTTAAACTGCATTCAATATAACTAAGTTTAGCAGTAGAAGAGTAGAGCTAGAAAAAGGATTTGGAATATGCCTTTGGGTATCTAGACATTAAGCCCAGGAAGGTGCAATGCTGCTGAGAAGCAGAACATGCACCATTTCCGAATTTTCTGTTCCTACCTCAATTATTTAGTGGTCAAGATGAAAAACCCAAACCAAGAATTTATCTTGTTCCTTTAAAAAGGCACCTCTCACTTTCGGTTTAGTTGGGACCTTTATCTTTTGTTTGGAGGCTGGCTGAATTCTTCTCTTCTGCCAGTCTTTTAGGGCAAGAAAATGTAGACTCACTGTAGACTCACTGTTTGTTGCTTCTATTTCAAATGCCCTCCACAGAAAACAGAGTTGTAGGATGACGGTCAGCGCTGAGGTTGTGCGGGGCAGCAGGAGGACTAATGCTGAGCCTGACAGGAAAATGGACAGTCATGCTTTTTACCTCTCAGGCTATTTTACCAGATGTCCGTCTCCGCTGTCACCGCCGCTGGCCCGCCCCACAACCCTGGGATGGCAGCGACGCGCTGATGTCATTTCCTTACACATTTCTATCGGCCCTCCTAGCAGCCCCGTCACTGTCACTGGCGGTGTTCTGCCGCTGGAGGTCGATTTACCTTCCAGGAATACCCGTTCCCTCGGTCGCAGTCGATCTCCCGCTGGCACACGGCGCGCACGGCCAGGCAGTGGTGCCGCCACAACCGCTCGTTGCTCTCGATGACGCGGTGCCAGCCCTTGCACGTCAAGGACGCGTGACACAAGCTCTCGACATCCAGCCCGCTGAAAATCCGGGAGCTGATCTCGGGAGGAAGGGCAGACACGAAGTCACCCAGTCCTCCTCCTCCTCCTCCCTCGGCGCTGTCCCGGCCGGCAGAGCGCTCCGCGTCCATCCCCGCGGCCTCCGTGTGTGCAGGCGGCCGCCGCCGGCAGCGCTCCGGACCGACTGGCTGCCTGCCTGCTGCCATGTCCCCGTGGGGCGCTGGTTTCGGGGCTGATCTCCGCAGTTTCGGGAGCACGGAGGCGGTGCCGCCCCACGGCTCCGGGAAGCCGCGCGTCGCGGGCCGGCCGCGCGTCATCAGGCGGCGGCGGCGGCTCCTGCCGGGCTCGGCACCACCTCCTCTCCAGTGCCGGCGGCTCCGGAACCCTGCAGCACAGGCCGGCCCGGCCTCGCAGAGCCGCGGGCCCGAGGTGGCGACGCCCGCTCTCAGGGCCGGAGCGGTTCGTGTCTGCAGCCGCGGGACGGGAAGGGGAGCGCTGCAGCCCCGACCCGGCTCTGCCGCAGGTGGAAGGGGCGGGGAAAGCTCGGCTCCGGCGGAGGGCAGCGAGGGTGATTGGGAGGGTGAAGCATCTCTCGTAGGAGGAGAGGCTGGGGGAACGGGGCCTGTTCAGCTTCGAGAAGCTGAGAGGGGACCTCATTCCTCACTATAAATATCTAAGAGTGCCGAGAGCATGGGCCAGCTGTACCCGCTCTTGCAGAGCAGTAGGACAAGAAGAAATGGGCAGAAACTGATGCACAGACGTTCCACCTGAATATAAGGAAGAGTTTCTCTACTGTGCAGTGGCTGCACATGGAACAGATCGCCCAGAGAGGCTGTGGAGTGTCTCTCAGTGGAGATATTCCAGAACCATCTGGATGCAGTCCCGTGCCATGTGTTCTGGGATGGCCCTGGAGCAGGGAAGTGGAGCCAGATGACCCACTATGGTCCCATTGAACCTCACCATCCTGGGGTTTTTGTAAGCTCCTGCAGAGCTGAAGGGGTGAGGGCAGAGTTTGCCCCCTGGTATTTCTCTTCATAGGGTGACAAAGCAGAAGTTCTGCTGGTCAGTGTGCTGTCTCTGCGGTGGAAAAAGTTCTGGAAGGGTTGGCAGAGGCTAACTCCCCTGTGCTTCTGTGCAGGGAATGCTGCAGCAATTAGACTTGTTTTTCCCTAATTATTTGTGCTGGTGAATTGAGTAGTGGAAAGGCAATGTGTTGAAGGGAAAGCAGTTTGCAATTTGAGTGTGCTCCCATAAAAAGCATTTTAGATTAAGTGGCTCAGAACTGAGGCTTTTGAAACTAGCACCTGAGTATCTAGTGTCACCTCAGTGCTGCAGGCTTGTAGCCTGTGGTGAGAACTTGCTGGGAAGTGCTTCCTTCATTGGGCATCTGATCCTGAAAACTGCATCTTAAAACTGCTGCCTGACTTTTAGGATAGGATCAGATTTTGGGGAGTTGTTCAGATTTACCATAAAGCAAATTCTGAGATGCAATTTCAGCTTTCTAGAAGTTTTGTCATGGCAGCAACCAGTGTAAATTATGTACTTAAACCCCAAAACACCACAGTCATGGTCAGCAGTTATTAGAGAGTCTTTTCTTCAAAACCTTTTAGGTTTGAAGCAAAAGGAAGGTGCGTTTATTTCCTCTAGGTTGATGTAAGAGGATGTTGACAGTCAGTTTCAAACTGCATTTGTTAATGGCAGACATTCAGACCAGCTTTTGCGTTTGAGTCAAAACTGCATGTTTATATTTGTAATATGTGATTAGCTAAAATTGATTTTGTTTTGTCAGAAAAAAAATAGAAGCACCAACTGTTCATGCTGTTGAGATGTCCTGTATTCCATTGTTAATGGAACCAGCATGTTCCAGCTCTGAGGTCCAGGGAGCTGAAAAAAAGAGGAATAATGATGCTGCCTACAGACTTTTGGTGGGTGCTTAAGTTTTTAACAAAATTTAGCATTTGTAAGCATGTGTTGGAAGTTAAGGAGGTATTGTATTTTCTGTACAAAATAAATGTCAGCCTTTGCTGTAGTTGAAATCTCGGGGGTGGACTGGCTCAGGAAATTCAAAATGGTAGTGCTGTTTTCAGTAAATAAT
This sequence comes from Erithacus rubecula, assembly GCF_903797595.1. NCBI lineage: Eukaryota > Metazoa > Chordata > Aves > Passeriformes > Muscicapidae > Erithacus > Erithacus rubecula. The sequence goes on along the minus strand of NC_136685.1, from coordinate 98,017,850 downwards.
GAATCTGACTTTGGTGTATTTGCATTGTTTTTACAGAAATTTACAGTTTGATTACTTTCTGGAGAAATAAATTGTAGGAATGCAAGAAAGACTTTTCTGTTTGTGGGGTTTGGGTGTTTGTTTTTTTTTTTTTCTTGGACAAACAGGCTTTTGTTAAACTTGCTCCTTCTGTTACATCTATGTGGGGAAACTCTGGAGCAAGATGGTGGTAAAACTCTTCTATGAATCTTTCAGTTTGTAGCCTTTTAGATATTTATTCAAAAGATCTAAGAAGTTTTGTCTTGTTTTGTTTTGGTGTGTTTTGTTTTGTTTGCATGAATGTTCCTGTAGATGTTGTTTTTCTGAGTGGGTGGAAACTGCAAAAGCAAAATGTTTGAGTGATGGTCCCCATACAAAAAGTACGTGGTTACCCAGACTGCTTTTGAAGGGCATAACTGAGTAAAAACTGTTCTAATTTCCCCTCACTCTTCTGGATAAAGGCACTAAGCAGTAAATGTTGTTTCAGATTCCTCTTCCTGATAATAATGACAGCAAACAGTCAAAATCTATTCAAAGAAAGAGAGTGCTTCCATCTTGGATGCTGGAAAGAGATCTGGTGCAGAGGGTTTCCAAGCCTGTAATGACAGGAGGTAGGTTTGCAGTGTAATAACAATTGCATTCCAATATGAATTTCTGTGCTTTGATATAATTTTAAAAATTATAATGGTGGTGGTAGGAAGTATTAATTTGCTACTTCTCTTTACATGCTCTTCCTTTGTCATCAGCCCTATGGGTGTGATAGAGCTCTTTTTCATCAGCTAATTTTCTTTCTGTTCTTTTTGTTTTTAGTGCTAGATCATAAACTCTGTTTGTACAGCTGAGCATTGCATGTTCTGGAGCCCTTTCCTATAAACTTGCCTATTTTGTATGTAAATTCTATCTATTCTATGTATCTTTAATTCCTAGTCTTCTCCACACATAAGTCACACTTAGTGCCCTTCTAAATTTAGATTCTTAATTTCACAGGTTTTAAAGGTAGAAGGGTTTGAGTGATGTTACATGTTAATTTTTTAATCATTACTGAATCAAACTTGGTTATTTATTTGAAAATTTATTCCTAGGAGGAGCAGTTCATTACAGTCTGATAGTTTCTTACCAACATGAGGCTAAAATAGTATTGCATTTCCTCCTATTCTTGCAGGAAAAGAAATTGCTAGACCTATCATGAACTGCTGCATATTAGCAGTGACAGTAGGAGAAGGCTGTGTTCAGTCACTGTCAGTGGGACACATAAGGTGCCTATGCATCAGCACAAGCTCAAGAAGATTTTCTAACATGTCTGACTTTGGTCGTGGGAGCTTCTAAAACTGCCTCTAGACAATCTTTCTACATGGCATTTATTGCCCTTGTGGCTTGTATTGATGGAACAGGAGGGCTAAAGAAGTGAGAGGAGGAGATTTTGTCATTCCCTGTGCTGAATGCAGCACACCCCGCCCTGTTTGCCCTTCCATGGGGAGGTGTGAAGTGGTTTGGGTGCAAACTGTTGAGTTTTCTTTGCTGATCAGTCCAAGTGTGTGTACTGTGGCTGTGGAGTGTGTCTGCTCCCCTGTGTGCAGCAGTTCTGCTTTAGTCACTCTCTCTTCACCTGCTGTTTCTGCTGAGATGCTGTGATGAATTTGGCTCTTAATGCCAAGCAGCCCCACAGGAGTATGTTCTGCAGTGTCTGGCCAGTTGCTTTTTCTCTCCTGTTGTAAATACAGGTGTCTGTGTGCACTGATGAGGGCAACTATGGCTTTAAACACATCATTGATGTACCATCCACCACACTGCCTATTCTTTTCCTTAAAGGCTAGTTTGGAAAAAAAATTTAAGATGCCAAAGAAAATCTATGTTTCAGTAATATTTTCTTTCATCCCTCTTTTAAATCTAGACTGTTTCTTCCTGCCTTATTTATATAAAAATTATGGGAGAAATACTCTTCTCATTATAAGAAAGTTGAGTGTCTAAGAGCCTTCTCTCCAAGGGAGAGTGGCTGCCTCCACTCTTTGTCAGCCCATTGGCCTCCACAGTTGTTCAGATTAGGAGCTCTGTGGGTGAGCTGTATAAGCTGTATAAGGCCTGACCTTAAGGGGGAGCTGGGGGTACATGCAAACATTATTGGAACTGTTTTCAAAGTGTTTTTCACAGCAGTTGATGTTTCTCATGACATGTGCCCAGTGTTCTGCTTTAATGATTTCTCGTGTCAGCATTTCACTGAAAAAGTTACATTCTGAAAGTACTCTTTTCCTTTTCTTTTTTAAGGTAGTAGGAAGAAAAAGGGCCAAGGACGGGGAGGTCATACAGAGTCATTAAAATCAGAAGTATGTGTACAGCAGAAAAAAATATTGGCTTCAGAAGAAGCTATAGAGCATTTTGAAGGTGGAGAGCAAGATCAAGGGAAAAGGAGCTGCCTTTCCATCCCTGTTCCTTCATCTCAGGTAACTTTTTGGCTCAGAGTAGAACCATGATATCACAGGAAATGAGAATATAGTTGGCAATGTCGTGTTGAAGGGTGAGTGTATAACACAGCTTTTTGTTCTATGTGTTCTGCTCAGGATTTGTTGTTTTGAAATACCAGTCCATTGGTTAGCTCTGTAGCAGGGATCATGGAATCCTCAAAGATTTGGTTTTCTGCATTTTCTTCTAAGGATCTGGGTCTTGGGCCCCAAACATCCTGCAGAAGTACCAGACTTTGAGCTTTGCAGCAAGGGGTAGGAATGTGTGGGCCAGAGCACTGCTTCTAGAAGTGGCTGGTGCATGTGGTTTCTTTTTCTGGGAACCTTTGGGTCTAGGTGATTATGTGATACTGATACAATGTGACACTGGGCTTTGTTCAAGCTATTGCCATTTCTTGTAGGTGAGGGTTTATGGTCAGATGAGGACGGTGTGTGGCTCAGCATTTGCTGTGTTTCAAAGGAAAGTAGCATGGAGTGTGCTTATACCACCATCTCAAAATCTGAGTCAAAAAAATGGAAAGAGGAAGAAAAAGTAGGCCTGAAACCCAAAACGATTTGTGGGTGAGCAATGAGTGAACAGACCCTTTGGTCCAGCTTGTCCAGTGTATCTGTGACCTCACAGTAAATCCTCGCTATTAACATCCTGCAAGTGGTGAAAAGAGAAGGATCTTTGCTAAATATAAACAAAGCATATCCTGGTGAGAGCAAACTGAGGATTTGACTGACCTTTTTCCTTTAAGTGAACCACTTGGGGAGGTGTTTTTAATGTCTGGCATTAAAATTGCTTGGGTGTGTTCTAGGATCTAATGAAATACTAAAAATGCTTCTGACACTGAAAATTATTGGGGTTTTTGTTTTACCAAAAACAAATAATGAAACAAACCCTACATGGAGAGCAAGTAGTTGTTTTGGTATAACAGTGGTCCACTAGGTGCATAAATAAAAATAAAAGTTGCTGAACTATTTTCTCTTTGCCAGGTTATGATATGAGTGACTACATAATGAATTATTCCATTTTGCAATTTGGAAACCTTACTTATTTTCACCTAGTAATTTCATAAATCATTTTAATCTCCAGTGCAGTTTAAGAAATTACTTTCAGGACTTCGCAGAAAAACTTGTATATTAGGGAAAGAAAGAGTAATAGCCACAGAGAGCTCTGAAAGACTGTACTTTGGATATCATAACCTAAATCACTGTCCTGCTGTCGTGTTTAATTGAGAAGATTGAACCTCGTGTCAATTGAGAAAATGTTGTGCAGGGAAGAAAGCAGAACTATCTGAACTGTAGTTGGAAGCGAGCACCAGAAGGTGCCAAGGCCCCTCACATGCTGTCCCAGCATTGAGCACTGGTGGCTTTTGCTTACCCTGGATCACAGCCTGGAGCATAGCTGATCCTAAGCTGATCCAAGTCTTCTGTCTCCTTACGTATAATACAGTAGGTGGGTTAAAATACATGGTAGAGAACTCACAAGTGGTTATGGCAAATAACAGTAATTTATGCTTTCTTTTGCAAAGGAAGGCTTATTTCTTACGTTGCAGTTGATTGCTGAGCTGTTTTGGGAGTTGTCTTTGTCTCCCAGTTGAGACACTAAATGTGCTTCTGTGAGGATCATCTGATATTAATGCTGACTTTGCCCTTTCTTAGTCATGTTACTGCTCAAATGCAATTGTCTCTGTTTTTGGATAACATTTTATGAAACTTGCATTGAAAGGAACAAAATCAAAACACTGGCTGATTTTTAAGCTCTGCCAAACACACTTGTGTAAACTAAGTATAAATTTATGGGAGGGGAAGCATAGATTATAATCTTTAGAAAGCAGAGACCTTTGAATAGTTCTAGGATGTATCAAAGTAGTTGAGCCTTGAATAGGTTCCAGGTAATGTCTCAAGTTGTCAGGACAGTGTTCTTTCCTCAGTTGTGTATCTCATATTCTTTTTCTAAAGTACACATTTCTTATTTTAGATGTGCATTTTTTTCCAAAATTTAAAATGCAGTTTGTGTCAAAACAGAAATATTTGCTTAATGATGTCTATGACAGACTGTTATGATATAGAGTCATGAGCCGAAGCATTTAAGATGTATCAATGTGGGATTAACCTAAGGGTATGTATCCTGTGTTCCCGTATATTTTCTGTATAGATAAATACATACATACTCTTTATGTCTTGGTGCTTAAATTATTAAGAAATTCAATAAATTGATAATTCCTTAATCATTTAAATTGATTCTTGAGTAGCAGCCTACATTCTTCTACAGTCTACTACATCTTCATCTACTAATCCCCAATAATTTTTCAGGAGCAGTGCTTTTAATTGTAAATTAATTTAAACTAGTCCTTGGACTGTTTACAAACTGAGGTGGTGAGAGAAGAGGTCATGTTGCGAGTGAACTGAGGCTGAGGAAGAAAGCAGTTAGATAAGTTTTTCTTTTAAGAATGTGTGCTCTCTGTGTGTTTTCTGAACTTGAGTTTTTTATTCAGCAGCTGTGTTTAGTAGTGAACTAGAGTTTGGGCTGTAGAAGATTTTTAAGGTCTGGACCAGACAATCTTTCAAGGTCCTTTCTAACCTGTGCTGTTCTGTAACTGATTTTGAAAGCAGGGATGATGAGAGACAGGTTTACTTCAGAGCTTTTAATTCTGAGGAGTGTAAATTTCCAGGTTCTTAAAAGTGTAACCTTGTTCCACAGAGTACATCTGGATTTCCTTTTGAGACTATCATGAGGGATATGGAAGGAAGCGGCAAGACTGGAACAAAAATTCCTAGAAATTCTCTGGAAAAAAATGATAATCAGCTGCACAGCATGTGGTCTAAAAGAGTTGGTCAAATCTCCAGTGAAGACAATAGAATTGAGGAAACAGAAAACAAAGAGCAGATTACTGGTTGTACAAGCCAACAAGCTCACTGGGACAGGACTTCCCAATATTTTGGTGCCCAGGAAGGGATTCTTGAGCCTGATGTAAATCTGGACTACAGCACTGAGATTTGTGATTCAGCAAGAAGTACAGATGCTTCAGAAAGCTCCAAACAGATGCAGCATAAGAGGACACCTTGCATGTATGGAAGTAGCTGTTACAGGTAAAGCAAAATTAAAACTAGCTTAGGTTATCTTCTTTTTCAGAAGTAACATATTAGCTATGGAAGAGAAAACTGTAAAGTTGTTACAAGCTTTGATTTGGAAAAAAATCTTTTGGTGAGCAGGGGACTGAGGAGAAACAAATAGCAGAATACTAATTTTAGATGGATGAAAGGAGGAGCTGGGATGTCTTGCTAACTCCTAATACAACCCAAACAAAGGATGAAGTACTTGACCAAATTAAAAGATTGTTGGGGGAAACAGAATATAAAAGCCCATTATAAAAGGAAAATAAATGAAAGACCTGTGTATTATGGTATGAGATACTAGCAGGGAGAAGAGATTTAAAAGGTTCAAATGCCCAAATACAGACCCTGTGGGCTTGTTTTATTAGCAGGTGAGTCTGATATGAAAGATTATTGTGTTTATTGAAGTTGCTGCCTGCTTTGTGATCTGAATGTTTAAAATACTTACCATTTGTAATCCGTAAATAATCAAGAATTTATTTTACTATAACTTGGTGTTTCTGCAATTGTTTAAACTTTTAGTCACCCCTAAAAGCGAAACAAAGCATACTTAGAACTCATGGTTAACCCTCACATGGACAGTCTTTGGAAATACTGCAAGTGAAGAATAAGTGGGGTTTTTTCTCTTCTTTTTCTTCCACTCACATCCTTTCAAGATGGAGGTAGTAGAAGATTTGTCATGTAAATGTTCCAGAAAAGTTCCAAAATGCCACTCTTGGTGCCTGGCCTCCTGCTAGTTCTTTCTGCCCAGAAAAGATCTGTGCTGTCCTGTGATGTTATATATTGAACAGAAGGTTGAAATCTAGAGGTGCTCTTGAGTCTAGAAAATGCTCAGTGCCCTGTGAACTACATTTAGGAGAAGGTTTTGAGCTCTAGATAATTCCATGTAAATGTGAAAGACAAGGCTAATCCAGGAAACAGCAGATCCTGCGACTCTTTTATCTTCCCCCAAGGGGCTTCAGCAATAATAAAAACAGTGAGTCTGATTAGGAACAAAACAAGCACAAGTGACCAGGTTCCTGTATGTTTGGTGGGCCTGATGCTGAGGAAACTGTGTATATCAAAACTGTAAAGCTGTTGTGTTCATGAGCACATCCCATGTCAGTTTTCATGTAACTTTGACTTACCTCATTTTTTTCCCCTTAATGATTATGACAAAAGCATGTCTTATTAGACAGTTAGGGTGATCCAGTAGCACAAATGCAGCTTTTGATTTGCTCCACCTACTTTGAATTTTGCTGAGACAAGTCTCACCCTGTATGGGTATTAAGGAGATTTAATGCTCTGATACGATTAAATATTCCTTATCTTTAAGAAGGCAAATCTTAGGTAACAGGGAGTAGGAGTCTGTATGTGCACATTTCTTCCTGGGTCTCTGGATTGTGAAACATTTGGCAGCAATACTTTTGGAAAGTGTTGCTTTATAAAAAGAAAAGAATGTTCTGAAATAACAAATAGCAGTCTTTGTCAGAGAAATTTGTAAATAGGGAGAATCAAAATTGTCAGCTTTGGTCTTCAGGAAATATGAAACCTAACTTGTTTGCTTGCAGCAAAAGGAATGTGCTTTGTAGTCTGTCTTGCTTTTAAAATTCAAGGCCCCTAAATTGTTGTTTCTGCATGGTAGCAAAAGTGTGGTAGAGCAAAATCAAATGTTAGTTCTCATTATTTGACTACATTTCTATTAGCCTATTGTAAACATTTAGGAAGTAAATTTGTAACCCACAGTTCACTTTCTTCATTTATGAATTTGAAAACACCTCTTTTTGAAAGAATAAAACTTGATGCATACCTCTTGCCCAAAGGAGTCTTCTTGCCACCTTCATTCAGTGTCATTTTCTGAGGTGGCCAAATTCAAAGAAGCTGCTGTTATCGTTAGGAGACAGAGTGCTCTGTGTATGTTAAACTCGCCCTCTGAATACTGTCGCATGTTCTTTGCTGCTTGCTTTTTTGAAGTTAGAAGAATAAGGAATTAAAATAAATCTACCACCACTACCCCTTTTAAGGGCCACCATAGAAGAGGTGTAGTAGACCTGAGCTGTCTTCTCTGAAATTGGAACACACAATCTTTCTTCCACAATTAAATCTTTTTGCCATGGCCTGGACTGCAGTTCTCTGCTGACTGGGTGTGTGAAAATCTCTCCCAGAACTGTCAGAGCAGGAGATGCTCAAAAAACATTTGGATTTGTTTGTGGGTTCTTCTGAATACTTTGCTGTTTGTTTGTTTGTTTATATAAGTGTTGAAATAAGTGTTTTTCCTTTCAGTCTAAGCTTGTAAATCGAGCAGCTAAAGAAGACCTGTATCTCTCTTTTTTTGAGTCCTGTCTCCTATATTTTAATTAAGAATTAAACTGTGGAACTTACAAAGATATTATGTGCAGTCATGGCACAACTTCAGGCTTGAATTCTATTGTTTTATTAGCAGTGCTGATAACTCATTACATTTTCACTAAAAGTTTCTTCCAGCAGCTGAAGAAATAAGCCCATGAGATGGTAAGGGGTCTTCTGCATGGGATTATGAAGAGGCAGGGATGCTGAACTGGTCAGTTAAATTTGCTTTATAAAAAGTTTTTAAAGTTGCTTTTGATAGCTACACATATATATATATATAATAATGTCTTAAATATTTCACTGAGCAATGCTTGACTTTTGCTTAAGGATGATTGCATAGATTCTGAAGAAGTTTTAGTTTTATTTACATAGTTTTTGTTTGCATGGTTTCCTGCATCATGAAGTGTTGAGTACACAAATTTAGAGCTTCTGTGAAAGCAAAGCTTCAGTAACTGTGTTGGTATGTTTACATACCAACAGTCATACGCAGCAGTCATAAAACCTTATTAAAATAGGCTTTTAATTGGTTACTTTTCATGCAAGTAAAGCTAATGATTTTGTTTTGATCAAGTGAATTAACACATTCCCATGCGCTGAGGCTTTGTTGTGAAACAGTTAACTTTGGAGTGCAACTTACAGTGTGATAGATGTGCTACTGTAACTCAAATATCTTATGTCTACAAATAAATATTAAAAATCCCCAAATTAAACTTTTAAAGAAGAAGCCTTAGGGCTTTTTGAAAAAAAGGAGTACATTTGCTTATTAGCTATGCACTTCTCTGCTTCCTTTTATTTTGCAGATATTGTTGCACTCAACATAATAAGTATAAATTAACCAGGTAAAGCTGAGATTAAATAGGATGTTTCTACTGAGCATCTGAGGCAGGACATGCTCAAGAGATGCTCAGGTTGCTCCACAGGTAGTGTATAATTTGAGGTGCATCATCTGCTGGCCAAAAGATCCTGAAGCCTAGTGACAAGGACTTGTACATCACAACTCTTTCGTTGCTCTTCCTCCTTTCTCCCACACTTTTTTGTTTCCCCTCTCTTTTGTAATGGATGTTTGGTTTGTCCAAGTAGGTATTGAAGCAATATTTTAAAAGGAAATGTATATCTCCTAAAATACAATAAATCTGCTAAGTGGCAGCTGTTAGTCCTCCTTTCCTTGGCAACTATGATGCTGTGTGTATTTTGATGTAGGAATAAGGATTAAAATTACTTCAAAGAATATCAGTTGCTGCTGCATCCCTTTCAGAAGATGAATAGTATTTCATGTGACTGAGAATTTCTTTATTTTGAATGGGGAAAGAAGTAGGCGGCCAGTCTGAATTTGTCACAATAAGTGATGTTTCATGAGAATTTGTTATAGAATAAAAGACTGCAGCCTTGCAATAGTTTCTAGTGAAACATTATTGAATTATCCTACAGTATGCAGCAGCAACAAAAGACCAGGACAAGAAGCCTATCACATATGTAAGTAGATCCAAGTGATACTGGATCTTTCATAAGTGGCTTATAGAAGAGTTTATCTGTACCTTGCTTGTGGAGTTTCCTGAGTGAAAGATACATGGAAATGGGATTTAAATAATTAATACTAAATATCTAATATTTTTCAAATGTTAAAAGGCGGCCTGAATGGCCAGAGGAGCTCACAGTGTTTGAGTCATCATTTTGTAAAAGCTGTACAAATGCTCTTTTGTTATGGTGGTAGTTGAAATGCTAAAATGAATATTGATTATACTCTATGAAGTTCAGAAGAGGTACTTGTGAATTTAAAGGAGTTTCTCTGATCAGTGAGGAAGTTGCTGTGTATGGAGGTGGCTGCACACATCCTTGGTGTGTTCCATACTTGCTTTTAAATGCAGCTTTAGCTAGTCTTAAGTTAAAGCAGTAAGTACTCTGTAGCTGGAAGTTGTTATTCCTCCTGCTTGAAGCAGACAGCTTACTTTATAATTTGCAGAAACACACTAGAGGTTATGTACTTTGGGAATAATTGAGGTAATCACTAAAGTATTTTGTAGATGTCTTTTGGAAAATAATTTATTTTAAAATCTCACATTTCTCGCTTCTTACTATTATGCTTGGATAAAAAGTCTCTGAGAAATTATAGGAGAAAAGTAGATTTGCCTTTGCTACTAGTATTTTAATTTTGATATAATTTTTGTAGCATGTTTTGATCTGTCACATTAATTTCTCCTGAAGTCAGAACTTGATTTTCTGTATTCTTTTTAATTCCACTTAAAACAGTTCTAGAAAGAAGAAACTCTTAAGTGATGTTAATGATTGATGAGTGGTACAAAAGCTCTTGCCTAGAAATGGTAGAAATGTTCTTTCAGTGGTGCATAAATTTGTGTTCCCTTCTTGTTCACTTCAGATTCAAGTGTTGTAGAGCAAGAAGTCTTGTGCCAAGACACCAAGATGATGGTCTTGTGCTGTCATCACTAACACTGGTGTGACTCAGCTATACATAGAGTTGTTAATATCTTGTGGTACAACTTAATGTCAGCATGCTAATTTGTAATTAAAATAAAATCTTTTGTGTATGTGTCAGAGGTCTGAAACTTAAAGCTGATGGGAAACAGGAAAATTCCTGGTTTAATTTCTGCTGCACCAGGTGCTAAGGCAAAACTTCTTCTGTTATCCTGAAAATAGGTCATACATTCTGCATCAAGTTAAACATTAAAAGCTCCTCTTCATGTAACCACAGAACAATGAGGTGTCAGTGATTCAGTAACACATTTTATATGTCCTCTTCTTGTGTTGAAGAGTCAGTTTTGGTGTATATTTGTATTTTGCAGGAAGAATCCCATTCACTTCCAGCAGTTCAGTCATCCTAATGATGATGACTATCATGACATGGAGATGGTGGCCAAGGATGACAATGACAACCGGCCCGAGTGTCCATATGGAATGGCTTGTTACAGGTGAGGAACACTGCAAAGTGGCTTTTCTTGTTTACAGATTAAGAATGTTCTCCCCTGCAGTTGCAGAAAGACAGTAGAATAATTACTAATTCTTGGTGTTAACTTTGACTGTAGCCTTCCTTTACAGCAGCCAGACTGCTATCCTTAAAGCACCCAAGTCTGGGCATATTTTTAACATTGACACAGTAAAAATCACTATTTTGGTAATGATATCAGCTGTCAGAGATGAAAACTTGACTATTCAAAGAGCCCATTCAGGGGTCTGGAGATCACCACTGTATCTCTATTCAACATTCAGTAACTTGTTCTTTTAGAGAAACAATTTATTGTTACATGTTGTTCTTCATCTGTAACTTTTAGTTTAAAATTTGATAATGTATTTGTTGGGATTTTGTCCAAAAACTATTTTAATCAGTAATTGATTTGTCACAAAGCCTAATTGAGGTAACAGCAATAAAATCCAGTTTATGGCTGCTGTTTCTTTTAAGCACTGTTGATTTTCTTCAAAATGCTGTTGTATTCCATTTGTTTTTCAATATCTAGGTTTTGCATATTTAGCAGACTGTATAATTATCACAATAGACAAGAAGATATATTTTGAGGTAATAGCATTTGTATGAGAGCACACTGAAACTGGTGGCTGCTGTTAAAGAATGTTTCTGCACAGAAACATTTTCTCCTTGAAAGTGTGGTTGTCCTAAAAAGTGTGGTCTCCGTGAAATGTAACAAAATGAGAACAGCTCTTAGGAGAAAAACATGGTGATACTCAGCTAATGGAGAAAAAGTGGTTCTCTTAAAAACACCTATGAGATGAATTTCCATCTCCAGCTGAGCAATGCAGGCTTAAATCAGTAATGAAATTGCCAACATACTTTTCAGGATTGCAAGGGATGCTTTATCTAAACCCCAAACTGCCTCTCCTTCCAGATAAGACAACCTCTGCATTGCATTAGTTGATAATTTCTTAATCTGTTTCCTTCTTTGTGGATAGAGGAAGGGAGGCAGCCACGAAAAATAGATCATTTTTTAAATGAAGTAACAGATAGTATTTGAAGAGGTTTTGTGTTGATTTTGTTGTCATTATCTGTTGTCTATTATTTGACTGATCTAAATGCTGTGCCTTGAAAATTATCCATAAAATAACCAGGGAATTCTGCACTTCCTAAATGTGGAACAAGGTGATGGAATCAAGGTTTTACTGTTTTCTTCTTTGCAGGAAGAACCCCCAGCACAAACTGGAATACAAGCACAGTGCACCTCCAGGTGGGCCAATGTATTAATATTACAGAAACATAGAAAATTCTGAATTGGGAGGGACCCACAAGGACCATTAAGTCCATCCCAAAAAAATGCTTTAATTTAATTTATTCTCTTCAGGGAATAAAGTTGCATTTATAGCTCCCTATGTATTATGATTATTTTTTCTGGATTTTTTAAAATCAGAAATTCTCAGATAAGATACAGTTTTAAAGTATTCTGATGCTCTAAACAAAATACAGCAACCATATCTGTCATCCTTTTGTGTTGGATTTTTTAACCAGTGATTTTCTTACTGTGAGAACTTAATTTTTGCATTTATGTTCTCTTGAGACCTTCTTGAGGCCTGGAGGGAATATAACTAAAACTGAATTTGAGTTCCTAATCTAACACTTTGTAGTCTTTTTTATATTCCAGTAATTTGATCTGGGGAAAAAAAACCACAGGAAGTGTGCTGTTTACATTTTGTCTGCTCTTAAAGAGTTGAAAGAGATACTTTGGTTTATTTTTCTTGGGTGGTTTCTCTTGATTATTGGATTGGAGTTTTTCCGCAGGAAAAACTGTGGAAAAACAGTAGTTTGGAGCAGAACACTTATGAAAATGTCACGATAATGCATTTTACTTTGAAGGTTCAGGGCTATGACATTATTAAGAAAGAACAGCATTTATGGAAACAGTAGAGTAAAATATTTAAATGCCCTAGAATATTCCAATATCCTGGTTAAAAACCCCTAGTCAGAATTGATGACATTCGTCTACAAATGGCAAGGGTAATAATTTTAAGCATAGTTTATTTGGGTAATCTCTTGGGAATGATTCAAGACAAAAATGGTATTTTTGGGGCACCAGAGTAGCTTTTATACCTGTAAATACAGCAGAACCATTTCAGCATTTGTTTAATAGGTCAGTTTTCTGTTGTAGCAGCTCTAAGAATAACCCTTATGGCAAGGTTCCCACTGTCCTAACAACTTCCCTTTCTTTAGTAACTGGAAGAGGAACTCAACAACGAACTTCAAGCCGTGGTGAGTGTATTCTAAAGTTATGGGTGGGCACATCAACCTGAGACAACACAGTTGGTCTGCTGTGGCTCTTTTGGCATTTAATAGTTCTAAAAATGCTTGATAATACTTAGCTGAGGAGAAAGTAGTCATTATTTTAGTAAAATCCTACTTGTTTTCTTACCAGTAAGAGTGCTTAGTTGAATTTGTGCCAGTCTTCCTGAATAATCATACCTGTATTTCCCTAGAAGCAGACAAGAAAACAAACATATTTTAAGGAGAGACACATATAGCTAGGTGGTGTCTTCCATCTTCACTCATTAGACAGCACCCATAATAGGATGAAAGGAATTCAGTATTTCATGCACAGCTAGTTAAGGTTGCCTTATAAGGAGTGATTGCTCCTGCAGCATGGAGACACTCTCTCAGCATTGCATTGACCTTTAAATAACTTTCAGGTGATAATCTGCCCATGTGCTGAGGAACTTGGTTACTCTTACTGTGAGGTAATGATGTTTCAGGGCTTGTTAGGATCAAAGTGTATGTATCTTGTGAGCACATAGACCCAAGTTTTAAACATTCTTAGGTCTGCTTCCAGGATTCTTTTGTGTCTCATCTTCCAAATGTGAAGTTTTTTATGCTATCTGAAATTAATTGTGAGCAGTCTGAAAATCTGATGCTGGGCAGTCTATGCCTTCAGTGGCTGGAGTAAGGCAGGAGGGTGTGGAACTTCGGAACTCTGGGAGTGAGAACAGGCTTGCCTTCCTTGAGATCACCAAGGAGTGCCTGGAAATGTCCTAAAGAAATCTTCAAAACAGATCTGCTTTCTACAGAAAATAAATAAAAGTGCCAATATTTGTAGTTAGCTAGGCAAAGTGTTTTGGCCTCCATTTCTGTTATGGGTGAGTGCCGGAGGTTGTTTTAAATCATGAGGAATTTCTTTGCCATACCATTTCCTTATCAAGTTTGTGTGCACTTTGGCTATCACCAAATATTTGCTATGCTTATATCTGTGCACCAACATATTCTGAGGCATGTTTGTTTCCTGTGTACTTTAGTGCATTGTGTGTTACAAGTACCAGCCCCATCTTGGTTAGAGGTCTGTGGTAGAAATCTCTGTTACAGCATTGAGGCATCCACTGAGTAGTGAAGATTTTAGAATGAAGAAGGCTGGGCTCTGTGCATATCTAAAAGTCTAAATATATTCTTGAAGGTTTTAAATTGTAGCTGTGCCTCTCATAAGAGTGTGATTCTTACCCAAATAGTAGGTCCTATGTGTGCAGCTGATGGTCAGGCAGGAGTGACTCTGAAGGAAGAAGTGCTGCTCTTGTAGCATGTGAAACGTGCACACAGAAGTGAAATGCAATCTGTCAAATTCAACTTTTCTTACTGAGAACAAACTGGGGAAGAGTTGATATTCTCCACACATGGGAAAGAAAGGAATTAATTTATTAAGTTTTGTTTATACTTACTATTTAAATTTTTTTAATGTCTTGTTGACTGGCTTACTTAGCTCTGTGAAGGGCAAAGCTTACAAAAGGTGGTGCTCAGTAAGTTCACACCTGAGGCTGCCATACCACATCCTGCAGGGTCAGACAGACAGTAAGGGCTCCATTAACCTTATTTTGTCATATTTGGCACAACTGCACTGTTAGGCATAGTGGGATTAAATTCCCTACAAGTGTATTTAAATTCCACCAGCCAAGAGAAGAGCCCTCCACATGACAGTTAACATGGTTAGCTTTTAAGTCTAATTGCTGCCAGAATTGCTTGTAGCGAATGTTCAGAAAAAATAGTCTGAGGCAAATTACTGGGGGATAGTTGTAGGGAAGGAATTGAAAAAAAAAGTCAGAGTTATCCTGTCGTTAAAATGTCACTACTTAATGGCTTCTCTAGGTTGTTGCTACTGAGATAAATAACACCTATAAGTAACTATGGAATATGCAGGATTCTCCTACAAACTTTTGTGTAGGTTTTCTAGCTGATCAGCTCACTTCAAAATAGAACATTTTGGAGGGAGCAGCCATTAAGCCTTTTTCCCCCCACATCAAGGAGATACTTTCATAGAAAGTTTCAAGGTCATTTTTATGCATATGCTACTAAAGAAAAGTCAAAATTGAACTAAATCATCAGCTTTAGGTGTTATAGGGCTGAATTAAACTACAGTGGAAAGAAATGGAGAGGAAAGGCATAAAAGGAAGTACAACACTCACTGCTAAAATCAAAGCATTGATGTATGGGGAGGAAGAGCGTAGTATACTCATAGGAGGAATATGAAAGTCATCAGTATTTTCCAGAATTCTTCCTTCTGTTGTAAAATACCACTCACAGTGCTGTGAAAGTGACAAAGGGCGTTTCTTTGATAGGCAGCTCTTGGGCTTATTATTCTCATAACCTCAGTGTGAGAAGGGGGATTTTGTTCTTACTTTATTCAGCATTTTTCATTTTGACCCCTCCCCTCTAAGACATAATTAATTCTGCAAGGACTATAGTCTTTGATTCTGCTTAGAAATGCTGCTGGATTATGGGCTAACATAGTGTCTTGATTTGAAACAAACTGGGAAGAAACGTTCTGAAATTAACATGTTAATTCCTAGTTATAGCATGCTTAATTTCCTCTGAAGTGTGTTAAACAATAAGCCAGCAAGTATAAAAAGGAAGGTAATCCTGGAACAGGAGCATTCCCACTTATAGAAAAGTGTGACTGATAGAAGCTGTGGTCTGGCTACATAAGATACTGGTGGTGGTATTTGTGCCTGGAGCTCTTACCTGAGGTTTCAAGAGTGTGCTGAGAAGTGCTTGTGGTTAATTTAAAGAGTTAGGATTTGGGCTGTGGTCTGTAGCTAAAGAAAAAATACATATTCATCATTTCATATGAAAGCTGGTTACAACTGCTCAACAGATAAGTTAGCTAAACTGATACAATTGAATGGTTATTTCTAGATGAGGTGAGAATGAAAAAATGGGGGGGTGGGAGGAAGAGGAATGAACATGATTTTACTCAGAGATGTGACTTAAGGACAGAATAAAACATGATTGGAATATTAACAGGCCATGGCTAGTTAAGAATTTTGACATTTAAGAAAAGAGGTGTCACAGATGTTGAGAGTGAGGCTTAAACACATCTACCAAAAGGCAGCTCTGAAGGAAATTATCTTCAGAATGGAAACACAGACTATCCAGCATGAAGGCAAGTGCAGAACCTAGGAGGTGAGTGATCTAGAAGATTTCCTTCTCTCATGTGAAGCTCAGGAAAGAAGTGGGTAGGAATTAAGTCATATCAGCTTCCTAGGACTAAAAATAAAATGGATGGATGGATGGATGGATGGATGGATGGATGGATGGATGGATGGATGGATGGATGGATGGATGGATGGATGGGGGCAGAAAAACTAGAGTTAGAGTAGGCATCTAGCAGTAACTAGAGGCTTAACTGGAAGATAGATGTGTTGTTTAGATGAGTCTTTCTTTTGAGGAGGAACAATTAATTGTGTGGGCTCTGGAGGGATCTTGAGCTCTACATTTATTAGTCATGAGTACATGACATTTTTGTCCCTACAGGAAAAAGGGCTGTGGAGAAAGATGGTGTCAGTGGTGGTGAAGCCAATGAATATGACCTTGATGACAGCTTTCTAGATGACGAGGAGGAGGAGGAGTGGGAACCTACTGATGAAGACTCGGACTGGGAACCAAGTTCAGAAGAAAAGGATAACGAAGATGCTGAGACACCTGTGCAAAAAACACATACATTTGTTAGGATCAAAAAATAGCTGCTCAGAACAGCCTTATGAATGTTCTGTGTGGTTGTGTTAAAGCATGGTTGCACAAAGGAGAGGAATTGGTTGAAATTTTTTCTCTGTGATGTAGGCACTACAGGAAGGTGATAATGGGAGTGAGGGAATTCTGCAATACCTTTCTTGGTCATAAGTATTATTTTGGGGCTGGTATGGTGTTTGTTTTATTAAGTCGTGGACCCAGAGGATAGAGTTCTGAAAATTTTTGGTTGTTTTTTCTTCTTTTCTCTCTCTCTCTCTGTTTTTTTTTTGGTTTTTTTTTTTCTCCAAAGCCATTGGTATCTTATATTTTGAAATACAATTTTAAAGGTTGTTAAAACTTCATCTTCCTGTGCTTGAAATAAATATTTGTGGTAGGAGTACCTAAGCCATTTCTGTAGTTGAGTTAGTAGAGTTTTAAACTTCATTACTCTGCCCCCATCTTTCCCAGGTGTCAATTTTTTTGATTCTCTTCAAGTGCAGTAGTTAAAGACAGGTTTTCTAAATCACTTGAGAACAGGATCTGAGTGTATTGAACCACTTGATTGTCTCAACAACAATTATAGTGTTATTTGCTTTAATTACAACAGTACCTCTTCTGTGTACATCACTGGAATTGCGTCCAATTCTCAGCAAAGTCTTGATGACTGTATTTTTGCATAATTAAACTTGTAACATACAGTGGGAAGAGTGTATAACTGTGTCTGTGATTTCTAAAGACGTTGTTGAAAGA
The DNA here is from genome assembly GCF_903797595.1 of Erithacus rubecula. NCBI lineage: Eukaryota > Metazoa > Chordata > Aves > Passeriformes > Muscicapidae > Erithacus > Erithacus rubecula. Next base: position 98,000,261 of record NC_136685.1, on the reverse strand, counting down.
TTTTGCCTTCAGTGTGTTCCTCATTCCCCTGAGCTTCTTAGAAAGCTAGTTAAAAAGTTTTACTATATTTTGGGACAGATGACTGTGAATTTGACACCTTTTTTGTCAAAGTCCTGAAGTTTAACAGGGGAACATTTTTGTATGGTTTCAAGGAGGCATCCAAATATGCTCCAGCTGGGTTTACGGACTTTTAAGAAGGATTTTGTGGATGTGCCCTCTACAACACCAATGCACTGGTTTTTGACTGAGCTTGTGTGCTTGTCTTGTTGTGAAGAGGCTCCTCTTACAGGAAAAACTGCCAAGAGGGAAACTGAATCAGGCATTGCCTGGGCCTTGCCACTGCTGCCCTGAGCTGTGTGCGGGCTCGGCTCTCTCAGCTGAGATCTGCTTCCATCATGCTAGGGCTGTCTTGGGCAGGGAAATTGCCCTGTGAAGGAAGCTGCTGACCTCAGGGGAAGCTACGCTCGTGGCTAGGAGGCAGAAAAGCCCAGACCTGGCTGGAGCTGAGCTGTGTCAAAGAGGAACTGTCTCAGCAAGCCCTGCCCAGGAGGCACCTCCACAAGCAGGTGCATGCAGCTGCCACAGGCTGGAGCAGTGCTCTCTGGCAGAAGAGGAGGAGAGGGAGCCAGCCTCATGCCAAAGTGCTGGCAAGAGAGAAGCCACTCTCCTCTGGGGCACGGGAGAGGTGTGCAAGATGGGGCTGTAGAGCCTGAGATGCCTGATTGTCTGTCAGGCAAAGTCCTTCCAGGGACAGAGCTTTCCTCTGAAAGGAATGAGAGGGACGTGTCATTACAAACTGTGGGCCTGCTTGCAGATAAAGCTGATATAAATACTGATATATGAAAGAAGCGATGGAAGGAACCATAAATTCCAGAGGAATTCCACTAATTGATACAGACTGTTGTTCACCCAAGACCTTACTAGATTCCTGGACTTAGAGAAGAAGAACACAGATACAAAGAAAAAGCGGGTCTGTATTAGGTGATTCAGGAAGTCTGTACCTCTCAAGTACCTCAGCCAAGGGAGAAAGAGAGAGAGAAATGCAGCAGGGGAATGAGGATAAAAAGGAGGCTGAGTCCTCCAGCAGTTTGAGAGATCCCATGAGAAATGTCCCATGGCCTTTCTCTTTATTTAAATAAAGTTGCAAGACTCCTCTGTCTCCTTTTAGAACATAAACTTCTGATAGTGTGGTTTAGTTTTCCTGGCACCTCTCTTTTCTGCGTCCTTAATACATGGTCTGTGTTAAGGCTCCCAGCACGTGTAACAGCTCCTATAGTAATTTTTCACTTCATGTATAGCATATGTTGAGACATAAGGAGAAGTCAAATTGGTCCCTTTCAGGTCCCCTTTCCTCTGCCGAGAGAGGGCATTCCCACGAGGTGAATTCACTCACTAGGGTGGAGGGATTTCCATCTGCCTCTTGGGTACAGTACCATGTCTGGGCCTTGTGGTGGCATCTGGCACTGGGGAAAAGCTGAAATGGGATTTGTGCTGCTTGTCTGTCTCCTGTGTGTTGGGCGCACAGGGAGGGTGAGGTGAGAGTGACCAGGGGAGCACAGATGCAGCTCCTGAGTGAAGTAGGAGCTCTCCAGGTAACTTGAAGGGGCTGAGGGAATTGTTTTGAAAGACACCTTGTATCTTGGCCTTGTGTGATTGCAGGTTTCTTCAAAGGCTAAGAAGTGGGTTGTGTATTACAGTGTGTGCTGTGCCATGTCGTATTTACTGTATTTTATTGTTAGAAAAATTAATCCACAATGCCAGAGGTTTATGTCCAAAAAGGAGTCGAGGAGTCCTGTAACTTTATTCCAATAAAAGGGAGAGGCCATGGGGCATTTCCCATGGGGTCTCTCAGATTTCTGGATGATGCAGTCCTTTTTTTATCCTCATTTCCTTACTGCATTTTCCTGTCTTTCTGCCTTGGCTGAGGTACTTGAGAGGCACAGACTTCCTGAATCGCTTAATACAGACCCCCTTTTAATGTGCAAACCACACCCCAACTCCCCCACCCATTCCCCTGTTTTTCTTTGTATCTCTGGTTTTTTTCTCTACTCCAGGAATTAAGCACAGTCTTGGGTGAACAAAACTCTATGTCAATTAGTGGAATTCCTCTGGAATTTATGGTTCCTTCCATTGCTTCTTTCACGTATCAGAATGTGGCTTTAACTGCAAGCAGGCCCACAGTTTGTAAAGACACATCCCTCTCATTCCTTTCATTATGGTGCTACATGTGCTGTCATTCATGTTTATTGTAGTTTACTTATTATAAATATATTGCAGAGTATGTACTCCATTATATCGTGGCTTCTTGTGTAGCTGTTGTAGCATGTGATACAGTATGGTATTTTGCATTATATCCATTGTAGGATTTTATTGTCTTGTGTTCTTGTGGAGGAGCCAGTTCTTTGCCACACCAAGGAGCCCTTTAATGTTCTTCTCTACCAAAGGTTTTCACGGTGCCACTCCTTAGGAGCATCTTTCCTTTGTCAACCCTCAGGAATCCTTCACAGTGCAGCCCCACAGTTCTTCATAGTGCCATCTCCCAGGAGCCCTTCAGCCTGCAGCCTCACAGGAACCCTTTTTGTTGACCCTCAGGATCTCTTTGCCATGAGGCCCAGCTCTTTTTGGAATCTTAGATCAAATTTTCTTGAATTCCTTCACCACACTGCTGCCTAACTCTTACTGGAGTTGCTAATCACATCCTGGCAGAGGAGTCCTTGACTGGATATTGCCTACTGTCTCATAGTTTCCTCCTCACCTGGTATTTTCAGAGTGTCACCACATGACCCTGGAGGGATTCTTCATACCTTTTTGGTGTTTTTTGAAGTGTTTTTACATTTAGCTTTTTCAGAAGCTTCCACCTTTTTTGGGGACTGTCCTGGTTTGAAGGACAGGTGTCTGCCGATAAAGGCAATAGTTTTCCTTTGAAATAGAGACTTTAGTTCCACTCCCCTCCAAGTATTATAAATGTTTGAATCAAGGATTCTGAAGCAGAGATAAGGGGGTAGGAATAACAGCTCTGTTACTAATATATTTAGCTGTACAAGCAGAAACAACAGCAGTTGTTAAAATTGCTAACAGAACAGAACAGATAACTCGGTTCCAGACCCTTTAGCTACAGGCACACTGTCTCTGTGCTTGGTCCCAGTCCTGCAGCTGGAACAAAACCCGGAGCTGCCGAGGGCAGGCGGGAGCGCAGGCGGGAGGGGGCAGCAGCGGCCACGCCGGTCTCGGGTGGGAACGGGCTGGAGCGGCGGCTCCTCGCTCACCGTGTGTGTCCGGGGGATCAGCTGTGTCCGCAGAGGCAGGAGGCTGGAACGGGGCAGATGCAGGGCAGGTGATCACAGAGGGTCTGGCTCTGCTGTGCTCCGGCCGCGTGGCTGAAGATCGGGGGTCCTCCTCCAAGCTCGCTGGAAACATGAGTGTCCTCCTGGAAGCCTCAGAGGCCCCTCCGGGAGCCGCTGCCACCGACCCCTTTTGTCTGGACTCATCAGAGACCCTGGGTGTAACCATTGGCATGATAATGGGAAAAATTCTTCCAATTGACACAGTAATAGAAAAACACTCAAGCCCCAAGAGGGACATTTCACCCTGTGGCTTTTTTCTTTATTTTTACAGTGTCTGGTATATATTGTAGCACTTTACAGAGCCATCCTGGAGCAGTACCTCACCCCGAGCTCTTTCAGAGTGCCCAGGTCCTATTCCTTTGTCTCAGCCTGCTTCCTATGATTGCTTTACATGTGTTACCTTCCACATTTTTTCTTCTGGAATCTGCAGATGAGCAGGTAGAGTTTTCATGGGGTTTTGATGTTCCTTTTCAGTTCAGGGATGACTTTTTCCAGGAAGTGTTACCATTTCAGTGTTTTCACTAAGTGTCACTCAGTGTCACTTTCTCTTGGTTTTGAAGAAGGTGAATTTACACTTTGAGCAACTTTGTGCTCAGTGGTGTTTCTTATTATCTGTGATTATTTGGTATTTTTTATAGTGGAATTTGTTCCATGTTCTTTTGTTCTGATTGGTATTATGAAGGTCAGTTTTGAAGCTGCAGGAAAACGTGCCTTGTCAGTGGTTTTGAGGAACAGCTGAGGAACCTGGGTGTGTTTAGTCAGGAGAAGGTGGGTCTCAGGGGTGACATTATCCCTTTCTACAATTACCTGAAAGGAGGTTGTAGCCAGGAGGGGATTAGTCTCTTCTCCCAGGGAACAGGACAAGAGAACATATGTGGAGGCTGGTGAGCCTACAGGAATGGAATTAGCCCCTCTCCCTTGGAGAGAAGGTTCTTAGGCACCCACCCTTTTGATATTAGAAAAGAATGTTCCTCCCATAATGCCTCCCTGCTCTATTCAAATAATTTTTATCCCATTTGCTCTTCCCCCCTTGTTCCTCCCCTGGCACCCTCAGCAAATTTGTTGGTCGCTCTACCCCTCCCCTGAGCTTCCCTATATAAACTCCTCTCCTCTGACCCTGTTTGGAGTTTCTCATCCCTGGCCCCCTTTGAGGACAAGACCAATAAACTCATCTTCAGAACCCCCCACAAGGCTCCCATCCCTTTCTTCAGCGTCACCAAATTCATCAAAGAGCTCGATCACTTTTGCCCAGGAACAAAGACGTTGTCTGTGCCACCAGGATGTCTTTTTTAAGATGCTTCTCTGGAAGGTCGTGGCACTCCACCATCACCCCGCTGCAACAAACATAATCTTAAGCTGCAACAGGGGAGGTTCAGGTTGGGCATTAGGAGGAATTTCCTTCACAGAGAGGGTAGTTAGACATTGGAATGGAGGTGTCTGGAGGTGTTTAAGGAAAGACTGGCACTCAGTGCCATAGTCTAGTTGATACAGTGGTGTTTGGCCAAAGGCTGGACTCAAGGGTCACAGAGGTCTTTTCCAACCTAATTGAGTCTGTGATTTAGGGCTTTTCCTGGCAATGTGTGTTACATTGCAGCCTATATGATCCTAACAGAGTGTATGATCCAGTGTATGATAACAGAGCAAGATCTCTATGTGAGTCTGAGGGACAAGTGTTTATCTTGCCTCAATTCTGTTTTTTTTCTTCTCAGTGGTGTGCTTTTCTGCACAGCTGACACGGAGCATTTAGAAAGGGGACAACTCAAGCACCCAGCATGCACCACAGCCCTGCCAACACATGGAGAGGTAGAATATAAAAAAACTACAAGCACTGGTAAGTGCCTGGGGACCCAGCTGTCAAAAGCTGAAGAATCTGTTGCTACTTGTTGGAGTCATGGGAATCCTGGGAATACCTGCATGATGCCATTCCCAAGGTGTTAGATGTGTGTGCTGATGATTGCAGTGATGCAGTGCTGTAGAGACAGCAGCTGGAGGGTGCTGTTGCTACAGGAGAGGCTTAAAGAAGCATCACAGCAAAGTCTCAGCTGCTGAATGCGTCAGTCTTCAGGGAAATTTTCTGTGCTGGCTATTTTGATGTACGCTGGCCTGGGATCTTGCAGGTCATCCCCCTTTTGTAGAGGGATAATTGCTTTAATTACACAGCCTTTGTTTCCTCAGTGCCTGTTGCTGAGAATAGCTGCTTTTTCTTCTCCTAATGCTGTCTTAGACATCTCAGTTTACCATTTTAGCTTCTAGGTGCACCTGGGTTTATGTTTTTAAGTGTGAAGGAGCAGAGACTGGATTTTAGCTTCAAGCTATCCCTGGAAAAGCTGCTGTAGAAGGAAGTGAGCCTATGGTTTTGGAGCTGTGCTGCAGGAGAACAGCTGAGCAATGATCTGGTGTAGTTGCTCCACAGTTTAACATTTGGCAGTAAAAATTGGAGCTAGCCACAACCAAGACATGGTAGCATCTGATTGATTCACTGTATGGTTATGTAAATGCTGCCAAAGGCTCTCAAGAGGATGCCTCACTCCCATGCACTCATCCATCCATCCATCCATCCATCATCCATCCATCCATCCATCCAATTCTTGCATGATGGAGCCCTTATTGCATCTGTTCCCTAGAACTTATAGTAGGCAACTGGTGGCCACAGAGGTCTTGCTGGAGTTTTTCCTGCCTTCCAGTAGGCAGGAGTTGTGTTGGAAAGGCCTGCTTCTCCTCTGAGACAGGTGCTGCCTTCTTCCCAGTTTGTGCTTGTCTTTCTATGTTAAGGTGTGGCTCTTACAAGCAGAGCTCTAGGTAGATGCAGTCCAAAGTCAATTCCCTCTCTGAATGTTGTTCTTTAATAAGTTGTGTGGGTACAAAATAGGCGTTTTTGTTCTTTTCTTCCCTGCACAGCTCACCTAAGCCCTAGGGAATGTGGGGTCTGATCTTCTCCCTCAGACCCTGCCCTGCCTTCTCCCCCTTGCCTGAGGGAGCCAATTGGCCTGCTCCCAATGCCTGCACACTTCAGGAGCATTCAAACTGGTTTTTAAGTGCCTTTTGGCCCCATGCAAGGCCCCAGGCCTCTGCTTACTGGAGCTCAGTTTGAGAGCAAATACTCTCTCTGAAAATGCCCTGTTTTTGGGCTGTTTGGAGTTGGTGCAGATACAGGCCCAGGATAATGTGACTGCTTCGTGCTTGGATCAGGGAACAGAACTGTCACCCTTCCTCAGTGGGAATCCCCCACTCTCTGTGGATGCTGCTCACAACAAATGCAGCTGAGGGCAAAGCATGACTTCTCCTGCCCTATCCAGAGGTTCATGCAGCAACACTGCTTTGCTGCTAGGTGGACCTCAAATTGTCAAAAATACAATAGTCCCAGAACATAAACCCTCAGTAGAGGCTGTGGAAGATGCTGCTTTGATACCCTTGGCAGGCACAGGGATGAGAACAGTGGTTAGCCAGACCACAAGAGCTCTCTTGGAACTCTCAGACTGATTTCCAGAGTTTTAAAGCACTTCTTTGCCCCAGATTTTGTTTAGTACTGTATTTCTTGGTGGAAGTTTAAGGTTTTTTTATTAACTCAGACTTAGATGTATTTCCATAGTGTGGAAATTGTCAGTTGACTTTGTTGCACCAAAACCATGTAGGGAAAACAGGAGTATCAACACAATCTAATAACAAATAGTAATGCTAATTAATCCCCAACAACTAGGGCAGGTTTCAGGAGATAAATATGGGAGCACAGTTTCAGAAGGAACCATGAGATTTCAGGTGAGGTTAGATTAAGATTAAGCCTTTTGATAGTGAAATACTTCAATTCTCTGGTCCTTTAAATTTCTGTGGGAGGCTAGAAAACAAATGGATTTAGTACTTACCCCTGTTCTTCAAAACCGACATTTTGAAGGATGATTTCAGTCTTTTTTTTTACCTAACAGCAAATGATTAAATACTCTCAAATATATTTAAGAGCAGCTAATGATGAAAGGCTTTGAGCATTTTAATGGATTTGAATATCCTTTTGTCCTTAAATTTAATTGATCAATTTTTCTTTAGCAGGAATGGGATCATTCACATTATTCAGTTGGGTAAGAAAGTGATGGCTACAGGAAAAAGACAAAAAAAATTCAGAATACTGATACTGAGGCCATATTTTATTTGCAGGATTTGCTGCTCACTTTAAATTCACAAATAGACAAGTTATTTGCCAAAAACAATTACTGCAAATGTACGCACAACCACATTAAAACAGGGAGCGTTTATCATCACGACAGGAAAGATTATATTTCTGTACATAGAAATCCATGATATGTGTAGTTGAAATGAGTAGATATTACTGTTACTGTCACCTGCTTTGCCACAATTATCAGTTAAGAAACATCCAAAATGGAGTTGCACTAAATCATAACAGTAAAAGAAGCACTGCGGAAGGAAATGCAGAATTCATCTAGAGTTGTTGCCTCGTATCGGAGCAGACAATAATCCACTCAACTCAACTAGACGCTGGCTCGCTGAAGCCTCAGCCTGTCTGGCTCCTAGAAAGATGGATCATCTTGGGATCCCCTTGGTATTTTGGCTTCGCTTATCCTTTATCATGAAGGTGTACAGACTTGGTAAGATGTCTGGTTGGATTTTTCCCACCACCATGCTGTAGTTTTATATGGATCCCACTAACAAGCAAGGAAAAACACATGAAATTCCATCTGAACATAAGAAAACACATTTTCACTGAGTGCGAGCTGTTAAACACTGACACTGGTGATCCAGGGAGACTGTCAGCATTCCCTGGAGTCAGTCAAAGCCTAGCTGGACACAATCCTGGCCCATGTATGTAGAGTGAGCAAGACAACATGGAGATGTTTTTCCCAAATTCTACAATTTTGTGATTGATTCTGTGAGGAACTCAGCATCTCAAGGCAGGAGGAGCTGCCATAGGGTTCCTGGAGATTAGGAAAGAGATCCTTTTCATGTGTATCTGTGGCATTTTCATAACAGACAGAGTGACACTCTCCATAAAACTAAAGAGTGGAATATTGATAAAGCATTCTTAAACAAGGTGTAACAGGGAGAGACTTGGCATTTTCACTTGCCTGGAAAGCAGATTTTAGGTTTCAGAGCATGTGCCTTTCATAAGAGCATGCTATGCATGCTCCAATGACAGTAGAAAGCTGGTGGTCTGTAGACATCAAGAAACTTCATCAGGAAGGGTAAACTGAGAGGTAAAAGAGTGACAGGAAGCAAAATGGGGTTTTTTGGCTCCTTTCTCTTCTGAGCAGAAAGAAAAGGATGCCAAATAGCTTAAATGTATAAGTCATAAGATCAAAGGGATTAAGTGGTTTCTCTTAAGAAACAAAGAAGCATCACTGCTAGGATCAGCACTCAACTTTTCCATCATTGTAATATGCTCTAATCCACTCATGGACTTCTTTGTTCTTATTAAACAACTCTAAAATGAGTGTCTACATCCCAAATTGACAGATGTGTGAACTGAAGCACAGCATCTGTTCAAGCTTAAAAATTATCCAGCAGTCCAGTGAGAAGAATTCTGGTGTGAATGCAAAGTAGGCTGCTTCCTTGAGGACTCTCACCTGTGGTGTGTATTCCCACAAACAAGGAATAAGTTTCTGAGAAGGTATTATTTCCTCTTTACTCCCTCTAAAAGAGGTGAGATTAGAACCTCAGAAAATTTATTGTAGTTTTATGCAGTCTACTTCCTCTGTGATTGGCATTGCACTTGTTCTCAGGTCCAAGTCTGTGCTAGATTTGCTTCCCTTATACGCTGACCTCCATCTGAGCAGCATAATCTTCTTGAAGTACTTCATGGTGTTGTTTTTCACAGTTATGAAACACATGGTGTTTATCATGCTGTTACTCATGGCGATGCACCTAACTATGTAAAAGGCAGTAAGATAGTGTTTCTCTTTCACCAAGAGGGTGGGGAAGAAGTCCCGGACAATTGTGAACCCATAGAAAGGTGCCCAGCAGAGAACATAGGCAGTCAGGATGCATATTAGTACCATAACAGTTTTCCTTCTGCACTGAAGCCTCTTTCTGATTTGTTCTGTCTGGAATCCTGGGACAGTTTTAAACCAAAGCTCCTGAGAGATCCTGGCATAACACAAGGTCATTGTAATCACAGGTGCTACAAATTCAATGCCAAAGATGAAGAGAAAGTATGACTTATAGTATATCTGCTGGTCAATTGGCCAAATTTGGCCACAGAAAAATTTCTTCTGATTTTTCACGATAAACAACACAGTTTCAGTAGCAAAGTATGCAGATGGAATAGCTACAAGTATGGAGACAACCCAGACCAAGGCAATGAGGAAGGTTGCTGTTTGATAATTCATGCGTGGTTTCAGAGGGTGAACAATGGCCAGATACCTGAAACAGAAAAATACATTCAAGATAAAGTCTGAAAACACTGTTAGTCAGAACACACTTCAAAATACAAGCAAACAGAATTGAGCAGAAGGGAATTGCTGGGAAGTAGCAGTCTGGAGCTGAGTTACAATTTTGCATCACAACTTTTCCCTTTAAACAGGAGCAAGAGTTTGAAAACTGCAGATATGTAGAATCAGGAAAATTTTCCCTAGAGAGCTACTTAAATAGCTCTTTTTACAAAGAGGTGAAATATACATCACAGTGTTTTTCTTATTTCTGTAGTTATTCCATGGGGTGCAAAAACCTAAAGGTAATGCTAATGTATGGTTACAGGCTACCATGATTTTAAGCAACCAACAGAATGTGAATTTCTTTTATATATACACAGTCTAGAGGAGTGTGCATCTATTTTATGCCCATACAAACCTTGTAGTTTGGAGGTGACTACTGCTTATTCATCTTAAATATACAGTATTAAGTAATATGGCAAGCCAGAAAACTTGAGTTAGGTTTTTGCACTGCTTAGGACTGTAAAGCTGCAAGTCTGTGTTATCCCTGCTAGGAGGAGATTTTAATCAGAGATCCTAGTACAACCATATTTAACCCAAAGTATTGTTTCAAAAAGTGGAATTTCTTACTCCTTTGAATCTATTCCATCTGTATGTATTCAATACATAGAATACCATCCACAAGATATATTCATTCTAAAGTAAAATGGAAAGTCAGCAGCACTTTTCATCAGCCAGATCTTGGAAGCAGATGAACTGTTCATGGCTCTTAATAGTGCAGAGTAAATGTCAGGGGACAGCAGAATGAGTCAGCCTCATTGTGGAGCAGATAGGATAACATTTTGAGACCAGATCCTGGGGAAGTATGTTGTGGCATAATGTATGTGTATGTATTCATAAATATGCATATCTGCTGAGCAGAGCGCTTGGCTGGACGGCATCAATCTGTCCAAGAGAGTCAGGAGGAAACTTTTGGATTTCCTGACTGTCATTGCTTACCATGCTTGGGCTGTTACCATGGAGTGGTCCTGCAGTTCATGACTGAATTCAGATGAAACTGTCCTGGAAGATGTGATCCAAAAGTGTACATAAGTCCCTATGGGTGTTTGGTCCAGGGCACCCAGCTAGATATTTGCTGTGTGGACATTGGACCTTTATGACGTGCTCTTCCTCTTCAGATGTTGTATTTTTTCTAGTGTAGGTGTGGCCTTAAGAATGTGAAATTCCTATTTTTTCATGTGAATAGACATGGAGGAAGAAGAAAGAGAGCCCTCCCTAAAGGAAATCCTCAGTGGGACAGACTTACTTGCTTTACACAGCTGAGTCCTTTAAAATTATCTAAACATGGGAACTCTTTTTAGGAACTCTTTTTAGAGACAAAAGTCAATAATCCACATGACATAATTAACATGGAATGAGTGGTTGTTATGAGATTTTTCTCTGTTTACCAAATCAATATCTTGCAAACGAAAAAAAAAAAAAAAGAAAAGAAAAGAAAAGAAAAGCAATGAAACCAAAACAGCATGTTCTTAGAATAAGCTTCAGTGATTAATCTTTGCCAGCTTGTTTTTAAAGATGTGTGGGAAGATACGCTATAAATCTGATTTCTTAGCAAACATAAGGGCACCGTGACCCATGTTACTTCATCAGCCTGGGATGTACTAGCAGAGCTTTCCAAGAAAACTTAGTAGAAGCTGAAAAACTGATAGAAAATTGTAAGGCATACATGGTAGTATTTAGAAACTTTACCCAGAGTCCTCAGCTGCTGTTGAAAGGATATTCTGTTAGATGCTTGTTAAGGATTTGCTTTGTAGGAGCTGATCGTGCTTCTCCAGAGTCTTTTCACAGACTTCAACTTGAGTTGATGTCAGGAACAGCTGAACCAGCCATGCACAAGCTGTATCTGTACAGCCTTCAGCAAGGCTAACTATTCCTGAGCTGACTTTTCCCTCAGGGACTGAAAACTGCAATGCTATACTAAAGTTTGAAATGGCACATGAGAGAAACTGGGGAAAAGAAGAAGAAGGAGGGGTGGGAATCACATATGCATGTGCAAAGGGTCTACAGAGATGTGTATTGTGTTTGTATATGAAAAAGTTCATGTGATCATGGCCTTTCTGTAGTTTACTGAGCAGGTCTCTGGCTGTGAGTCAGTCGTGTCAGACTTATGTCAGCACGAGGCTGATCCTCAGTCTTGGTCCTTGGTCTCTCAGAGTCCATGGTGCATGAGGCTGAGAGAAGAGCCTTGAAAAAGAATACAATTAAATAAAATTGTTAAAATTCCTGGAGTAAAAGGCAGGCAGTCTCTCAGGACTGCAGCACAATTGGAAAAAAACTTCTTCTGAAAGAGTGGTCAGGCATCAAAACAAGCTGCCCAGGGAATAGCTCACAAAAAGTGTGGCTGTGGCACTTGAGGACATAGTTTAGAATCTTGGAAGCTGCGGCCACATCTTTGTGCAGTCGTAGCATCCCACTTACCTGTCAACAGCTATAGCCAGGAGAGCATTGGTTGAAACATAGAGAGAGGCAGTTCGTAGGTAGTTGACTGAGGCACAGAGGACATGACCGTGCTCCCAGGACAGCTGCTGCACCACGTAGTAGTCCATCTCAAAGGGGCAGCACACGATAGCCACGATGAAGTCTGAGATGGCCAGGTTGGCAATCAGCAGGTTGGTGAGGTTTCGCAGCTTCTTGTAGCGGGCCAGAGCAGCAATGAAGATGAAATTGCCAATGCCACAGACCACCATGATGCCAACCAGAGCAACCCCAATCACAATCTTGGCTGTGAAGAAGGTGCGGCTTTTGGTCATGTCGTCTTCACCATCCAGTGGCAGGTCATAATCGCTGTAAGTGAAATTGAAAGGGAAAGAGAAGTTTCGCAAAGAGGTGAAATCCCCATCGTGGATGTTGTAGATTGCAGCAAAGTTGAGGTGGACGGTAGCATTTAGATTGTGTTCAGTTTGTTCTGTGGCCATATCTGACTTCTTGTGGCATGTGCAGCTTGGCTGGCCCTCGGTGTTCTGTTAGCCCAGGATGGCAGGGCACAGGAGTGGGAGGGAGAGACATCACCCAAAACTTCCTTTTGAGTAGTGAGTAACCTGGTCTTTGTCCCCAGATTATAGGAGAACAGCCTCACTTATCTTCTTTCTGTGGGAACAAAAAGAGGAAAATATTTCCTGAAACGAAATGACAGCAAAAGTACTGATCTTGAAGGAAAGCAATTAGCCACCTTATTGCCCCCACAGATCTGTTCCTGCATGTGCACAGACGAAAAAATACTCTGTGAAGGGATGCTTCTGTTCTCATAAAATAAATACTTCTAGTTGCTTCATGCACTATTTATTACAGCAGCAGGTTTTTTTACCAAACAATGAAATTTTCACTGGGCAGCGAATGACACTATAGGAGGAAATGTAAAAATCTAGTTTTAAACCTTCACCAGCCTGCAAGCCCACGGTGCTGTCATCATTGTGCAAGGTAAAATACACAAAATGATAAATCAGTGTGCTGTAAAGCATTGATGTGCCTTTTGGACAAAATTTATACTTTATTCTGTTTTTTTCAGAGTGATGTGGTAGAGATAATGAAAAGGAGAACTGATGTTCTTGCTTCTAAATACATTTCTTAATGAAGAAAGAGTTGCAAAGACCCATGAAACTACTAAATCCAGCACTTCCCTTTTGGCAGCCATTAATTGTGTAAAGGACAAAATTTCTGCCAGCATAATCCATTATCACTTAATGAAACAGGTGAAGCTCTGCCAATTTGCAGAGACAATAATTTTTTCCCATAAACCAGCTTGTAGAGAGGTTAGCTGTGAAGGCAAATCTGCCATTCATGGGGGAAGTGTTTCCACAGAGAGTGAAATATGAAAGGGAAAATCTTCCGTAAGCAAGACAGAGTGCCTTGCATTTCTGACGTTGGGGAGAAACAGGCTCCCCTCTTTGTACTGCCAATTGTACCAAATATAAAAAAAATATTTTTTTTTCCCACACAGAGGGGGAAAATAACATCTCATCTTATTTTTGTCTCTCTATCAAAATGCTGAGAGAGCATTTTCTTGTATCTTCCCATGGTTTATCTAGGAATCTGCACACCAGATTCCTGGCTGTCAGGGCAGTGCCACCTCATCCCAGCAGAGGATCAGGGAGCTTTACTTCTTTTTCTGCCCTCGAGCAGCAAGTCCTCAGGGTGTCTAACCGATACTGAACAATGGCATTCATGGCTACAAAGGAAAATCTGCCTAATGAAGCTGTTGCTCCCTTCTTTCCCTGGAATCACTCTCTGACCCTGATGTACAGACACTTAAAAAATATCTGTCAGAAACTCTCTTTTACAACTTTGGTGACCACACTGTTTTTCAAACTGAGCATTGCAGAACAGAATAATAGAAAGCCAAAGCCTGAAACAAAACAGTTCTGACAAGGGACTGCTTTAGGAGACATCGCCACAGCTGCCTGGAAAGGCAAACATTAATTTAAGAGAAGTGCTAAATAAACACTTGGATGCAAAATCTGCTGGCCAAAGCAAGGGGCAGTATCTGAGTCACATTTCACTGCTAATGACCAAAAGAGCTATAAAATAAATACAGACAACACAACCATCCACAAACTGACATAACACTATCAGCAAAGGGTACCTGCAGTTGCACTCCTCTTCTTGTAGGTCTCAGGCACCCTGTGGAGAGCCACCAGGTTCTTGTCTGCATGTGCTGCTGTTACTGGAGGACAGAAAGGATCTCTGGAAGCAGCCCAAGGACTCTGCTGAGCGCTCTTTTCTCTCTCATTAGGTTAGCCCTCTGCTCAGGGGAGGATGGCTCCTCTGCCTCTGTGCCTGCATCTAAAGCCTTTGCTCAGTGGGAGGCACCTTGAAGCTGTCCGTGCACTTCTGATTTAAGAGGCAGCACGATCTGGGAGACAACAGAACACAGCACTTTTAGGGTTCCTCTTCCTTAAACCCACTGA